>NC_092539.1:11632500-11932500 GCF_037038585.1 Patagioenas fasciata
GCACAGGCAGCTGGAGCGCTCGGTTCGCACCCTCCGCTCCCGCAACGGGCTCCGGGCTGTGCAGAGCGCCCGCGCACCTTTGTGCACACGGGTGGTTCCCTCCGGCCCTGCGGACGGCCCTCGTGCAAGGAGGTCCCTCGTGCAAGGAGGTCCCTCGTGCAAGGAGGTCCCTCGGGGTGGCTGTGGAGCTCCAGCCTTGCTGGGAAATGCTCAGAAGGAATTAAGTCAGCACGCTGGGCGCCAAAGGCATTTCTGCCTGTGGGAAGAGGGGGTTGGTCCTGTGACTCCAGCACCAGCTGGGGCTGGCCCGGCTCCTCGTGGCTGTGACGGCCCGAGTTGACCGGTGGCGGGAAGGGAAGCTGCGGGCTCAGCTCTGAACAAGGAAGTTTGAAAACGGCACAACCATTCTGTCAGCTGATGATGGGGTTCAGGGAAAATCGTGCTCCTGCCTGAACGGGAGGTTTCTGGCTGGCGGTGGGAGTCAGGTCACAGAGGGAGATGCATCTCTCTGGGTTTTGGGGAGGAGGTCAGCAGCGACAGCACTGCCGCTCGTGTCCGCCGGCAGCCCGGGGAGCTGGGGCCGAGAGGGGAGCGCGGGTCTGCCCGAGAAGCTGCTTCAGAAAGCAGCAGAGCACAGGGTCCCGGCTGCCTTTCCTGAGAGCTTCCCTCGCATCCACCCTCCCAGGACAGGTGCTCTTCGCCCCCATGACAGAGCTGAACTCCACTCCTGCGAGGCTGGGTTCTGCTGCACGGCTCCAGCAGCTCACCCTGGGCAGGGACCCTGGCCGGGCCAGCAGCTCCTGCCTTCCCTGGGTTCTGCGTTCCCAGGAGCAGGAGCGGCTTGTCCCCGGCACGGCTGGATCCATTATTCAGGATTAATGCCCATTTGCTTGTTGCACCTTCTGTTGCAGAAATAATGCTGCAGCTTTGACTTGCTTCCAGCAGGGCGATGGGGAAAGCAGAGTTAATATTGTGTCACAGCGGAGGAAGAGAGCAGTGTTTTTTCTTGGAAGAGGTAATGTATGCAAGGAGCTTGTGTCACCTAAAGCCCATTCAACATCGTGCATTGCCTTGCTTGCTATTGCGTGTGAATTTAATAAAGTGGCTGTGACTCATTCGCTCTCGCTAGTGGAGCTGACATAAGTAAATACGCAGGCTGTAACCTCGCCAGAGATTTTTTACCATCTGTATTTATAACATGAATATTTCAGCAAATTTGACATTTTGGAGACTTCTGTCTTCCAGGTTTAGTGATGACGAGTATCTGGGTCAGGAGTGCTGCAGGTTCACCAGCAGCATCCTGTCAATAATTCAATGCTCCGCGTGCTAAGCAGCGCTAGCAGGACGCGCGCCGGCACTGCAGGGTTTGTTGGCTCATTGAGCCGACACAGCTCTGAAGCAACATAAAACCAGTTTTTGTTCTCTTGCTGCTGGCCTCTGCCTGAAAAGCATAACGCGGGAGGCAGCCCTGTGGCAGCTATTCGGCTAATGTCACCGTAATGTGGATGCTGCTTTACTGTCACTTCTAAGACGACAGCAGCAATAGATGGGGCCGGATAGGATGAGGCATTTCTCAGCCCATTCTGCTGCCAGGGAGCAGCGGGGCAGTGACGGAGTGTGGGGACACGCTGCACGGCCAGGCCCTCTGAGCTCCCGGAGCTGGTGCTGGGCAGCCTGGCACGGGGTGCGGTGCAGCTGCGCACCCACCCGCACTCCCTCCTCCGGCACCGCTGAGCGCGGCGGGTCCTGTGCACCCGGGAACCGCGCCAGGATCTGCCTCTGCTCAGCACGGGTGGTCTTTACAGACACGGGGTCACCGCGGGGTGGGCAGGGTGCCCTGAGCACGGTGCAGCGGGGGTTCCCTCAGTGCCACTGAGAACGGGCACAGCTCATCACATTCCCCAGAGAGTTTCACCCAGGGACTGGGGCACTAATTGCCCTAATGGCCCTGAGCAGCCCCACCTGGGCACACCACACCCCTGCCCACTGGCCCAGGTGCCCATTTAAGCTCAGCTCCAGGCCTCCTCCATAGCCACTGGGTCTGACCTGTGGGTTGGCTTCCCAGCTTGGCCCCAGGCTGGTCTGTGCATTGGGCTCACTGGGTGGCACAGGCAGGGGGTGGCCATGGCCAGCTCTGCTCGCTGTGCTGCGGGACCAGGAGGGGCTGCTGGAGTGGGGGTCCCTGCCCTGCGGCCTCAGCAGAGCCCCAGCACATCCACGGGTGCTGGCAGTTGCACAGAGGGGCTCACACAAGCGCTTGCTGTGCTGCTGCCCCGGGCAGAGGGACCCGCTCCCGAGCCCTGGGAAGGTGCCTGTTGGTGCCTGTCACGGGCATCCCGGCTGGCGCTGCACCGAGGCACCAATTCCTGCCCTGCCCCGTCCCAGGGTGGCGCTGACAGGAGAAGAACAGCCGAGGAATGAAATACAAGAGAAGTTTCTGTAATAAATCCCACAATCACCCAAGAGACAGAGGAAGCAGAGCATCTTCCAACAAGGTCTTTGACAGAAAAAGAAACCCTGTGAATGGGCCTTCCTGTTAAACTCAGGTGAGGGGTTTTTTTCTTTGTTATTGAAATTGTTCTTAAAATAGTTACATTGGGAAAACTGCATCACTTTCCATATGAAAGCTGCACTTGGCACAAGCATCCTCTTGGCTAGAAATGAGCTGGAAGAGCCCTTCTCTTTCTAATGTCAGCTCATTATCACGTTGTTGAGGCGTATCATACACCCTGAAAGCAAAGCTGCTCCGCTCTGTGCTGAACCTCCCTTTGGTGAGCAAGGAGCGGTGATTTTGGGGGGGAGCAGCCCTGCCTCGGGGCGTCTGCGCCCTCAGGATGCGCTCTGAGGGATCTGCAGGCCTGTGATTGTGGAACAAAAACCTTAAAACTTGTGTAGGAGTAAACTCACAGATGGAAAGAAAGTAAAATGGGATGTCAAATTATGTATTCAAAGAATTGCTTCTCATTAGTGGTGCTGGGTGATCTGTAGGTTCTCCCATCACATGACACCACCCTCTTGCACTTCCCCGTGATGCAGAAGGAACTGGCTGACGTGCTCTGTTCTGGTTTTATCTCCCTCCTTGTAAGGGTTGTTAGGTGTGTTTCCATAAAGGGATGTACAGATGTGGTGTTCCATATACGGATAAAGCTGGGAGGCCGCTGGAGTGGGTGCTGAGCCTGCAGCCCCCCCACGCCGCCGCAGCCGCCCGTGGGGACGGGTCTGCTTGGCAGAGTTGGGGCTTCTGCTTCACTGCTGGCCACAAAGGGCGCTGGTTTCCCATAAAGTCCCCATTTCTGAATTTATACCCCATTTCTGGTCCTGACTCTCAACTGCATAAGTAACCTGGCCAGATCCTGCCCTTACCCAAGGGTGCTGGGGTGCCCTTGGGGCAGTGCCCTTGTGTTTGGGGACAGCCAGGTGAGGCTGGGGAGGCTCTGGTTGTTTCTGCTGGCTCTTCACTAAGGATATTTGGATTGCAATTTTCGCGGTCTCCCAGTGATGCTGTAATTGTCCAGTTATGACCGGCTTTGGCATCATTACCCACGCTGAGTCCTGTCAGACGGATGAGAAGCTCGCTGGGGTGCTAATCTGCACAAGCTGCAGCGGCCAAGGAGCCAAGCAGCAGCGCCTAACGCTGCCAGCTGGCCCGGGAGCTGTGCTGGGGGAGCTGGCGCGCTCCTGCGGGAGGGGACGGGCCCCGGGCGCCACCCCACGCCGCCCCACACCTGCAGGGATGGGGTGGGATGGGGGGCACTGATTCTCCGGCTGCAGCGCTTTGGCCGGGATGGTGATTGTCCCTCTTGGTTTAAGAGGAAGGAAGGGAAGGAAGGGTGCTGGCTGTGGCTCTGAAGGCACCTGCAGGGAGGCCCCGGCAGAGCAGTGACAGCGCTGCCCGGTCCCTCCCTCCGCCCGCCGGGACAGCAGGTGGGACAGTGCCCACCCAGCAGCAAGGCAAGCAGCAGCATTTCATCCACAGAGGGCTGCAAAGAAAACATTATTTCCCCAAATGTGTTCATCATTCAAAATTATTCAAGCAAAGGTTTCCATCTTGCTGTGGCCATTATTCATAATCTGGGAATGTGGATGTGTGGCTCTCCTTGGTAATTAAGCTGCGTGGAGTTTTTCTGCCCCCTCTTTGGGTGGAACCCCAGTTGTTCCTCAGTCCCGGGGCGTTTCTGCGGAACAAACAGGGCTGGTCCTGGCTGGGGGGCCTTGCACAAGGCCGGCAAACCCACGCAGCCCCGCCGGCCGGGGCAACAGCGTGGGGTTTGCCACTTTGGGGAAAGGTATGAACAATTCATAAATGCGTTTTATGGACAGCTGTTAGTATGTGCTGAGCAATACTCACGCTGTCAAGGAAAACCAGTTACAGGGTTATAGCTGGGCCACTTAAATATTATGATCCATAATATATAAATAGTGGGCTGAATGCTGCTGCTTTGTGTTGTAAAGAGCCCTGTGCCTGCTGAAGGTGTCTGCAAGCCGTGTGCTTACACAGACACTTGTCCCTTCTAAAAATCACTCGCCACCCCGTCCTGGGGTCACACAGCGCATCACTAATGATGCTGCGGTGCTGGCCGGGTGGGGTCTGCTGCGGGCTGTCACTTGAGAGCCCTGTGCATTGCCCCAAAACCAAGGATGCAGCGATGCTGTGTGACATTTCCCTCTGGCTTCAATGCACCAATGATGCCTTTTAACCTCGGCTGAAGTTGCACACTTGCTCAGCGCTGTGGTCAGACCGAACTGAAAGGGACAGGATGAAGTGTCGGTGCCGCTGTGGCAAGGAACCAACACCACAGCTCGGAGGTGAGGGCTGCTGGACGTGGAGGATGGCAGCAGTAAAACAGTGAGCTATTTTCCCTGCAGGAAATATTATACAGGCTTGCTGAACAAGAACAAAAGATTAAACTCAAAGTAAAATGAAATGCAAAAGCTGCTGTGGAAGCTGGTGGGTGGTCTGTGGGTTTCTGGCTACAGCGAGCTCCTGAAATATCTCTGCATCTCTTCTCGGGATCGTGTCACCACCTGAAATGCTCTGGGATCTCATAGTTAAAAGCAGCCCCTTGTTCCAGTAGAAATCAGGTGTCTGCTGCGGAGTTTGCTGGTCTTTAAAAACCTTTGGAGTGGGTTGTCTGCTCTGTAGTTAAGAACTTGCCTCCGCTGTAGAAGCGGGGGTCTGGCCCCACCGCTGTCCCTCTGCTGGCGGGCAGTGCTGTGCCCCGGCTGCTGAGATGGAGGCTCAGTAACTCTCCGGTTTCTGGCAGACCCTGTGGGATGTTGTTAGAGACAAAACCTCGCGGAGCCCTCCTGGTCGGTAGCTGCACGCTCCCCTCCTCCCGTGGGCGCCGACCTTCGGGGTGCCTCGGGGAGCGGGCAGAGACAGCACCCACCCACTCACTCAGATGCCCAAATTAAAACGTGCGCAGGAGATGGATCTTTTCATTCCCTTTAGAATAATGAACACTAAAAATAGAAGCATATTAACAGAAGGGAAGCTGTAGCTGCAAAGAGACATTTTGGAGCGCTAGGAGGCAGCAGGTTAAACCTCACTCCAAGAACAGCAGGCAGCAGCTGAGCCTCGACCTGCGGCCGTTCCAGCATGGAGCTGAGCTCTGGGCTGATTCTTCTCTAAAGGCAGGCGCGAAGAAATGGTATGTGCAGCAGTATTTCACTGCTACGCTAAATGTGGCTACAGAGAGAGATTAGTTCCTGCAGCATAAAGGATTTAAACAAGGCCTTGAGCTTACAGTCAGGATGAGGATGCAGGATCCTTGACGCTGCGTCCCAGTGTTTCCCCCTGCAAACCGGGATCTCCTCCTGATGGTGAAGCCTGACCAGCAATTGCCAGGAGTTCCTGCTCCCCGGGGCGATGGACGGTGCACGTGCAGCAGAGCTGGGCCGGGGCGCCGTGTGTCCCCTCCTGGTGCCAGCGGACCCCAGCAAAGTGCCACGGGTGAGAGGACAGAGTCCTGCACGGCTCCCGGGCCTGCGGGACGTGCCTGTTTACTTGGAACAATGCTCGGGAAGATGCAGATTTTGGCATGCATCCACTCAAGGGTGAGCGAGCTGTGTTCATTGTGCCACAGCTCCACCACTGTAGCCAAGATTGACTTCAATTCCTTCTATTCAGTGTCCTGAAAACAAACCAGTGGTACAAGCTGGACGGCATGTACGTGACTGACTGCAGGACTCGTGAGAAAAGACACTCTCTGAATAAACAGAAGTAAATAAATGCATTTTGAAAAAGATTTATGTAAAATATTCAGAGGAAAACATTATACTTGCAAATACTTATGTTTTTGAGTAACTTGACACTGGTAGATTAGCTAACTCCGATGTAGTTATTCATGTACCTAACACCAAGTGCACAAGTACTTGCTGATTTGGAGCATGTGTTTTTGCTCTGTGGAAGAGCACAAGGGTGCCTTGCCCTGGCCAGGAGCGCTGAGCCGGCAGTGCCGTGCAGCAGGGCCACCGCAGCAGGGCCACCACGGCAGAGCCACCGCGGCACCTGCCCTCCAGGGCAAAGCCGAAACCACCACTACGCTGTGCTGGAGAGCGACTGTCTCTTTGGAACAAATGTTATTGCAGATCATGCCACAGACACGTTGGGATATATGTTTGCAGTGTATCTTAGAATATTTTGTGGATTCTAAGCAGCAATTAGAGTCTTCCTCTGAAATCAATTCATTTCCTACTGCTGTGGTAGCAGGGAGGATCTTATTGAAACTCTAGGATTTTTAATATTATTACACTAAAGACTCTCTCAGTATCAGCATCTCCGTGGGGGAGCATTAGCACACTGTAATGTGTAACAACTTCTCCAGTTCAGGAAATCTTGTTGTATTTGTAATAGGGCATTTGGGGCATATATTATGTATGGGACATATATTTCTCATTTCCACTAGGCATCATCTTTCCTTTTCTCTAAATTACTCTCCAAATCAAAAAAATGCATTGTATTCCGTATCGCTCAAAACCCCAAAAATATATCTATTTAATCTTTGGGTGCAGAAGCCACTATGAGGCATGAGGGCTGCATGTGGTAGAAGCCAGAAAGCCTTGGTTGACCAGTGAGGGAACAGAGCCGTGGTTAAGAACACCCGGTTATTACCATAGTCCAGCAAGCACCGGTCTAACACGCTTTGCTGGAGAGAAGCACCACCCAGAAGAGGAGGAAAGTTTGTTCGCAGTCCAGGGTTGCATGCGGGAGAAAGCGGGACGACAGGATTCTGCTGTTGCGGAACACCTTGTTTGCTTTACAGAGAGGAATACAAAAGGCACATGTTGCTTTTCAGACAAACCTCTGTAAGTCTGCCCACAGAATGAAGAGCAGGGAGCTGGAACAACCCTGAGGATCAAACCCCAGAACTCCCCGGTCCGCGGCTGCGCCCGGCCCTGCAGGCACCAACAACTCCCTCCTGCTCAGAAAGGCGCAAAACCAGCCTGGAGACAGCCGGGGGAAAGGGACGGGCTGCTGGCCCAGGCGCTCCTGCCCAGCTCGGCCTGGCTAAGGGGACATACCTGGACAGAGCCAACAGTTGTCTGGGTGGGACAAGCACAGGCTGAGCAGAGCTCCCCAAGGGGGACCCAATCTGAGCTGAAAGGAGATGGGAGAAGGGAGAAAAACAGGGAATTAGTGGTGTAGCTAAAGGCAGAACATCAGACAAGGAATCGCCCTGTAAGGACAGAGATGGACCCCCCAATACATGCCCCAGCCCTTCAGATGGTGCCTGATTCTGTCGGGGCAGAAGAGGACAAATGGGAGGAAATTTGAATGACATATTCTGAGATCTTTCTGCTCTTGTAAGTCACAGAGGCCACATTCCCAGCACAAAGGAAACCCGTGGCTCTGAGCTGGCATCATGTCAGCGGAAAACTGCTCTAGGAAGGACCAGGGAGACAACGGTGCCTGATCCGTGCCCCGAGGGAACGCCGGAGTGATGGCTGATAAGAGGGCTTTCAACTTGTGATGAAAACTTCCCAGGCTGTGTTTCACTCTTTGTGGTTGTAAAGTTTTTCACCTTTGCAGAATCTGTTGCACTTCACACCCATCCGTTTTGTCTCCTCTTTAATTCACCTCCAAATTCACGTGTTTTCCTCCTTCCTTTATCTCATTCTTTACTCCAGGATTTTTACTTTTTCTTTACTCTCCCAGTCTTACACCAAAGGCCATTGATGTCAACCCCACACCAACCCTGCTGCTCTCCATGTTATCTTTGACCACCTTCCTTGGGGTAAGGTGCTCAAGACCAAACAGAGGACAGCTGCAGATTATTTATACGATTATGGCTACAGGCCATGCTGCTGCTCCAGGTTATGTTGTGATTTGCATCATCTGCTAATTTAATAAGTGTGTTCTCAATTTGATCTCCGGGATGTGATCACACTGAGCGGAGCAGCCCCTGCTGCACCCCGGTCAAGATGTCTCCCACACTATGAGGACCCTTAAGGGCTCCACGTTACCCAACCAGCCTGGCAACTGCTGACCTCTCAGGAGCGTATCTGCTTTGTTTGTTTTTCAGGCCATGGTGAGAGCACCCAGTGTGTTACTGAAGTCAAGGTTGCTCCTGAAACTGCTTCTCCTCTAACCCCAAGGGCTGTTTTCTCAGGAAGAAAACCAGTTTGGCTGGACACAATTTGCCCTTCATCGGTGCACAGCAGCTGCTGCCCGTCTCCTGGGTGTAGCTGGTTTCAGGACTAAATTACAATTATTCAGCTCCTTTTCCAGCTGGCATCGCCCATCTTCCAGAGGCCCGAGGGCCGCCGCGGAGCAGCAGCAGGGGCTGCGGAGTCCCCACCCGGGGGAGGTCAGCAGGGGAATCGTTTTCTCTCTGAAGTTTAATTTTCGTGGCGTGAGGCTCGCAGGAGCCCCGGGGAGCGCCGCGCCCGTGCTGGCTGCAGGCCGAGGCAGAGCCCGCTGCCCGGGGCTGCTGGGGGGCACTGGGCCCCGGGGCGCGCCCGCCGTGGGAGGGGCAGGGCGGCCGGGCCGGGTCGGCCCGCGGGGCCGGTTTGGCGGGGGGAGCAGCGCAGCGCGGCCGCCGCGGTGAGTGCCCGGGGACGCTCGGAGCGGCGCCGAGGGGGTCGCGGGGCGGCGCGGGGCCGGTGCGGGGCGGGCTCTGGGCCCTGCGCGCCGCGGTCCGGGCGCGGAGCGGCGGGGGCCTGCGCGGCGGCGGGAGCCCGAGCTGCGCCGAGAGCCCGAGCTGCGGCCCCGGCCCCGCCGCTGCCCGGGGCCCGGCACGACGCGCCCCGCCGGGTGAGGCTCCGCGCGGGGCCGGGCCGCGGCCTGCCCGCCGCTCCCCGCCCCGCTCCGCCCGGGCCCGCAGGCCGCTCCCCCGCCGCCGCCGCTCCTCCCGCCGGGCCGCGCCGCGCCGGCCCCGCCGGGCGATGAGGAGCTGCTTCTGCCTGCGACGGGGGAGCCGCGACCCGCCGCCCAGCGCCCGGGCAACAGTTAAGTGTCCCCGGACCCGCCGCGGCTCCCGCCGCGGGCGGGGGTCGGGCCCGGCGGCCGCTCCGGGCTCCTGCGCGGCGGGGGCGGCGCGTCCGACAGTGGGGCCCGGCCGCCCGGCCCGGCCGCCCGTCCCGGCCCCTCCGCGGGCGGGGGCGCTCGCCTGGCCGGGGCTCTGCGGGCCGGGATGGAGCCCTCGGGCCCCGGAGCGCCCGGCTGCGCGGCGGAGCGGCCGGCGGGAGCAGCCGGGTCGGGCGGGGCCGCCGGTGCCGGGCGCCGCGGGGAGACGGGCCGGGCCGGCCCCGGGTGCGCTGCTCGAAGCATCGAGGGGCTCTGCGGGGCGGCCGGGGCACAGACAGCGGCGGTGGCGGGCGCCGGGGCAAGGCCCTGGTGACCTTGGCTGGCTCGAGAGTTTACTGCAGGTTTTGTTAGTGACTGGTTAGAGAAAATAACCAAAAACCCCTGTGTTTTGTCTCTGCTGCTGCAAATGTTCGCAGCGTGGGTTTGCCTGGCCGCCCATTTTCTCAGCTGTTCTCCGGTTTCTGTGTATGTGGAGGTGATAACGTGGGCGCTCTCTTCACAGCACTGGCCGGAGCAGCGACACCGAGCTGTGTTTTGTGTCCTTACCTCTTGCATTCCCGAGCCTCGTGAGCTTTCACTGTGGTTTCTGGAGAGGTTCTCAAAGATCCTCCGAGCTTCAGCGCTCTGTGTGCCGTGTCTGAGCGGGGCCGTTCGCGGCGTGGTCACGGTCACACGAGCAGGGTCTTTGGCCAGCGCAGACAGGCCAGGCCGGGCCGGCGCAGGTGTCGGCTGCTCAGGCTAAGGCTGAGCTTTCTCCATCTTGTGTTGTATTTGCACTGAGTGAGAACATGCTGGTGCATGCTTAGTAGAGCCTGCGTGTTGTGTGGCAGGTTGGCAGTGTCATTGCTGTAATTCTTAGCTGAGATAACTTTACCCGCTAGATTTTCTCAGGATACTGGGATGAAGACTTAGCTTGAGCCTCTGGAGGTGTGAAATAAAACACACAACACTTCAGGCTTGCAGCGCATGCTGCTCTGACAAAGTGAATCCCAGGCTTAAGGGTTCCCGTAGCCCCCCGGGATTTGTTCATACATGTCCCAAGATAGAAATAACTGAACTGAATGTCATTTAAATGTTGCTGCCCTGGTGCAACGTTGTCTGTGTATGGAAACCTATTTTGGTTTGAAACAGGACACTCTTCTGAAATGCGTGTCCATAGTTAGATGTGCTGTGAAGCAACAGAAGATTCAGTTTTGCTCATTCCCTGACTTAAGTTCCTGTTTCCATGCAGCTAAGTCACAAACTGTAGAGGTTTTGCAGCTGATAGGGGGCAGCTGTCGTGAAGATGGGAGCCTGGGTGGGGGGGTGGTTCCAGACATGCCTCCGTTTGGGGTGAAAAATGAAACGGAAACTGTGCCTGCTCGTGGTGGAGGCCTCCAGGCCCCTGACCCTGTGCCTACCACAGTCTCCTGTTTTTCTGGTGGAAACTGTGTCCTATTCCATGAACAGAAGTAGGAAGCTGGCTGGGGCCGTGTCCTGTGCCCGGATGCGGTGGGAGGACCGGGCCTACGGAGCGCGGCAGCGTGACCTCAACCCGCGTTGTGCCAGCGGTACCCACCGCCTTTTCAAAACGGTGCAGTGATAACCCGAGCATGCAAGCGGGGGTTTTAGCAGCGCGTCTGCTTCGGTTTGATGGGATTATTTCCGGTGGGGTGCAGGAACTCGGTGAGGTAGTTGATGATTTTTTTCTAGTTTTGCCTTAGCTTATACTTTTCTGCCTGTGGGAAGAGCAAGTCAGTGTCAGAGTGCAGGGCTTGCAGCTGAAGGAAGAAACAATAAGACCATTCTCTCTCCAAGTCCCTTGCTATTTGACTTCAGGACTTGACCCGCTTTGATGGCAGCATGATGTTCTGTAGCAAGTACATCATCAGGCCTGATCTGGTCACGTACCCACCAGCTTTTGAACTTGCCTAACTTGTTGAAAAGGAAGACCAAGAGGGAAAAATACTCCATAAACTCACAATAATACATTAACTTCTGAAAATGCGTTCCTTTGCTGATACGTGACCCAGCCAAAGCTCAGCAGTGTGTGTGGTCAGTCGTCTCAGTGGAATACTTGAAACAGACAGTGAAGGCAGCAGGAAAGCGGCCGCGTGCCAGGAGCCGGTTCTGTGCGCCTTGTCCTGCCGCGCTCTGCCGTGTGCTGCGGGGTCTGGTGCCGGCGGGGCGCGCGGTGGCTTTCCCTGGTGGTGGCACGTCCTTTCCCGAGTGGAAGCTTCTCTCTGCGCCAGGGCTGGCGCCCGGCCTCCCCTGGCCGCCTGGGCCTGCCGGGCGCTGGATGTGGTCCTGCAGCTGAGAACGGCCCCCAGCGAGCATGCTCCCAGCTAATGGGAAAAACGGTCTTCTGGTTGTTTTGGGCTGTTCCCAGAATAACCCTGCAGCGGGTGGAACAGCGGAAGCCCTTCGGTAGAGCTTGGCAAAGGCAGCTCAGCGCAGGATGTCGAAAGGTGTCTCCCGGTCAGCTGGTTTGAGTTCTCAGCCACCGTGATGTTAGGTGGGCGTATAGGTCAAACTCGCGTTGTTTAAAGAGAACTTCATTAAAATAACAAGCTGTCTAATCGGAGTATTTATAGAATCTTGCTCCTTAATTTAATCTGTTCTTTTACTGTTTGTTTTTTGTTTTTAAGTTCAAAGGCATGATGGAAAAGAAACCAAACTTTGCAGATGCCCTAGGGGAGAAGTGCAATGTAACTAATTGTCTGCACGATTACCCAGCCAGAGACTCCCTCTGACCTGCGCAGAGTTCAGAAAAACATTTATCCGAGTGTGCAGACCAATGGCTGCTGCCCTGTATCTGTTCCAGATGAGTCCTCGATGCCACCCGCACAGCGGGAAGCTGGTCTGGTGCGGCAGAGCCCACCCGCAGGCTCGTGGTGCCGCTGTGCTGCGGTGCCGGGCACGGGCCCAGCCCTGCGGCTGCGGAGCCCGAGCAGGGAGCACCGCGCTGTCCGCGGACCCAGAGCTTTGTTTCCTGGGCACGTGCTCTGCCCGCCTGTCTTCCCCAGCTGTGGGCATGGGCCACAGGAAAAGGAAGGTGCCCGTCTGGCCGGGCGCTGCGCAGTGGTGGCGGCGTGGGGAGCTCAGCTCGGCCCTCGCCGCAGCGGGGTGCCGCTACAGGCCCTGTGCCGGTGCCGCATGGCGTCTCACCCGCAGCTTCCGCCGCCCGCCCTCTCGAGGCGGAAGGCCCGGCTCTCCGTGCTCAGCCGCTGCTGCCATAGAGGGGCTTTGTGCGAGCCGGCACAAAGCCAGGATTGATGGCGCTTCCCCTCCCCCTGCCGTGCTCCGACAAAGGTGCCCTTCTCCTCTCACCAAGGACAGGTGCCATCGGGCCGGGGGTCTGCCCAGCGGCATTCGCTGGGGATAGGGGCACTGACCCCGCTCCTGCCGTGGTGCCAGAGCCCCCCAGCCCTGTCCTTGTCCTCTCCAGGACAGCCCTGCTGCAACCTGGGGTCCCTGCTGGGGCAGCGTTTGGCAGCAGGTCCCTGGCCCATGTCAGCCCTGTCCCTGCCATTGGTGCTGCGGCACAGGAGGGAGTGCCAGGGGCTCCTGCCTGCCCGGGCTCTCCCAGACCTGTGAGGGGGCACCCCCGGGGTGTTGGGGTGGGTTTGCTGGAGGCCAGAGGTGCCAGGGGAGCGGATCTGCTCCCCTGCGGCGCAGCTGTGCCGGAACCCGCAGCGCGGTGTTCTCAGCCTGCTGGGGAGTATCGCCACTTACCTGGATTTCAGTTCAAAGTAGCCTAAGAGAAGCTCATATCAGCATTAATTATCTCCCAGCTCCTCCCGAGGTGTAATAACAAGTCATCACGTTATCAAGAGTGACTTGGAGAAGTTTCAGAAAACATGCATCTGTATGAAGAACAGATTGTAAGTTCTTTGTTGAATTCACGTTGTGTTTGCTCGGTACTGTGCGTTTTAGGCAGCAGGTTCTGGATTATTTGCGAGGCATCTGGCTGAGCCGGTGGAGCAGCGCAGGCAGCAGTGTGGGGTTTGTCAGGGCTGAGCCGGGGCCACCGGCGTTCCTGCGGCACGGTCCGCGCTCCTGCCTGCCCCGAGCACGGGGAGCCCCTGGGACGGGACGGGGAGCCCTGCGGCTCAGGCTGCGCGTCTGGTCGTGCTTGGGAGGCTTGGACTGCATAGGGAGCTGAGCGGACCGCCATGCTCTGTGCGCAGGGAGCTGAGCGGGTCCGCCGTGCTCTGTGCGCAGGGAGCTGAGCGGGTCCGCCGTGCTCTGTGCGCAGGGAGCTGAGCGGGTCCGCCGTGCTCTGTGCGTGCTGGGTACTTGTCTAGGTGCCGAAGCAGAAACCTCTCCCAGGCTTGGTTCGCTGGCAGTAGTGTTTTCACCATTACTGTTCACTGGTTTCTGTTATTTTAGACTCCTCAGGTGGCCTGGTTGTTGGTATGACATTATCGTTATTTACATAGGGCCCAGACTTGCTCTTTTTTATTGCCTGCAGCACGATGTTTGCTCAGACTGGGCATTGTGAAGTGTAAACCCAGGTCCCACTGGCACCAGCACTCACCTCTGCCTTTTCTAGAAGCAGTAAGTAACCAGCCGTCTACACGGCCTCAAAATGCTGGGGTTTAATTGCTCTGAGGAGGGAATTGGATTCAGGAGCTCTGGTTCACCGCTTGTCTGGCTCTGCCGCAGTGGCGCTTGTTTACACAAAGCACTGCTCTTTTATCTCGGGGTGCGTGGGGGGAGGTTTCCTGGGGCATTCCTGCCTGAGAGCGGAGAGGACGTGCCCTGGCTGGCTGCCTCTGCAGGAGCCCACATGCTGAGGCAGTGCCACCTTTCCCGTCCTCCTCGGCACTTGTGTCAGCAGCTCTCTTGTCCTCTCCTCCTGCTTCCTGCAACAGCATCTCTCTGGAATTGGTTGGTCTTACCCGCTTCTGTCCCCTTTGCATATCTCCCTCCCTGAAGTACGCGGTGATGTCTCCCTTCTCCTGGAAGATGCTCGGGCCTCTTCAGGGCCTCTGTCTGCTTTGCATCAGACCGTCCTGTGCTGTTTCATCTGTGTTGCCCTGGTGTTGAGGCTCTGCAGCAAGCGCGGTTTTGCATACGGCGCCAGATACATCTGTGCTGCTACATGGAAATGGTCTGGTTCGGGAGGGTGTGATGGGACTGAAGACTCGCGGGGGCACCCCCAGCGTGTCTAACGCCCATAATGGATGGGGAACCTCCCAGTGAAGCCCCTGGGAGCAGATTTCCTGCTGCTTAAAATGGCAGAGCTGCTTCAGCCAGCCTGACTGGGGTGAGATTTGCTCAGGGGTGAGATTTGCTCTGTGGGAGGGAAGCGAATGAGCCTGGGTTTTCCCATCGTTGCTAGATGGCGACCAGCCCATGCTAAGTACCCTGGAAGCAACAAAATTAATCTCAGAGGAGGCTGCTTGCCTAAATTCCAAACATATTGGGCATTGCACAAATGCACCTTCTTATCAGAAGTAAATGAAAGTGCAGAAGGTGTGTCTGGCCTAATCCTGTGTTTAACCTGGCAGTCCGTGGTGTGTCAGCACAGGCACTGTGGCATGTATGCGGGCTCTCCCTGCTCTGTCTGCTGCTGGGTTGGGCAGCCGAGCAGCCCTTTAACTCCGCTCCTTTCTTTCAGGATCAGTCCATGATGCCTGAAGTGCGGGACCTCTCCGATGCCCTGCCCGACGTGCCCATGGACCCCATCACAGGTGTCGGTGTGGTTGCGTCCCGGAACCGAGCACCGACAGGTTATGATGTAGTAAGTAGAGCTGTTTCAGCTGCCGCTGCTAATGCTTTGGTTCTGTGCTAATGAGGCTTTACTTTGCTGGGAACAGCATTTCTTCCAGAGAGGGCTTGCCTTAGACACGTGCTTTAAGAAGTAATTTGATATCCAGCCACCCACCTCTCAGCCTACGGCACTTAGTGCTTTCCCTCAGTGGAGGTTTGTGGGTGCAATCGCGCTACTTCATCTGTGCCCCTCCGGAGGAGCCTAATTACCTGGAGGAGGGGCTTTGAGAAACAGCTGGCCACTGCGGCATGCAAATTTAATAATCCTAGTAACATCCATCCTGAAGGAGTCCTAAGTATTGCACAAATTATATCTCTGCATAAATGGATCCCACATCAGCTGTTTAATCCCACATATCAGCACTGCACAATGATGATGAGAAGCTCCAGAATGGGAAGCAAGAGTTTCGCATCCAGCTGAAATTGCAAGGATGATTTTGATGGCCGGAACGCAGAGGTCTGGGCTGGGTTTGGCGGGAGGCTGGCCAGCAGCTGGGCCGGCGCACGCAGGCCTGAGTGGGTAAAGGGAGGTCACTGTTTGACAGCAGCTTGTTCCGTGGCTTGGTTGCTGTGTAACCAACAACGTGACCTCCCCCCCCCGCCATAGATTAGTGTCCCAAACGGTGAAAAGTCATAAAATACTGGACTTGCAGAGCTCTGTATGGAAATATTCGGCTCATAGTCTGTCTGCTCACCTTTCTGTGTCAGGAATGGAAGCTGGCTGACTTGAGGCTTTGCTCACATCTTGTACTCCAGATTGTTGCTCACCCTGTTCAGTGTGAGAAGGGAGAAAATGGATCAGGCTGAAGTGAGGGCACGAGAGAGGAAATTGTGAAAAGGCTCCTCAAAGGCCTGGAAGGTTTTTGCATTTACGGCATTTTTCTGAGTGCTGATTACCTGTGTGAGCCAGGCTGTGTAATTAGCTGCTTGCCCTGATAAAGGAGCACGGGACAATGTGAGAGCTGCGATAACAGAATTGCATTCTGCCTAAATGACTGGGCAGAGAGAGCGCTCACCCTAGATAGCCTGTCTGTGGTTTAATAGGGAGCTTCAGCGCTAACGCAGTTTAAACTAAACAAGATAAAAGAGTCTTCCTGTGGCTTAATCCAATTACAGTGGGGTTGTAATAATGCTTGTGAATGTGGGTCGCTCTCTCCTAGGGGGCACATGGAGGAGGCCGCCTTTCCTCTGCTTCTGCTGCCTCCCTCTCTGTCTGCAGACCGCTCTGGTCTGGCCCTGGCTCCAGCAGTCTGGCCGTGGGGACGTGCCCGCTGTCTGCAGTGCCGGACCTTGAGCGTGGCTCCCACACGCCTGCTCCTCCAGCCTCCTGTGCGGCAGACAACCAGTCTGGCTCTGCCGGGTGCCGTGGTCCGCAGTCCGTGTCCTTCCCACCGCGCGGCACCTGCTGCGATGGGGCTGCTCTGACTGCCGCCTGATGTCACACAGGATGTCCTGGTGCCCAAACCCGCCCCACAGTGACACACCAAAGACTTGATTTTGCCAGTGTACAGAGTGTGCCTGAACTTAGATTCCTGACGGTCTGCCCAAACTGGCAGGACTGAGCATGTGGGTGGGGAGGAAAGGAGAAGAGGTGGGAGGCAGGAGCTGGGGTGGGAGAGGTGTGGTTCCTGCGCAGCTCCTGGCTGCAGGCTGAACCCAGCTCCAGCCGCAGCTTCGCTCCAGGGCGAGAGCCCCAGGTGCCGCTCAGCCAGGGCCGCCCTGCACAGCTTCGGTGGGGCAGACCCTCCCGTGGGGCCAGCGGCTTGGGGGCCCGTTTGCCAAAGGCCTGTGTGTGGTAGCAGTAACTCCATGCTGACTGCTGGGCAGTGGGGAGATCACCCTGTGCTGGGAGGCTGGGCTGGGGGACACCGTCCTTACTGGGTGTCACTCCATCAAGTCCATCTCTTTGTAGAACGTACTCGAGGAGTGTCTTCCCCCAGCTCCATGAGAAGGACCATTCCTTGTGCCTGGGGTGCTGGGTGCCCCACGTCGGGTCCTGTGTCCTCTGTCCCGCACGTTCCTCTTAGCCAAGTGCAGGACGTGGTGAGCTGGGCTGCGCGGTGCCCGGCAGCTCTGCCGCAGCTGCTCGGGCCGGCTCCCTGCCCGTGCTGCCGTCGCGGAGCCGCGCTGCTCGGGCACCGCTCTGCCGCCAGAGGTGGCGGGATCCTCCTTGCCTGCAGGAGCCCAGCAGATGATGTAAGAAGTTTCCTGTTTATATTGCTCTGCTTTCTTTCCCTGTGAATTTTCCGACAAGTTAATGCATGCTTGCATTCTCCAGGCTTGGAAAAAGTCTTCAGCTGGATGATGTGGAGGCAGAGCACTCAGGGTTAATTGCTTTGCTGAGGATGTTGCCTGTGATGGTTGCATTTTGGCAGAAGCAGGAGTGGTTTGGCTGGCATTCCTGTGGGGCCCGGGCATGGCAAGCTCTTGCCACTGGCTGCTTTTTGCTCCGCTGGTCACGTCCCGCGAGGCTCCGAGGGTGCCTGGTGCTGCCAGGACAGGCAGCTCAGCGGGGGGGACGCATCGGCGGGGCCCGAGTGGCTGCTCAGCAGGCCCGTGTCCCCAAGGGGCAGCGCTGTGCACCAGGCCTGGCACCGGTGGCTCCTGCCGTCAGCTGCCAGCGGCACCGGCCCCCGCGCTGCCCCACTGGCTGTCGGGCCAGCCTGGCTGCCCACCAAATCCTGTTTGAAAATGTTGCTATTCAAAAATGGTGCATGCTGCTTTGCAGAACGTGTCACAAAGGGGCTCGAGCTGAGCAGGGGCTTGCGAACAGCAGTTGATGAAACACAAAGAGCGGCCAATGCACTTTGCTCCTTTTGCTGATCAGACAATAAACACGCTTTTCTCCCCTGCGCTTTGGATAATTGGAGGGTCGTGTCAGCACACATCTCTCGCTTCCTGAGCCCTCTGCAGTCTCTGCTCAACAAAACATGGGTGCGAACAGGAACAACAAATGTCAGCGCTTTGTTATCAGGCTGCTCCAGGGCCAAGGTTGAGTCAGTTGAGTCTGACGAGGCTGGCGGAGCCGCAGGGCAGCGGTTTGCCCGGCCGAGGGCAGCAGGCAGAGTTCAGCGGGGCTGCAGGGGATCCCCTGTTGGGAGCCATCGCTTGGGCGTTAGTCTGGTGGGGTGGTCTTATGTCTGCTACCTTCTCCCGTTTGCCGCCTTCTCTCCCCGCGCGTGGGGTGGTAACGAGCGCCTCGATATGCTGACTGTTCCAAACTGTTGTTTGGAGGCTGTAGCCCAAGTCGCTGTTCCTCATTAGACAGCCTTTCTCGGAGCATCTTTAATCAACAGACTCCCCAGAGACAGCATTTTTAGAACTTCTTTTTATACCTCCTCTTGGAAGTTCTTTGCACTGCACCTTGTGAAGAAACTAATGAGATGCAGTGAGAGTTCGGGCTGCCGTTAATTAGAAGAGGTCTGAGGAAGAAGCACTGCACATATATTAACTTTATCTTGGCTCATGTGTCTCCTCTCCCCCTCTGCCTCTTCTTTCCAGGTTGCACAAACAGCAGATGGCTTGGATGCTGACCTCTGGAAAGATGGCCTATTTAAATCCAAGGTCACACGATACCTGTGCTTCACGAGATCGTTTTCAAAAGAAAATGTAAGTCCGTTTGGGTATCTGCATGATTTGCGTCTGTGCCTGGTATGCTCTTACCCGTGAGATGATTCGTTTTATGGAGCCAATTATGATTCAAGCAGGCATTTCGCTGAGTTTGGGTGAGTCAGGAGGCAAACGGCAGCAGCTAGATATTTGCATTTTGTCTGTGTTCTTTATGGAAAGAAATAGCTGGCAAAATCTGCAATGAAAGCAGCAGCAAAGGCCATGCTCATGTTCCAGCTCCCCCCTCACGCCGGTGTCCCCGCTGCAGCGACGAGCGCTGCGTGCTCATGGCCCTGATGAGCTTCAGCTCTAATTGCCTAGAGCAGCAAACGCTGCAGGTAGTGCTGACGGAGGAAAAGCTCGTTTCTGAATCCAGGGGCATCGTGCGTATTTTCCTGCAGGACTGGCGTTTCTGTCTTTGTTGTCTTTGGTACTGAGTCTTGAAAATTTGCCCACATGGTGCATATGCTGCCATACTCTTGTAATCTTCTAGTGTGGCTCTTAAGCATAAGTTGATTTCTGGTTGTAGCCGTTGCTGCGCGCGTCTTCTGCGGAGGAGAGGCCACGCACAGCCAGCGCCTGGTGCCTTTCAGCGGCTTTGGTTCAGGCTCGTGTGAAAACTTCCTCTTTTTTGAGGAACTGTTTAATTCTACAATGAATGCACTCCATCTAGTGGGTAATCCTGCTTTTTGTCGTCCTTTGGATATTCAGTGTCTCAGTTGTCAGGGTGTGGAGGTACCATTTTGTACTTGCACTTGCACCAGCAGTGGGAACAGAGGAACAGCTGTGGCCGCAGAGGCCGCCACGGGTCCTGACAGGAGAGAGGGCTCTGGGTTCCTGCATTTCACCTGCATCCGCTTCCCCGCCTGCCTCAGGCTCAAGTAAAGCTCCAGAGCTATGGGAAATATCGTTTCCTGCAGGGATCGACAATAACTGTGCTTTTCATCCTGGAGTACCTGCAGTAGCAGGAATAATAGCCCCAGAATAGGCAGGGAGGGTATTGCACAGAAGGATCTGTGATGATTCGAGTATTAAGTTTATCTGTGGCTACCTTAAATGTGAGGTTGTCAGAAATAATTACAGGATAGCAGCAGCTGCCGGCTGCCAGAGACAGTGTAAGTACCCGCGGCCGGTGCGGGTCGGGCCTTTGGCAGGACTCCCTGCTCGGCGCGGTTTGGCCGTACGTTCCTCGCATTGACGAGGAGCGAGTCAGAGGGGGTGACGGGAGGTGTGACAGGAGCGGCCGTGTCCCGCGGGCGGGCTGTGCGAGCCCCCGTGTCGGCGGCACGGCAGCCACGGCGCTGCTGGCACAGCTCCCAGCGCAGCCCGTGGGCAGCGGCGCTGCTGGCGCGGGGCCGGTGCTCCTGGCACATCGTGGCCGTGCCGATGGGCGGCGGAGCAGCCGCTCCTCTCAGGGCGGTTTCCCGAGGCCAGACCTCCGCACCGGGCAGAACGTGCGCTCGTGCGGCCACGGGCTCCACGTGGGCGAGGGGCCTGAAATGCTCTGCTGCATGAAAACTAAAGGAGGTAGGTAACAGCCAGTAACAGTGAAAGACACAGACACCGTTTGATGGCTCAGGATGAAGTTTTAATCGTTCTGTATTGCGTTTCTGTTTATCAAGGCTGTGCAGTAAGTAAAGTGTGGTTTTCTTCCATACATGAGTCCGGATTATTGACAGCAATACCAGCTTTAACGAGAACTGCAAAGAAAACCTGGTCTCTAAACAATTGTGGAGGCTGTCATTCTGAATTGTGTGTTGAGCTCTTCAAGCCTTGATTAATAGGACGAGGCATCAGTTCAGAATTCATGTGGACTCCAAATGAAGTTCTTCATTCCAAATGGCCTGCTCTTCTGGAGTGTGCCTGTGTTTGGAGCTAGAACCATGTCTATTCAGCACTAATTAGCTAATGCATGTAATAACTTTGGCTGTGTCTGCATGAACTATCTTCCTGTAATGCTTTCTGCTGTTACTGTCACGGAAATGTCATGTTGCTGCTGTAGATGTGCAGTGTGTGAGAACTAAGTGACCTGCTTAGTGGCTGAGTTAGTGGAGTTAATTCTTTGAACTGATGTGTTTCCAAAGGCAAGAATTTGGTTGTGCTTCCGAGGATCCAAAAATACAGCAGTGGACAAGGTGTAAGTCCACAGGTGCTGCAGGTTGTCTGGTATCTCCCGGTCCATCGTCACGTGGTTCCTGCAGAGGTGACAGTTGCATGTGTTGGCTTGGTACCTCCTTACCATTGCTGAAGTTGATGGTCAAATACAATGACAAGACGTCTTGGGGTTTAGTGGGTGAGAAAAGCTGGGTTGGAATTTGGTGATGTTGTCATAGTCAATTGTTTCTTTTCTCTCTCCAAAGAGTCATTTGGGCAACGTCTTGGTTGACATGAAGCTCATCGATATCAAGGACACGTTGCCGGTGGGCTTCATCCCCATCCAGGAGACCATCGACACTCGTAAGTTGGTGTCTGTTTGTCAGTCCTGTGCTCCGAGCAGCTGTTGCGGCGGTGCCTGTGTGGGGGGCGATGCGGGGCTGTGCACCGCAGCACCGCTGCTCCCTGGGGTTACACCGGCACGTTGGGGCAGCTCGGGACCACCATAAACAGCCTTTGGTTTTCCTGTACTGTTCAGGCTTCTTAATGCTGCGCCCCCCTGTCACCCGCTTGCCTGTAGAGCAGCACAGCTCTGGGCAGGGCAGTTCGTCCTTTCATTTTGCAAGGACGGGCTAGGCCCAGGGAGCAGAGCTGTGGTGCTGAGGGGTGCTCACAAATGGGTGCCGAAAGGAAAGGCACATGCTCGTGGTGCTGGCTCCATGCACGCTGGCTCTGCGCCTCCCTCCGTGAGCAGACAAAGGCCCGTGGCCTGGCAGGAGGTGCTGGGGGTGGTGCGGGGTGTTTGCGCTTGCTGAGGAAAAGCACAAGTGGAATGTCCAGGGAAAACACCATCCTCGTTTCTGCAAGGCAGGAATGGCCTTGCTGCAGCGTTTAAGCCAGCAACTCCCAAACGGTGCATTCAGGTCCCCTGAGACTCGCTGGAGCCAGGTCTGGTTGCAGCGCTCTGCTGGATGAACCCCTTGGGGAGGCTGAAGGAACCCCCAGGGAGGCTGGACGAGCCCCTGGGAAGCACGGTGGCCGAGCTGCGGGACGCGGGGCTGTGGGACGCGGGGCTGCGGGACGCGGGGCTGCGGGACACTGCCCGCGGGTGCTGGCCGTGCGGCTGTGCTGAGAGCGGCGCTGCTGCCCGCGCTCGTCAGGGCTGAAATCCAGCCCAGTTAGGAGCAGGATGAGCCTGCTCTGCAGGGAGTAGTTCATCCAGATCTGCAGCAGACGGGGATGGTTTTCCACTCGCTGCTGGTCCGATTTGAAGCCATGACCAGGAAGTGGGGAGCTCTGCAGCCCGTTTCCCATTCCCTGGGTCACCCCTTTCCCTGGCAGCCCCTGGCACGCGTGGTGCGGGGACAGTCACGGCGTGTCCTGCTCGCCCTTGGCAGTGCCGGACGCTCCCTGTGCTGCTGGAGTGCTGGTGGGAGTCCTGGTAGAAAGGTGGGAGGGGCCTTAGTAATTAATTTAAAATGCATTGGGTTGCGACCCGTACAATCTTTAAAGCAGAGGCACGGTCTGTATTAATGAAGTGGTACGTATCCCTGCCCCCGTTAGCATGAATGAACACATTTCGATTGAGTGTTTATAATATGTTTACTTAAAATTAACTCTGGTTAAGCATGTGTAATTAATGAATCGAGCTTCTAAACCAAGTTTGCTGCAGACTCCAGCCAAGTGTGAAAGAGACCAAAGACAAAAGCAAACAGTCAGCTTTGTACTTACTGTGAAAGTGAAATAAGAGGCATTGATTTTGTCAGAGTTTAATTTGTGATTATACACGTTACTGTGCTCTTCTCTAAGTGGCAGTTGACTTGTAGTAAATATATTAAATATGGTTCTCCTTGTTAGGTTCTGAGAAAATTTTCAGATGCGGAAGCCTTAAGCCCTCGGCTCCTAAGATCGGTGTCAGGCATTTCAAATAAAAGCCCTAGTTTTCCAGAGCAGGAGACTAGACTTTGGGGATACAGGTATTTAACGTCTCTAAAAAGCAGCAGTGTGGCTGCAAAGCCGCGTGCACAGGTGCCGCAGCGTGACGCACCTCGCGCTGTCTGCGCCTTCATCGGTGCCCGTGCCACAGCGAATTCCCGGGGCCGGGATGGATTGCCTTCTCCAAGGTGCGGTTTGCAAACTGGAGGAGCCTGCAGAGACAGGGCTGCTTGCCATCTGTTGAAGTGAGAGCATATTTTTAAGCTGGAGGATATTTATCCATATTAAACTGAAGGGTTTTTATTTTGCAGGCACTTGTTTGTAGTTGTTTCCAGATTTTAATGCGGTGTCTGCACTTTAGATTTCCAGTTTATCAATAGGCTGCTGTCGCGTCTCTCAAGTGGCCGCGTTCACAACAGACAGCTCGGCGTGCTGCCGGCGGCGCTCTGGGGGAGCCCGGCCGCGGTGCCCACACGCGGCTCGCCCGCGGCTGTGCCAGTGCCAGCCCGGTCCCGCCGCCCGCGGCTGTGCCAGTGCCAGCCCGGTCCCGCCGCCCGCGGCTGTGCCAGTGCCAGCCCAGTCACGCCGCCGGCCCAAACTGGGGTGCGGGTATATCTGTGTGCATGTTCACCGTACAGATGAGCCTTAACTCTGGTGGGCTCGAGTTTTTCTTGATGGATAACATGGAAACAAGGCAGACGTTACCTTGGAAAGAGAAGGCAAATGTGAGAGTACGTGGAAGTGCAAAATCCACCTGTGGTTCCTGTTGGTGGTGGGCGCTCTGCGGCAGACGTGGTGTCTGCCCGGGGAGGGTCGGTGTATCGCGTGGATGGTGACAGATGTCACGCGGTGTACACACAGCTCCTGATGGACGATTTCTCCAGTCACTGAAAGGCACTGCACTGTCTGCGCTGCTGACACGGAGCTGTTCTTTGACTCTAGTTCCTGCCATAATTAT
Organism: Patagioenas fasciata; assembly: GCF_037038585.1. Lineage (NCBI taxonomy): Eukaryota > Metazoa > Chordata > Aves > Columbiformes > Columbidae > Patagioenas > Patagioenas fasciata. Next base: position 11,656,383 of record NC_092539.1, read on the forward strand.
CTGTCTAATATCTGGAGAGACAATAAATAACATTTATACCCTAATCTTGCATAGAACCCACCCTGTGTCCTGGGTTGTTTTTGCAGAAGAAACAGCTTTCAGAAAGAAGAGGCTGTGCATTAAGTTCATCCCTCGCGATTCCACAGAGGCAGCGATCTGTGATGTCCGCATCCTGGGCAGATCGAAGCAGGCCCCTCCGCAGTACACGTTCATCGGGTAGGTGCCCTCCCTCCAGAACCTGCTGGTGTGAATCCAGTTGTGCTGAGGCTAAGTGCCCTGTTTTCCTACAATTACTAAGTAGTAGTTTGTAAGAGCTGAAGCTCATCGCTAGAAAAGTCTATATAAGTACAAGTGTTACTGAATTTGATGTAGGAATTAACCGACTGCTTTGTTTTTCTTTTCCAATTAGTCTGGTTCTCCCTAACCATGGTGCTTGTGAAACACACTGGTGTTGATGCTTGTGCTTGTGCGCAGCCTTCGTTTGTGGTGTTCACGTCTTCTGTGTTGATTACACAGGGAGCTGAACAGCATGGGCATTTGGTACCGGATGGGCAGAGTGCCGCGCAACCACGAGTCTCCCCAGCCGGCCGCTCCTCCTCCCCAGGCCCCGGCGCCGGCTCCGAACCTGCCCAAGTAAGTTTCTGCGTTGCAGCCCCTTGCGCTTGCTGCCGCGTGCTGCGTCGTTACTGACTGCCTGGTGGAAGCAGGAGCAGGGTACCGTGTCAGTGATCGTGTGGCACGATCTGATAATGAGGGAATGTGATGTCCCTTCAAGTATTTCGCTCCTGAAGCTCCTTTGGCTGCCATTGTGGGAAGACGTGGCTGAAGAAGTCAGAAGAAAGAAAAAGCCTGCAGGGGAAGCGAAACAGCAAAGTTCACTTTTCTTTGCTTTAAACTGTGCGGGATGTTGTATTTTCCCACAAGCACGTGTGGGCCAGAGCTGCAGCCAAGCCCATTTCTCTCCTTGGCCGAAGGGAGGGAGGAGCGTTCGTGCAGATTTTAGTGCATAGGGACGTAGGTTTTGCTTATTCTCCAGAATCATCCGCTTGTGGTTTGTACTGGCCCTGTTCTTTTCCTCTTCACGGCCCCGCGGCTGTGTGACCAGACTCAGTGCGCCGTGGTGCGGCGGCTCGGGGCTCTCTGGGGCTCTCTGGGGCTGTCCGGGGCTCTCGAGTGCTGGGCGTTGCTTTCCCGCTGGGTCCCCGCGGCAGCGCGCAGCTCGCTCCCCGCGCTCCCAGCTGTGCTGTGGGCACAGGGCTTCTTGCCTCTCACACAGCCGAGGTGAAAGAGACGAGGGGCCAGCGGCTCCTGGGGATTGCAGCCGTCCCACTGGGAGCTGCTGCCTTGTTTTGAAGCTCCGCTGGCCACAAGCTACATCCCAGCACAAACCATGCAGATCAGAGGAAGAGATGTCTTGATTTGAGAGCACACATCTTCATCTTCTGTCCGCGAGAAATTCCTGCCTGAGCAGATTTCCACTATAAAGAGGAAAAATTATCATAGCAGGAGAATGTCAATGGCAGCCCTTAATCAGCAAGTGCGGAAGGGTCACTTTATGGCCTGGCAGGGAAGGCTGCAGAGCAGCGTCAGCTATTGGGAACAGGGCCAAAATTAGAGCTCGGAGCATCGGCGACAGTCTGAAAAGAAGTGTTTACAAGGCTTATGTATTTTATAACCTCTTGTTGTACAGTTTATGGTTTACAATGGCTGCAAGGAAATTGGATCAGTTTTGTTTTACTTGCCAAATAAAGCAAATGTCAAAATAGTCAATATAAAATGTATTCTAATTTGGCTGAGTTAAAACAGCCAGTATGCAGTGGAATAATTGAATGTTACATTAATGCCTCCTAGTAAAAACCAGCTGTCTGTAGCCAGCGCCACGCTCGTGCCCCGCTCATGATTTACAGGTAACTCTTACACCACCAGCCTGATCGTTCAAAGCATCTTTCATGTCTGTTTTTTTACTCTGATTATTTATTATCCAATATATTTTTTAAGAAATAGAAATGTATATAAAGGTGCGTCGTGCAAATATTTCATTATTACGGAGAACACATACTACTTGAAAGCCTTTTCTAGTACTTTATCAGCAATGTGTTAAGTTACTCAACGCTTAGTGTTTGTGGAAGATTGTAGTCACAAGTAACCTCTTATTTTTACGTCACCATAGAGAGATGAGGTTACCCTGGTTTATTCCACGTGGATAGATCACAGTGAGCTGTTCGGTGCTGGGGAGGAGCGGCAGCCGGGTGTTGGAGCTCTTCTCTTCTCTTCTCTTCTCTTCTCTTCTCTTCTCTTCTCTTCTCTTCTCTTCTCTTCTCTTCTCTTCTCTTCTCTTCTCTTCTCTTCTCTTCTCTTCTCTTCTCTTCTCTTCTCTTCTCTTCTCTTCTCTTCTCTTCTCTTCTCTTCTCTTCTCTTCTCTTCTCTTCTCTTCTCTTCTCTTCGGCTGCTGTCTAGCTCTATAAAATCATTTTAAATCAAGAAGGTGTGCTTGGGTGCTTCAGAACGATTGCTGACGCTGGATATAAACTAAACCGGTAAAACGCACCGGTGAGCTCCGGCACAGCAAAACCTTCCAAAACGGAAGGACTTTTTCCTGTGAGAGGTTTATTTCTGCACCAGCCGTGGTTCCTCCTCTGGTCCCTGACGTCAGTCGCCGGCGGCAGCGGCTGGCGCACACCCGAGCTCTGTCGTGTCCGAGGTTTGACCGCCGCGGTTTGCAGCGCGCCGGCAGCGCTGCTCCCCCTCGTGTCGCGGGGCTGCTCCTCGCAGCCAGAGCCGCTCTTCCTGCTGGACTGCATGAGTTATTTTTCAGCCGTTTCTTCTCCTTGGTGTTTCCAGCTGCAGGCATCCAGCTTAATGGTCTCTTAGGGCAGGCCTGGCACATCCCCGGGAGGAGGGCTCGCTGTGCCGCGGAGCACCGCCGTGCCGTTGTGCACGGCATCAAGCTGCTTCACTGTCTTGTCTCTCCAAATTCTGCGACAGCTTCTTGGCGCTGAAGGCAGCCCGGAGAACCGCACTTGCAGTTTCCTAGAAGGCTGCTACTGAAGAGCTGCTTGCGTTGGCCGAGTCGCTGCTGGGAGTTTAACCTGACTTTGCTCAGTGCCTGCGCTCTGGGCTGCAGGCTCGCGCTCGCCAGTGCTGCGTGTGGCATCGCTTTGGGGAACAAGAAAGTCGTCCTTGCCCAAAGCAGGTGCTCATAAAGGTAACTCACCTGGCACTTCACCCAGCCTGTGGGTCGGTGGCTGCCAGCGCGTGGGCTGGAGAGCTGGAGAAGAGTGTAGGTCCTGAGCACTGCAGAGCTGTCCTGGGGCTCAGCCCCTCCGCGCCTCGGGCTCTGTTGGGGCGGGTAGGGCAGGATTGGTGTGTGATGTTCCAGCCTTTTGGGAGCATGTCCGTGACTCCCGTGAGCGCACGCCGAGCCAGCCTCGAACCGTTTGCCTTCCGACTGCCCGCACAACGGCTCCTCGGTTCTGGAGCGCGTTTCCATCCCTTCCGAGGTGCTGCAGGAGCCTCTGCCACCGTCATTCAGACAGCCCTCTCACAATTTGTCAGCTGCAAGCAAGATGTCAGTCAGTGCTGCTGAAGTGTGTTTTACAGTGACAGACGTAATTGCACTTAACTTTTTGCGTGGATGTTATCAATCTGTGACAGATACTTTGGGAAATGGAGCGCTCTGATTGCAGATGATGTGTCACAGGCGTTTAATCTTCCTCTTGGTGAGACCGGGATTCAGTCACAACTTTTGCTTGTTGATGTCAGGGTTTAGAAATGTAGATTCGCGCTGACCCTGGGAATCGTTCAGTCATTTGGTTTGTAAGGCTGTCATCTCAAAGGTTAATGGCTTACCAGGGAGAAGGAAGATCTTGCTGCACTCCACTTGTATTTGCAGCTGCGTTAGCGTGGCTGGGCGCTCGCTGTCAGGTCCAGAACGGCTCCAGCGTGGCAGAGCCGCCTCTGCGCTGCCTGACCCCCTGGGCTCTGCGCCCAGCCGGAGCCGTACTCTGTGTGTGTGTGTGCGTTCCACCCTGCAACCGTGCCCTGTGCACGTGTGTGTGTGTGCATGTGTGTGCGTGTTCCACCCTGCAACCGTGCCCTGTGCACGTGTGTGTGTGCGCATGTGTGTGCGTGTTCCACCCTGCAGCCGTGCCCTGTGCACATGTGTGTGTGCGCGTGTTCCACCCTGCAGCCGTGCCCTGTGCACGTGTGTGTGTGTGCATGTGTGTGCGTGTTCCACCCTGCAGCCGTGCCCTGTGCACACGTGTGTGTGCGCGCGTGTTCCACCCTGCAGCCGTGCCCTGTGCACACGTGTGTGTGTGCGTGTTCCACCCTGCAGCCGTGCCCTGTGCACACGTGTGTGTGTGTGTGTTCCACCCTGCAGCCGTGCCCTGTGCACGCGTGTGTGCGCGCGTGTTCCACCCTGCAGCCGTGCCCTGTGCACACGTGTGTGTGTGCGTGTTCCACCCTGCAGCCGTGCCCTGTGCACGCGTGTGTGTGTGCGTGTTCCACCCTGCAGCCGTGCCCTGTGCACGCGTGTGTGTGTGTTCCACCCTGCAGCCGTGCCCTGTGCACGCGTGTGTGTGTGCGTGTTCCACCCTGCAGCCGTGCCCTGTGCACACGTGTGTGTGTGTGTGTTCCACCCTGCAGCCGTGCCCTGTGCACACGTGTGTGTGTGCGTGTTCCACCCTGCAGCCGTGCCCTGTGCACACGTGTGTGTGTGCGTGTTCCATCCTGCAGCCGTGCCCTGTGCACACGTGTGTGTGTGCGTGTTCCACCCTGCAGCCGTGCCCTGTGCACGCGTGTGTGTGTGCGTGTTCCACCCTGCAGCCGTGCCCTGTGCACGCGTGTGTGTGTGCGTGTTCCACCCTGCAGCCGTGCCCTGTGCACGCGTGTGTGTGTGCGTGTTCCACCCTGCAGCCGTGCCCTGTGCACGCGTGTGTGTGTGCGTGTTCCACCCTGCAGCCGTGCCCTGTGCACGCGTGTGTGTGTGCGTGTTCCACCCTGCAGCCGTGCCCTGTGCACGCGTGTGTGTGTGCGTGTTCCACCCTGCAGCCGTGCCCTGTGCACGCGTGTGTGTGTGCGTGTTCCACCCTGCAGCCGTGCCCTGTGCACGCGTGTGTGTGTGCGTGTTCCACCCTGCAGCCGTGCCCTGTGCACACGTGTGTGTGTGTGTGTTCCATCCTGCAGCCGTGCCCTGTGCACACGTGTGTGTGTGCGTGTTCCACCCTGCAGCCGTGCCCTGTGCACACGTGTGTGTTCCACGCTGCTCCACTGTGCCACCGAGCGCTCCGCTCCGAAATGCTGGCCTGGCAGGAGTCTTGCACCAGGGTCATGCTGCTTTGCTTTGGATAAGAAGATAACAGCTGCCCTACTTAAACCCTGAAATAAGAGCAGCGTGTGTAAATTTTCCTCCCGTGCTCCCAATTACCTTTTAAATAGTTGAGCTGCCCCTCCTTGGAAAAGGGAAATGATTTGCTCCCGTTCCTGTGCTCCCAGCGGAGTTTAACGTTACAGAATGTAAGAATTTCCTTTCTCGGCAGAGAAGTCTGATTTTTCAAATTGATTTATTAACGGTGTTTGAACTTTGTCATGTAAGCTTGGCGGGCGACCGGTGTGTGGCTTTCTGCTGGAGGCTGATGATGTGCGATAGGTGGCAGCTAATAAAGCAGCACTGAGCCCGTGCGGTGGGACTGGGCTCAGCCTGGCCATGAGCCGGGCTCAGCCTGTGTAGCGGGTTAATTGAAGGGAAGTGGAAAGCCTTTTACCTTCCCTATTTTCTAAGTAGCAGCAACGTTATTTATAAATAGCTATCCTAATTTTTTTCTTAAGATGTTTTAAATAGATTTTATGGAGAGTCTGTAGAGGAAAAGGTTCCAGGGTTTCAATGCTTTTCTGCTGCGGTGGGGACCAAAGCCAAGAGTCGCGAAAGCTGCCGTGGAGCGCGGGCAGAGCCGCAGCCAGGCCGCCTGTGCGGAGTGGTGGGGTCTGCCCTGGAGCCCCTGCCCTGGAGCCCCTGCCCTGGAGCCCATCCGCCGGACCAGGCGCTGCTCAGTACGGAGCACTGGGGACCGGAGGCTGGCTCTGCCGGGGCTGGGGGGCTCTGCCGGGGCTGGGGGGCTCTGCTCTCAGAAACGCCGGTGGAGTGTGACACTGCTCCTTTCTACAAAGCGCTGCTTTCATGCTGGACTTGTGTTTTCTAATCTGTTCCATCAGAAGAGCTCTGAAGTAAAACTGCTTTCTGATTTACAAGTAATAAAACATATTCTTTGGCTTGAAGGCTCAAATCACTTGCATTGTGAAATCCAGTACGATATTCCTAGTTTTTAAGTGAAAGCTCGCAGGAATGTTTCCACAGACCCGTTGCAGTCGATATGGTGAGAAGCAAAGCCTCAGAACGGCAGGTCCCCGACGCGTGTGCGCGGCGCAGGTCGGAGCGGGCCGCCCGTGGCGGGTAGGGTGCTGGCACAGGGCTCTCCAGAGCCTGTTTCCCATAAGGAGCTCGCTGTGAGCCGCGTGGCCGGCGTCCAGCTCAGCTGGATGAAGACGTGCAAGAATTGGTCACAGTCCAGTGTGCTTCAGTGCTAGAAAACGATGATTAGGAGAAAATGTTTAAACAATACGAGTGGTTTCCAGGCGCAAGAATACCTTGCGGCAGCTGAGAAAGAGACATCAGCTGCAGTTAGAAGAAGTTTGATCGATTTAGCGGATTTTGAGCGTGCATTGAAAAATGTGAGGAGTGCTCTGAGTGAAGAGGCCTCAATACTCTTAGAGTTATTTTTCTTCATAGAGCCCTGTTGCTGGTACGGCAATGCTCCTGGAGGCGTGTTTTCTTAGGGTGTAGCGCGGGGTCGTTAAGTACAAACCCAGGTATTCATTCAGAGGAGCTCTACACGCAGTTGTTAAATAAGCCCTGCGGGGGAATTGAGCATTTCTCCCTAAAACTTCTGTGTTGTCTGCCACTGTTGATTTGTAATCTGTGCTTTCACCCTGAAGTGCATGTGGTTGCGTTCAGGTATTTCCTTCTTTAAATCAATCACTTTCACCGTTTTCCAAAACACTCCTTGAGTTTATTGCTTTTAGCGAAGCGTTTGGGCTGTCGTTGTTTATTACCCGCAAAGTGCTGACAACGTGCTCTTCCCAAAGGGGTCTTTCTGTGGGGTATTTGTGGAGCAGGCTGTGCGGGGCAGCGAGGGCTCCGGGTGGGACCCGCGCCCTGGGTGCCGGTTGCTTTGGCAGAGTTCAAAATCCTGGCTGAGGCAGCTGAGGGTGTCTGTAACGTGTCTTTTTGGAGCAGTTCCGCTGTTCGGCGGCTGTTCCCCGCTGCTCCGCTCCCCGGGGGCTCCCGCCGGGCAGGGCCGGAGCGCGAGCGGCCTCCGCAGCCCCTGGACTCCCCAGCGCTCGCAGTGCCGGGGCTGCCGCTTCGCCGCCGTCCTCCGGCGGTTCAGTGCGCTACAGCTCAGGCCTACAAGCGGTGTGAATTAAGCTTGTCGGGGTTTTTCTATTGTTCGGCAGCTGTTCTATGCTAGTTACTCAAGTCCTCTGATCTAAATTAATCCCTGTACAGAGGAAGCTGCAGCAGCTCCACGCCGCGTGGAGCCTTGCGTGCCGCGTTGCCGGGCTGCAGCGGATCACGCTCCCGTGCTGGCGGTGCCGGGGTTTGTTGGATCAGCCGGGGTCTGGCAGAGGGGCTGGGGGAACGCGCCGTGTGCCGGCAGCCGGGACACAAACGGGCAGCTCTAAAAGCGGAAAGAATCACTCGCTCCCTTTTTCATCCTCTCATGCGTTTGGGCTTTTATAGAATCTGAATCTGGCACCACCAGCTCTCATGGATTGTTGGGAAACAGGATATTTTAGTAGCTTGGAATGAGATGAAATGCCTGCAAAGCCCATATGTTGCTTGTTTTAGGCAAAGGGTCAGGAAGGTTTTAGAAAGTATTTAAATATTTGGTTTACACGATTAGAATAGATTGTCTGGAATGAAGTCCGTTACCCGAGGTGATTCCTGCCTCGCGGTTTTGGTTTTCATTGCAGTTCTTTGGAGTATGAGGTAGGTGTTCTGGCACCGCAGCGCTGAGCACAGTGGAGTCAGGGGCTGTGAATAACGGCTGCTCATGGGGCTCTGGACACTGCTGGAGGTGTCTGATGCTCTGGACAATGCTGGAGCCGGCGGTGTCTGCTGCTCTGGACACTGCCGGTGGTGTCTGCTGCTCTGGACGGTGCTGGGGCCAGCGGTGTCTGCCACTCTGGACAATGCTGGAGCTAGCGGTGTCTGCCGCTCTGGACGGTGCTGGAGCCGGCGGTGTCTGCCGCTCTGGACGGTGCTGGAGCCGGCGGTGTCTGCCGCTCTGGACGGTGCTGGAGCCGCAGCGCTGGCCGGAGCTGCGCTTGGGCGAACGCGTGCTGACGGAGCCGGCGGTCGCTGGGGCGTCCTGTGATGTCTGTCAGTGAAACTCCAGCAGCTCGTTTCTTAGAAATGGGCTTTTCCTCCCTCGATAGGCAAAGCTCTCAAGTTGCGTTATGTTTCTTGAGAGCTACGGCCTGGCGTTAACTTCCGATAGGTGTGCTTTTAGCTTTCTGCAGCTTGGAATTTAATTGTTGTGCCCTCAGCTTTTTGTGAGACGTGACCTTTGCGTAATTCATTGACCGTGGAAGATACGACTCTTTATTCCTATGAGGCCGCAGTTTTGCAGCACCGTTCTGGGGTTTGCTGGCGAGCTGGAGTCGCGGCACTGGTGCCTCGGAGCCCGGGACCGTTCCGTCTGCAGGATGCACCGGGGCCTCTCGTACATTTGATAGCGTGGGCAGTTCTTCAAAGTTTTGCCTGTTCTTTCTACCACGCTCTTCCAATCCAGTTGGAAAGCAAAAACTTACCATTGTTCTTTTGCTGTGCGTTGTTGATACTTTTATATGAATTATGAAGCATCCTTTGATATCTGGCATTTCCTCTTACGATGCTCTGTTGCTTTTTATGAGTACTTGCCCCCTGACTTCAAAAGCAGTTCATCACCTTCCTGAGACAGTTATTAATAACTGATGGGAACCGCTGGGCATTCCTGGGCCTGTTCTACGCAAGTTTCTCTCCAAAAGCAGCCATAATGTGTGCAGACCTCAAGCCCCTTTGTAGCATGCGAGGGATCCGATCACGTGCTGTTGTACGCAGGCCTGCTCTGTAGATTTAATGACTACAAAACTAAAGAGAGCAATTAAATCTACCCCATCCTGAACCGTGCTGCTGCGATTGTTTCATCCTGAATTGCCTGGAGATCACCGTATGCTGGGGAGCACTGTTTTCGGTGCTCACCGAGTGCCGGGCTGGCGTGGCCGCTCGCCGGCATGGGCCCGTCCTCCCTGCTCCCCGGGGGCCGGCGGCACCGAACCCGCCTGCGTGCTCCGAAAACCGCTTTTTGAGACGGTTCAAAGGGAAAATAACTGGCATGGGGATAGTTAATGTGAGCTGCCGTTCCTCAGCGTTAGAGGTTCCACTAAAGCACTCATAATTACTGTTAATATCTTTCAGTGGAAACTTTCAGAGCGAACGGCGCTGGTTGGAGCAGTATTTAACGGCGTGCTGCTGGCATGATAGGAATGCAAATAAGCGTTATTAGCCTAATGATTTTGCTGTCGCCATGGCTGTGCAGCAGTAGTGTTGTGAATATGTCATGCGGTACCCGTGAATTTGGAAAGTGTGTCAAAACACAACTTCAATTAGTTTGCTCTAATTATGACTCTAGAGAGTTCGTAACTATATCACTCCTCATTAAAGGAGATTTCTGATGTGGATTAACACAGCCCACGAGGGGCCGCGTGCGCTGGGAGGCAGGGCCGTGCGTGGGACGGGGCGCCGGGGCGGCCGCCTCGCCGTCCCTGCGGAGCGGGGTTGGTCCCTCGGCACGTGAACCAGCGCCCGGCCCTGGACACGCTGTTCGGTCAGAAAACCAAACAAACCACAGAAGGGGAAGCGCCCTGGTGCTGCAGGGCCGGCCCCGCTCTGCCGTCCGTGTGTCCCGCGGGCGCCGGTGTCCGCGACCTTGCCCGGGCTTGTGGTGGCTCCACAGCACCGCTCCCTCCGCTCCCTCCGCTCCCTCCGCTCCCGCTGCTCCCTCCGCCCGCCGGGCGCCCTCTGGCTTTGCAGAACCGGGAGAGATCCTCGTGCTCACAGGTGAGCAGTCGGTGAAGGGTTAAAGCGGTAAATTGTTTAAATCTTTTAGGCTTTCCTCCCAGTTCTGTGATAATTTGATGAAGAACTTCACCCTAATTAAATATTCAAATTAGGAATAAGTGTCAATATGGCTTCCCATTGCCTGGAATGATGATTAATTGTATTCAAAACTCTAGTGGCCGCTGTAATCTAAACCAAACCGTTGTTCTTGATTATTTCTGCAGCACATTTCCCATGTTTTTGTTTTAAAATTTAAGCTAGTAATTGATTTGCCATATGCCGCAGAGCTGCACATGCTCCACGATATGTGTTTAGGAACTTGGGGACTTTGTAATTGGGATTTTCTTGCTTTTCAATGGCAGCCTCTCTTTTGCTTGTGTTTTTTTTTGTCTTCTGCAATGCAAAATGATTTAGCTCTCACGATGCATAAGGAAAATGCATTATGCAACCAACTTCGTAGGTATAAGTGATATCGATCCTGGCCAAAGTTTGCGTTAATTTAAAATAAACTAGACTTTGTTTCCTGTTTTTCCCTACGAGGTCCTGCTTTTGAGAAAGGAACGGGGGGAGGGGAAGGCTGATCTGGCAGCAGCCACTGCCCTGGGCTTGTGGCCTCGCAGCCCCGTGTTCTCCGCGGCAGGACCGGCTCTGGCGGTGCCGCTCGGCTGCGGCGCGGGGGACACGCAGGGGACACCCAGGGGACCCCTCCTTCCCCAGTGCCCTCGAACGGCCGGCGTTGGAGCCGGCGGTGCCAGCAGCAGCTGAACCGGCGCTTTGTGCTGCCGACCCCGCGAGGGCGGCTCTGAGGTGCTCAGCCCAGCGCCTCCGTGTGCCCCGCGCCGGGAGCAGACAGACAGACAGACACCGCGGTCTGGGCACAGCACCTCCTGCCGCTACGCTGGGCTGTGTGGTCCGAGCTCCCCGGACGCCAGCGATTCATTTTGATCACCGGCGCGGAGCGCGCGCAGCACGTCGGCATATGGCACTGGCAGAGCCGGTGCTGCTGCGAGCTGCCGGGTGCTGCTGGCAGCCAGGGATGCGCTTCAGAAGCTCGTTTGCAGACGAAGGGTTTGGAGCTTTACGGGACAGCTGCGGCGTGCGTTTGTGGAGCCGCCAGCTCCTTCCTGGTGCTCGCGCGGTGCATCTGCGAGCCGCTGCGGCACCGTGGCTGCGGCACCGCTGGCGTCCCTCGGGCTGGCGGGGCTGTGGGAGGGCTGGCCAGGAGCAGCGTCGCCCCCTCCTGCAGCAGAAGCTGCCAGAAACTTCTGAAATCTCTGCTCAGAAAATGGCCGTTTAACTGGCCTTGCTCTGGTTACTCCCAGAGCAGCTCCTGCGGCGCGGGCAGAGGCGCGGTTGGAGGTGTGGGCAGAGGCGCGGTTGGAGGTGCGGTTGGAGGTGCGGGCAGAGGCACGGGCAGAGGCGCGGTTGGAGGTGCGGGCAGAGGCACGGGCAGAGGCGCGGTTGGAGGTGCGGTTGGAGGTGCGGGCAGAGGCGCGGTTGGAGGCGCGGTTGGAGGTGCGGTTGGAGGTGCGGGCAGAGGCACGGGCAGAGGCGCGGTTGGAGGTGCGGGCAGAGGCACGGGCAGAGGCGCGGTTGGAGGTGCGGGCAGAGGCACGGGCAGAGGCGCGGTTGGAGCGCAGTGAGCAGTGCCCGCGCGGGTCTCCCTGTCAGCTGGTTTGGTGCCTCAGAAAGTATGTTTGGATACTGCTGTTAAGAAGCAAATGAAAGCGTGTAATGCCCACAGGCAGCGGTCTGCTGGTTTAAAGCGTGTTCATGACAAACCTGCCTCTGCTTGCAGGGGCGCTCATATGGATTGTGTTTCAAACTGCAAACTGTTAGCCAAATTCCAAAATATTTTCACACCATCTTTTTTTGGTTAGAAAGAGCTTTGAGAAACACAAGCAAACTCAAACTGGTGTTCGTTGTTTCTTATTTTATCCGTGCTGTTCACCATTAGCTGCGTCAAGGGCTAAAAATACGTAGTTCTTCACAAAATGTGTGCTGTTTTAAAGACAGATAATTTCCAGATGATTTGCTCAATAGATAAAACCTGCTAAGAGCGTGGATTTGCTGCTCTGCTGGAGGCCACACCGGGCCTGTCCCCACAGGGATGGCGTTCGTGGGGGGACACGGGAGCCGCCCTGTTCCGGTGGCGATGCCGCAGGTCTCACTGTGCCCGGCAGCTCTGGCGCCCGCGAAGCGGAACCTGTGCCGGTGCTGCTGCTGCACCGAACCGCTCCAGGAAGAGGGGGCAGCTTCAAAACCTGCGGCAGTGCGGTCTGTGAGGTAGCGACGTTGTACAGACGTCCTCACAGACTCGGGATCAGCATTGGAACAGTGCAGGTTGGGAGTAAAAGGGAGAAGCTTATAAAAACGTAGAAATCCATGGGCTGGCAAAAAGTCTTTTCTCATGGCAGACTTCTCGGTGGAGCTGTGTGGCGGCAGAACCGTAGCGACAGCGGAGCCGTGGTGGCAGCGGAGCCGTGGTGGCAGCGGAGCCGTGGTGGCAGCAGAGCCGTGGTGGCAGAGCTGTGCCCGCCGCTGCCAGCAACCTTGCTCTGCTCCCCGTGCCTGGCAGCGTCCCTGGTGTGTGCCGCTGGCTGTTTGTGCCCTGCCCAGGGTGTCGGATGTGCCCTGCCCAGGGTGTTGGGTCTGCCCTGGGTGCCGGGGCCGGCGCAGAGCAGCTCCGGCAGCCCTGGGCATGGGGTGCCCAGGGTCCCTTCCCACCTCCCGCACCGCCTGCTCCGGGAAGGTCGCCCACCTCGCCTGCGGCCAGGCTTGCCAAGGGCTGCGTTTTCCTTTTAATAAGCTCTGAGCCACTGAAAATAGTTTCGACTTGACTTCCACGAGCTCTGTTTTTTCCTATTTATAGGAAGGTTTAATGGCAGATGTAAAAATATCCCTGTGCTGCAGGAATGCTGGGCAGAGCGTCGTTGGGAGGAGGGAGGCTGTTGTGCACGGCTGCTGCTGGAGCCGACGAGCGGACTTGGCTTCGCTTTCCTCAGGGCTGGTGTGGGGATCTGGCGTGTGCGTCACCCCGGTCACCGCGCTCGGGGAGCGGGCGGTGGCTCTGGGGCGCTCGGAGCAGCCTCGGCCAGTGAGGGACTTTCAGAGATGTTACTTAGGAAGGTCCTCAGAAGTTTCTGGCACAGATAAATCCGAAGCACTTGCTGTTAGTGCTCTCTGCCTGGGAGGGGAGGCAGCTGGGGCCCACGGGGTGCTCAGGCACAGTCTGACGTGTGTTTGCGGGGGGCCCGTGCTGCGCTTTGGCAGTGCGCTGGTTGTTGGCTGAGCGCGGATCCCAGCGGGGCCAGCGGGTTGTGCTGGGCGCAGACAATCCTGCCGCGGCGCTGAGGGGCAGCTGAAGCAGCAGAACCACCCTCTGCTGTAATGGCTGAACCCCTGCCTTGGTCTCCCGCTGGTATTTGGAGCCCACCCTGACTTTTGGAAGCAATGTTAAAATCGATATTTGCTGTTTAACGTGACTGGAATCTGCGGGCAAGGGCGAGCTGACAGCAGCAGCCTCTTGCTCTGTAGTAACGTGCTGTTTCCCACCCCTGTTCCCTAGGCACATCTCACTGACGCTCCCTGCCAGCTTCCGAGGGAAAAGTCACAGCTCTCGCCTGGACCTGGAGCACCAGCACTCGAACTTGTACGCCATATCAGGTAGGCTGGGGCGCGCGATGTTCCTCTGCTCTTCCGCGTAACCAAGCATAACCAAGCAAAGCAGCCCTGCCTGCACCGCCAGCCAGGTGTGGGACCCCTGGGACACATCCAGCTTTCATCAAGGCCACTAAAGTGTGGAGAGCGGGAGGGGTGCAGAGAGACCCCCCAGAATGCCCAGGCACATGCGTTGCTGGCAGCAGATGTTACCGATTGAAGATTGCAGCCCTTGGGGAGGTGCTCCATGAGAGCTCTTGTGGAAAGCTGTACCAACACACACTTTGCTCATCGTCTTCATGGTCATCACACTGAGTCCCGAGAGGCGTCTCTGCCTGTTTGAGCTTCCTCCTGCCCAGCAAGGATGAGTTTCGTACACCCTGTTCTTTGCTACACGAAACGTACACATTAAAAACAGATGAGATCTTCACTCTCTCCCATTTCTATATTCTGAGTACTGGCACTGCATGGATTTGTTTCCCCAGTATTAGGGCAAATTTGAAACTAGATCTTAGGATATGGGGGTTGTGCGTTGTCTTTGAGAAGCGTGCGCTCGCACCTGCGCACTTGGTCTCTCTGGCTGCGTTTTCTCTGTGTTCACCATACAAGGGGTAGAGCTAGTAATAGTTTCCAGATGTCAATGCAGAAAAAAGCCTACCAATAAATATTTTATCTGGCTTTTATTTTTAACTAGCATTAGTCTGCAGGGAGAATGCATGTATTTAAATAGAGTGCTGAGGATCAAGCCACTTCTTTCACCCACGCGGGTACAGGAACGCGTTACCGCGCTTCGGGGCCGCGGTGGGCTTGGTCTGGGGCCGGGTCCCTGCTGCCCGCTCTTCTGGAGCAGCTGCTGCCTCGGAGCGCTCGCTGGGACGAGCAGCCCGGTCCTCGCGGCCCCGGAGGCCGGGACCCCGTGGAGTCTGTCGCTCCTGGGTGTGCCGGAGCCGTGTGCTCTGGGAGCTGCTGGTGACCGGGGCAGAAGGACTTTCTGTTCCGCAAACTAAAGAAAAATGTCAACGTGCAGCTGCAGCTCAACTGCGTTTCCCTGCCTTGTCTCTTACCGGGCTGGCGCGTGGTCCGTGCTTCAGCCAAGTGGTGCTGGGCAGCCAGAGAGTTTTGCTTAGGAGTTTTCTTTTGAGCAGTATTACACCTGAACAAATATTGTGATAGGCATAGTAGAATCACACTCAGCCACCGTTTCTCTTGTTATGTCATTTTTGCAAGAGGAGAAAAATATTGGCTTCAAACCTGACTCTGAGGGGGATTTTCAGGAGGGTTTGGAGGCGCCGCAGAAGTGGCAGCACATTCGGTGCGCTGCGCCATAGGGAGCGCTTCTGCATAATCAGGGAAGATGGCAAAAATGCGCTATTCACAGGTTCTTGCTATTAATAGTGAGTGACACTTCTAACATAGGAACATGGCATTAATTCATGTACCATAATCAGAGGGTTATTTAAAAGGTAATCTATGACTGAAAGTGCGGCTTCGGCTTCCTACGTAGATGGAATATAACAATTGTATAATTCTTGTCAGTATTCGTTTTTCTTGTTATTCTTCTGCCCTAATAGATGTAGAAATGTAGGGAAGGCACGTTCTTGTGTTTGTGAGGCAGCCACTTGTGGGGGACGGGGAGCTGTGCTTTCTGTCCCGAGGAAGCGTCAGGTGAGCAGACAGCAGGGCGGCAGCAGCTCTGAGCACGGCCCCGCCGGGCTGCCTGTCCCGCCGGGCTGCCTGCCCCACCGGGCTGCCTGTCCCGCCGGTCTGCCTGCCCCGCCGGTCTGCCTGCCCCGCCGGTCTGCCTGCCCCGCCGGTCTGCCTGCCCCGCCGGGCTGCCTGCCCCGCCGGGCTGCCTGTCCCGCCGGTCTGCCTGTCCCGCCGGTCTGCCTGTCCCGCCGGTCTGCCTGCCCCGCCGGGCTGCCTGCCCCGCCGGGCTCCCTGTCCCGCCGGGCTCCCTGTCCCGCCGGGCTCCCTGTCCCGCCGGGCTCCCTGTCCCGCCGGGCTGCCTGTCCCGCCGCTCACACCGCACTGGGACCCGCAGGGAACCTGAGTGCTCGCCAGGGAGTTACAGGCAAAGTGCAAAACAGGCCTGCGGAGCCGGGCATGGCGTTGGTCTGCCACGTTTGCATGAGCACGTTTCAGCCAAAGGATATAATTCTTCTTTTTTCCCCCAACTGGACGTTCTCCTCCAGACACGGTGTTACACAAGTTGTTGTGCGTGCGTGCGCTGTAATGGCTGTTGCAGCTGGGGATCGTTTCTGAAGGAAGGGTCTTGTCACACGAACACCCTGTGCGCTGGCAGGGATCTGTGCGCCTGAGCCCTGAGCGCTGCCGCCTTCCAGCAGCTGCGATGAGGCGCTGTGATAATTCCCCCTGTGCCCCGGCAGAGCAGCCCCGGCGCACCGCGGCAACCACGCTGGAGCTTCCGGTGCCATGGGCGCAGTTTGCAGGCAGCAGCTGTATCTGCGGGCCGCGCGTCCTCGCCGCAGCGCCATGGCAACGCGGTGTTTGGCAACGCGGCGTTCAGTAACCGCTGCCACGACCGTCCCCGGTGGCTGCGGTGGGCGCTCCCGGTGGAGCGGTGGGATGTGGCAGCTCTGCAGGTCGTGGAGGGCGAGGGGACAGGGTTCACAGGGCCCAGTGTCACCAGAGGGTGTTTCCTGCTGAATGGAAGGTTTCCCAGTGCTGGTGCAGGGAGACAAAAGCCATTATGAACCGTCCCTTACCTTGGGTGTCTCCTCGGTGCGGATTCTCGTGGTGAGGACAGGACGGGCTATTTAGAAGGGGAGGGCTGTGAAGGAGGGTGAAACCAAGACTCGCAGCGTGGCTTTGGTTCTCTGTAGACACCCAAGAGTTTCTCAGTAGTCAGTGAAAACGACGCTTCCATCTGGGCTTCAGGTGAAATGAATTTTGGCTCTTGATTCTTCTCTGTATCTCAAAGCACATTTTGTCAGAAATTGCCGGATCCCCACCAGAGCTGTCCTGTTACTCCCTGGGTGTGTAATGTACTTATTGCAAAGCTGGAGTCCAGGAAAAATGGTCCTGGAAGCAGTAACTACGGTTTTTAACCAGTTTCTTGCCATTTCCAGTCTTGGCAATGGCACCTCAGGTGAGCGGAAGGTTCGGGAGACTCCTTTGCACAGTGAACTGAGGGACAGGGTGCACGGGGGACCCGGCGGCCCCGGCAGCGTCCGCGCTGACACGGGCGGGCAGAGTCGCCCCGGAGCGGCCTGCGGGAGCTCTGCGGGGCTGCTGGAGCAGCGGGAGCTGACAGGTCTAATGCGCATGTTGGAGCAGGCGGGTGCTGGAGAAGAATGCCTGGCTCCAGACAGGCCTGTCGACAGCCACCGCGCGGTGTTGCACAGCGCAGTCTTTCTTCATGGCCTTCAGCTTAATTAAGACGTCGTTGTGACTGCATACTGCCTTCAATTCAGACTTGAGCATCTCCTGGCTGCATATTGCTTTGGCTTATCAGAGCCACAAGGACGGCGAGGGAGAGGGGGAGCCCTCTCGGGCAGTCGCGGATAATAACGTACGGGGAAAATTCCTGAATGAAGTGAAAAATTATTTATAATAATGGTACTCAAATAGAAGGGAAATAAGTCACTCTAAGGGTATATAAATTTTTATGATAGTGTATAAACAGCCACAGCTTGCCTTGTCTCTCATCTATCCCTGCAGAGAATGAGCACAACATCTAGCATAAAGAAAAATATAATAAGAAAACGAAGAAATGAATGGGAAGAGCCGGAGGATTGATCGCTCAGGGTGTTTGTATATCCTGATGTAAAGGTGCTGCTGACAGGTGGCCAGGTTTCTTCTGTATAAAGCATGTGTGCGCTGTCAGGGCGGTGTGAGCAGCCTTGTTTCGATTGATGAATTGCCTGCTTTCTTGATTAAACCTTCCGTCACTTAAGAAACAAAAAGCCTGTGTTTGGATGGCAGAGTGGGACATGTCACAAAGATCTGTCTGCTTTACCTTTGTGCAGATGTTGGGCACAGACTGTAACATGTATTATTAAAATGAATGTGGCATTTACTGTGCATTATTTCTTTCCTGGGAGAAAGGACCTGTAAATTATATGCTGATAATAAGCTTTAACCCTTTCAGAAACCAGGAGATTTAGGAGTGCAAATATTCCTGCAGGCCTCACTAATTGGATGGGCTCTGATTCCACGGGAGCTCTCTCTGAAGTCAATAAACAGTGTTCCAGGCCATGGTGCCGGTGCCTCTTGGGGATCTTTCCTCCAGCGAGTTTTCTGCAGCGTAAGAGCCACTGAAACATAAACCTTGGAATTACAGTATCTGCTGTTGAAAGGCCCTTCAGTTCTGGCTGCAGGGGAGAGCTGGCCCTGCCCGGGCCCTGCGGGACCCCCCGGGACCCCCCAGAGCCCCCGCTGCCGCTCCCGCCTCTGACTCGGCTCCCAGAATCGCTTCAGCCGGCCGGTTTGAGACGCACCCGGCTGCCCCAGCGCGGGAGGAGGAGCAGGGGTGGAAAAGGTCCGAACGCACCTTGCAGAGCGCGGGGCAGGATCTTGTGTTGGAAACCAGGGACTGAGTTTGTGAAGTGGGGGTTTTGCTGGTCCCAGCTGTGGTTTTTGGGGATCGCGGGGGGCGCAGGCGGTGTGTCCCGGCGGGGTTTGGGGCTGAGCCGGGCGGCAGAGCCGGTGCTGCCGGGCCGGTGACCTGCACAGCTGGCAGGGCTGTCCGTGTGCCCTGAAATGTTAGTGTGGCCAACATCAGTCTTGTGGCAGATCGGGTTGCAGAAAGACGGGTCTGTAGCGTACGAAGCGATGGAACCTGAATACAGGACAGTCAACGCTTGTACCGCCTCTTGACCTGCTCCTGGGCCGCTGGGACAGAGCTGGGGTAACATGGGACAGCTGGGGTAACATGGGACAGAGCTGGGGTGACATGGGACAGAGCTGGGGTAGCATGGGACAGAGCTGGGGTGACATGGGACAGAGCTGGGGTAACATGGAACAGAGCTGGGGTAACATGGGACAGCTGGGGTAACATGGCACGGAGCGTGTGCGACACTCCTGCACAGACCATCGGGGTGTGCGTGAAAAGCGATTAGAGCCTCTCCGTATCCGTTCTGTGTATGAAACGTGTGTGAACTCAGAGGTACAGCTGTCATCCTGTAGCCAGAAACCTGTGTGCCAGTCAGCACGGCTGCAGTACTTGCCAGTCGTTTCCTTAGGAGCCGTTATTTGATTCAGCAATACCTCTGTGTGTGTTTCTTATCTTAAATGTGCTGTTTTGTGATTGTCTTTGACCACATCATCAGCGCAGTTACTCGTGTGAGGTGTGGTTCCCAGAGACACTGGACCGGGTGTCAGGGAAGGGAAGCGGGTGCTGCTGGGGTGGCGTGGCTGGTGTGGTGTGGCCGGCGCGGCATGGGCCGGCGCGGCATGGGCCGGCGTGGTGTGGCCAGCGCGTTTGCCAGCTGGCCATGAAGGAGGATTTGTGGGCAGCTCTTGTGGGTAGCGTGGTCTGCACATCTCTGATCTGTTTGTTTTGGAAATGTGCACCCATGTCTATTACCTTAATGTTTGCCTTAACCGTTTAAGTAAGTATTTACCTCTTTCTTTATGATTGTATTTTATATGTCAATATTTCTTTGTTGTATTTAAATATTTATTTTCCTCTCTAAAACCCTTCCCAGAAGGGCCGGAACAGCGCTTGTGATCTGGCCAGGCAGCAGGGTGGCTGTGGGCGGTCCTGGTGCGGTGCCCGCAGCGGTGGCAGCAGTGACTGTGGCTGTGGCAGCAGTGACTGTGGCTGTGGCAGCAGTGACTGTGGCTGTGGCAGCGGTGCCCGCGGCTGTGGCAGCAGTGACTGTGGCTGTGGCAGCGGTGCCCGCGGCTGTGGCAGCAGTGACTGTGGCTGTGGCAGCGGTGCCCGCGGCTGTGGCAGCAGTGACTGTGGCTGTGGCAGCGGTGGCCGTGGCTGTGGCAGCAGTGACTGTGGCTGTGGCAGCGGTGGCCGTGGCTGTGGCAGCAGTGACTGTGGCTGTGGCAGCGGTGCCCGCGGCTGTGGCAGCAGTGACTGTGGCTGTGGCAGCGGTGCCCGCGGCTGTGGCAGCAGTGGCCGTGGCTGTGGCAGCGGTGGCCGTGGCTGTGGCAGCAGTGACTGTGGCTGTGGCAGCGGTGGCCGTGGCTGTGGCAGCAGTGACTGTGGCTGTGGCAGCGGTGGCCGTGGCTGTGGCAGCAGTGACTGTGGCTGTGGCAGTGGTGGCAGCGGTGGCCGTGGCTGTGGCAGCAGTGACTGTGGCTGTGGCAGTGGTGGCAGCGGTGGCCGTGGCTGTGGCAGCGGTGGCCGTGGCTGTGGCAGCGGTGGCCGTGGCTGTGGCAGCAGTGACTGTGGCTGTGGCAGCGGTGGCCGTGGCTGTGGCAGCAGTGACTGTGGCTGTGGCAGTGGTGGCAGCGGTGGCCGTGGCTGTGGCAGCGGTGACTGTGGCTGTGGCAGTGGTGGCAGCGGTGGCCGTGGCTGTGGCAGCAGTGACTGTGGCTGTGGCAGTGGTGGCAGCGGTGGCCGTGGCTGTGGCAGCGGTGACTGTGGCTCTGGCAGTGGTGGCAGCGGTGGCTGTGGCTGTGGCAGCGGTGACTGTGGCTGTGGCAGTGGTGGCAGCGGTGGCCGTGGCTGTGGCAGCAGTGACTGTGGCTGTGGCAGTGGTGGCAGCGGTGGCCGTGGCTGTGGCAGCGGTGGCCGCTGTGTGCTGGGCCGGTTGGACCCGCCGCAGGGAGCGTGTTTGCAGCCGACGGTTCAGAGCGGGTGTGCTGGGTCACCAGACGACCCCCCGCGCCAGGTCCCACTGGGGCAGCAGCACAGTCCTGGGGGTGCAGCCGGAGCTGCTATGGGAAATACAGAGGTTCAGCGTTGGTTCTATGTGGGTTTATAGTCCAGATCTCAGGAGGCAGCAGAGAGAGTAGAAACTTCTGTTAATGATGTAGAAAAACATCAAAGCCCGTGGAAACGTCGTTGCTTTCATGTGCTGGATAAGGCAGCTCTCGGCACGGGGAGCTGGGATTTGGCCGGGTGGCTCTGTTGGAAGTGTTTATTTCACACGCTGCCCTGATGGTAGCGGTTGGTTCCCAGATTCCTCCTCCTCTGGAGCTCCATCCGTCTGTCTGGTGTGGCAGTGGGTGAGCTGTGCCGCAGGGGCCCTGGAGCCGTGGCGTGGCGGTGGTTGAGCTGTGCCACACGGCCCCTGGAGCCGCGGCGCTGCGCCAGGTGCCGGAGCTCTGCCTGCAGCTCTGCCGCTGACCCGCGACGCCTCTTTGGTTTTCTAATAACAAGTCCTTTTCAGAGGTCTTTCCAGATTAAGAAATGGCAGAACAATTAAAGACTTTGTTACGTTTCGGTGCCCGTTTGCCAGCTCCGTTCTTGTTGCGGAATGCCGGGCTGTCTGTGCCACAGCTGCCGCTCACTGCTCTTCAGTGTGCATGTCTTGTAAAAGACGCCGTGTCTGTCATCGCTGTGTAATGGGGACAGACGTTTTAATCAGAGGTTAGTCATTTATTTTTGCAAACTATTGTTTTGCTTCACCATTTTTCCAGATAATTTAATGGTTCACTTGGCACAGTGCGTCTGCTTTATTAAAACAGGTAATTCTGAAAAAAAGGGAGACGCTGGTTTTTGGATCACTGCACAGGAGGTGCTTTGGTCTCCATCTCCGGCGCGGTTGCTGGTGCCGTGGCGCTGCCGTCCGGCGCTCACGCGTTCCCTCTGAAGGGGAGGCCCTGTGCCACATTTCGCTGTCGATCCAGAGTCCCTCGTGCTCGTTCTTTGCGCTTCTTAAGAACACAAGTGGAACTAAATTTGTTCTTTGTGACACTGGATTTTAAGCAGGACGGTGCGAAGAGCAGGGAAGTTGTGGCACCGGCTTTGTTCTGCACCGAACCCCCTGCCCTGAGGCGGAGGCTGAAGGCAGCCTGTTCCCTGCCCCGGTGCCGTTGCCGTCTGTGCCCCGAGAGCTGGGTGATCGGCAGCGTGTACAGGGCTCTGTCCGCGCCCGGCAGCTCTGGAGCCTGAAGTCCCGTCCGAAGCGCTGCAGCCGCGTGTTTCGCGGGTGGCCGTGCGGCACTTACCGCTGGCTTTCGGGGGGTTCCGGCAGCTGTATTTTGGTGCTGCCGGGACAGCGCGACCTTCGGGCCGCGTTGCGTTTGGTTTGCGTTTCCGAGCGCTGTGGTTTAATTCTTTTAAATAGGGAGCCACTCCGTGCTTTGGCTATTTAGGCAGTTATTAACCAAATGACAATTAACAGATTGCATAGGCAGATTTCCTTTTCAAAACCTCTGAAATTGAGCACAGTTCGCAAAACTATCGCAGCATAGTAATGACAATGAATTTTGATTTCCCGGAACTGATATTAGACTCCTTATTAAACTATGTGCATCTGCTTTTAATTTACTCCAAATAATTGGAAAATGCAATGAAGCTTTCCAATTAAAGCACGGCTTTATGCTGTTTAATAATACCCCCATAATATTATAGCTTATGAAGTGACAGGTGAGTTGGTGTATGAATAAAACATAAAGGCAGCAATAAGGGACAGAAAACCAGAGACAGTTGTTGGGGATTTTAAATGCTGGATGTAATTTGCATATATTAATCTCTTCTTTTCAGCCTTATCAGGCGTTCTTCAGTGTTTGAAGTTAAAATAGCGTTGACAGGCGGGAGTATGCTTAGTTTTTTCAAGGATTTATTACTTGTATAATTTCTGATCTTTAATAAGCAGATATGACTGATCCTCATAGTTCTATAGAACTCGGTTAATTGTTCCAGATGGCGTGTACTGATTATGCAAAATTACTTTTCACACCATTTTTTTTTTCTGATGGAGTTTGGAGTAAAATTAAATTTTTTATAGCCTTCTTATCACGCTGTTTTACAGTGGTTCTGCACAGAAGTTGAATTTAATCTACTATATTACATTGACCAGCAGAGTTATTCTAATGCAGCATTCCGTGATTTGACAGAGAATAATAGAACACATTGCTCATTGTTCGCTACTGTGCCGCTAATAAAAGGGAGCTCCAGTGCAGAAACCAGGCTGTTATTGATGAAGAATGCTTAATTTGCACCGTTAAAAATGCAAAGTTGTTACGCTGAGATCTTCTCTCTTTGGATAGAAGGCTGGGCCGGAGCAAATGAAAATAGTCTTGTTGCTACAGATTTCCTCTAATAAAGGAGGCTTAATGAGTGGTGCGGATAGGCTGCGTTTTGTTGGGAGGAGCAGCCATCCAGGCAGCGCGCTCCGACTTTATCAAGAGGTGTCACTGGTGCTTTCCTTGATTATCGTCAGCTGGATGTCTCAATGGCATAATTTCATAATTGAAAACATTTATAAAGGTTGTTGGGCTTCATTTATCTAATGAAAAGCTGTTTATACAAAATAAACCACACATAAAGGCCTCTTGCTAATAGCGTTACTGCCGTTCGTTTTGGCGGTGGCTGGGTTGTTGGAGGAGCCGTCCCAGCGGTGCTGGCGCCCGTCCCGCCGCGCATGGCACGTGGGGGCTGCTCCCGCCTCGGGTCACCGCGCGGCGTCCCCAGCCTGCGGGTCTGTCCGGGGCAGCGTTGGGCCCGGGTTAATTCTGGCACCGCGTCCCGTCCCTCGTGCTGTGCCACAGTGGCCCTGAGGCGCTCGGCGTGCACCGCACGTCCTGCCGGTGGGGTGGGGTGGGTTCACGTGGGTGGTGTGGGGTTGTGTGGGTTCAGGTGGGTGGTGTGGGGGTGATGTTGGGTTGTGTGGGTTCACATGGGTGGTGTGGGGTTGTGTGGGTTCAGGTGGGTGGTGTGGGGTTGTGTGGGTTCAGGTGGGTGGTGTGGGGTTGTGTGGGTTCACGTGGTTTGCCGCGCTGCCACCACGCTCAGACCTCACCCCGATCCGGGGCCGAGTCCCCAGCATCTTGTGGGTCTTCACAAAGCAAGCCAGCAAATGTTTAAAAAGTGACCTTGTGGTTAATGGAATTAAAAATCTCCAATTAAACTAGAAAAGTGGGGATATAGCAAATGGACTTTTATAGAGAGTGCTTATTTTTAACTCGCTAGGAAAAGACAAGTAATTAACTCAACCATTAGAAAGCTCAAAATTTCTCCCGTCTCCTGTGGAACTGGAAAATTGTTTTGTGTATGCTCATATATATACACAAATAATATATATGGAGACGACTAATGGCATAAATCAGAAATGATTAGAAAATATTTGTTCTAATGAAGTAATAATTTGATAGTAATGCTTTTCATCAGTGTAGCTTAAGGCTACATTAAGTGGACAGACTTTATATGGATTCTCTAATTTTAATCTTCAAAATGCTATCTAATGTCTCATTAAGGCTTGCATATAATGTATCTTAAGTACAGTCATTAAATATAGTTTAGGGAGATTTATGTTCAGATATTGCTTAAAGATGTTTTAATAGGCCCATTTACTCTGATGATATTAATGAGCTCTTAACACGTATTAAGCTTCTAAAACCAGTGGTGTTCCTCTCGCAGTGGGCAGAACAACTTAGGAATTGCAAATGAGTGGGGTGCTGGTGCTCCATCGCAGCACCGCGCCCGCCAGGTCCCGCACGCCGTGTCCCCCGTGGTGCTCAACCGCAGCACCGCGCCCGCCAGGTCCCGCACGCCGTGTCCCCCGTGGTGCTCAACCGCGGCACCGCGCCCGCCAGGTCCCGCACGCCGTGTCCCCCGTGGTGCTCAACCGCGGCACCGCGCCCGCCAGGTCCCGCACGCCGTGTCCCCCGTGGTGCTCAACCGCGGCACCGCGCCCGCCAGGTCCCGCACGCCGTGTCCCCCGTGGTGCTCAACCGCGGCACCGCACCCGCCAGGTCCCGCACGCCGTGTCCCCCGTGGTGCTCAACCGCAGCACCGCGCCCGCCAGGTCCCGCACGCCGTGTCCCCCGTGGAGCTCAACCGCGACACCGCGCCCGCCAGGTCCCGCACGCCGTGTCCCCCGTGGTGCTCAACCGCGACACCGCGCCCGCCAGGTCCCACACGCCGTGTCCCCGGCTCCTGCGCTCAGCAGCACTGGCGCTGCTCACGCAGCCGCGTACGTGGTGACGGGAGCAGGCTGGACCTACGGAAACATCCGTGATGCGTTACCCCGTTTGGTTCTAGGTCGACTGAAATAGATGGGATGCTCAAAGGGAAGGGCCGAATAGAGTCATCCCATTAGATAAATTCGACTTTTTGATCATCTCAAGACGCAAGAATTGTAATCACGATAATAAAAACTGTTCATTCCCCTATTGTCACTTTAGTTCCAACTCAGAAAGTTATTGCAAACAAAATTCTCCGGTTTCATCACTCAGCTCTTCTTAAAAAATCCTTCTGAGTTCAGAGACTTTTATAATTACTAAATTGGTTTGTTAGAAGGAGATAATAGCAAATTTCTTCTTTTCATAATTGGACATTTCTTCCCTGTGGGCTGATGCGTGCGCGGCTCTTGCATACACAATAAGCTGTGCTTTTGAAAAGCCATAACTAGCTAATAAGTGCTGTGGTGTCATCAGAGAGTAATGGTTTGCTGATTAGCATAATTAATGACAAATGGTGGTGCGGAGCGGGTGGATTGGTTTAGCAGATGATGAATGCGCTGCAGCCGAGGCTGAGCCCTGCCAGGGCGCTGGGCGATGCCGGCCGCTCGCTCGTGCCGGGGCCGCGCTGGGTGCCGGTGCCACGCTGGGTCCCGGTGCCAGGGCTGCGCTGGGTGCCAGTGCCAGGGCTGTGCTGGGTGCCGGTGCCATGCTGGGTCCCGGTGCCAGGGCTGCGCTGGGTGCCAGTGCCAGGGCTGTGCTGGGTGCCGGTGCCATGCTGGGTCCCGGTGCCGGTGCCATGCTGGGTCCCAGTGCCAGGGCTGCGCTGGGTGCCAGTGCCAGGGCTGTGCTGGGTGCTGGTGCCGCGCTGGGACAGGCCCTGCGGCGCTGGGGGCCGCGCGTGGTCCTCATCCGCCAGGGTGGGAGGGAGGGAGCGAGGGAGGGAGGGAGGCTCCAGGCGGGCGTCAGTGCCACAAGGTGGACGCGTTTATCTGTGACTGGATTAATCAGGGATAATTTGCATTTGCAAATGAGACTGATAAAAATGGAGTTACCTTTTCACCTTTAAGGGGGAGGAGGGATTATTTCTAGGTTGCCTCTTTTTTAAGTGATAAGCAACTCTTTTACCAATAAAGATGAAAATACTTAATTTGCATTAGCAAAAGCAGCTAATTATTATATAGTTAATTAGCATCTGGAAATGAGGATTATCTTAATTACAAAGTACAATTTCCTTAATAGCTACAAAACTGTAAGTTTGATCTGTGTAGAGATTGGTGACTATTATTATGTAATTAGTGATCATATTAATGGTGCAGAGTATTTAGAGATAATTTGCATATGCAAATGAAATTTACCTGGTGGAAATATGTGGCTCCAGTAATAACTCTGAGCACTTAAAAATTAAATTACATTAGCAGACCTGGATCCTGAGTTGCTGTGCAACTGGGCCGGGTGCAGCACAGCGGGTCTGGTGCAGTGCAGCACAGCGGGTCTGGTGCAGTGCGGTACAGCGGGTCTGGTGCAGTGCAGCACAGCGGGTCTGGTGCAGTGCGGCACAGCGGGTCTGGTGCAGTGCAGCACAGCGGGTCTGGTGCAGCGCGGTACAGTGGGTCTGGTGCAGTGCAGCACAGCGGGTCTGGTGCAGTGCGGTACAGCGGGTCTGGTGCAGTGCAGCACAGCGGGTCTGGTGCAGTGCGGTACAGTGGGTCTGGTGCAGTGCGGTACAGCGGGTCTGGTGCAGCACAGCGGGTCTGGTGCAGTGTGGTACAGCGGGTCTGGTGCAGTGCGGCACAGTGGGTCTGGTGCAGCACAGCGGGTCTGGTGCAGCGCGGCACAGCGGGTCTGGTGCAGTGCGGTACAGGGGGTCTGGTGCAGTGCAGCTATGCCCTTGCCATGCTGCCCTCCTCTCCTGCACTGCGGAGCTCGGCTTTGGTCCTCGTTGAGGCTCTTGTGGTGAGATGGTCGTATCACTGGACGGTGGCAGCTCGTGTTCTGTGCGCTGGTGAGCTCCTGGCAGGAGGCGGGTGTCCCTGTCCTTTCTAGCCGTGCTCGGGATGCATTTCGCTTTGCACTAGGGTGTAAGGGTGCCCGCGGTATGGAGAGCATGGTGCTTTTCCCTCCTCTTTTCCCTGCCTCTGTTGGAAGCCATAAGCTGCCCGTTTGTTTCAAAAGCATAGAGTCCTTTAAAACAAAACCATGTTGAGAGGGTGCTGAGCACCCTTCTCTCCCCAGGGGCCCTGTGGACACCCGTGGGTCAGTCGGTGCACAGCTGGAGGCGCGCGGTGCTGCAGGCGGGATGGCAGCTGTCACGGGCCCCGGCCAGAGCTCCTGGACCGGGGGGCCCAGCACCCTCGGGTGACACCCCGTGCCCTGCTGTGCAGCGTCACACTGCCCTGGGTGCCTCGCGACGGAAAGTCGGAGCTTGCAGGGCCGGATATGGTAACAAAACGCAGCGCGTTCCTTTGATCCACCCTGCTCCTAACCTGCGGACTGAACGGCTGCAGCGAGAACACCAGGGCCGGAGGGAAGCGGCCGTTACCCAACAGGATGTTTCTCTCATCAAGAGGGAGAAGTTTCCAACCGCCGGCCGGGGAACAGAGCAACCATTGTGGGCCTTCCCGAGATGCTTTTTGCAAGCGCTCGCTCCAGCCCCCGTCCGGCCCCAGTCCGGCCCGCGCCTCGCCGCGGCAGCCAGACACGACACGTTTAACGACTTCCAAGCGCTCTGGCTGTCGTTACAGCTGGAGCTGAAAGTAATTGCGAAGCGTCTGTGTTTCTCTTCAGCGCGGCCCGCGCGCGGAGGCCGGGGAGCGGCCCGACCCATGGAGGACCTGCCGCAGCCCGCGCCCGGCCCTGCTTTCTATCTGCGCTGCTCTAATTAATTAAGGCTTGTTGCTTGGAAGTAGCACATGCTTAGGTGTGATCTTTGAAGTTTAGTGTGGTGCGGAGACTTCAAAGACGACATTTTATTAAAAAATAATAAAATCAAGAGCTCCTAAACACTTGCAATTTGAAGAGCTCGTTTGAAGTCTCTCCATGTTCTCTGGTGCTGATGCAGCCGCAGCGCTGAGGTACCACTGAGCGTCACCGCGCACGGCTTAACCTTCACTCTATTTAAAAAAGAAAATAATCAAAACCAGGAGCGTTTTCTCAAGTGTTTTCATGTCTTGATCTAGCAGTAAAGAACTAATTGTGCTGTGTCGTGAGCTGTGCAGGAAACAGAGAAAATCAAGGCTGACAATCAAATTAGCAAAAATGAAAATTTAGTCCAGGTCTGTTCTTTTAATCAAAGTCATTTCAAGACGAACAGGAAAGCTGTAAACCTTGCCCATCCCGGAGGTTTCCTTCCTTCCCGGAGGCCCCTGCGCTCCTGCTCGCCGCACCCAGCACCGTGTGGTTGGGCGCTGCTGCCATCGCGCCGCCCGGCCTGGGTTCCTCTCGGCGCCGCGGGAGCGCGTCCGGAGGGGCCGAGCTGGGCCGGTGCCCCTGCCCGCGGGGCTGCGGCAGCGCCTGCTGGAGCGCCGCGAGGGACCGGCCCCTCCCGTCCCATCCTCGCTGGTCTGCTCTCGCCGGCGTGTTTGGGTAGCGAGGGGCTGCACAGGGCCGGCCGCCCCCAGTGCCCGGCACAGCCGGCGGCAGCGGCCTCTGTGGGAACGGCAGAGCCGGCGAGCCCGAGCGACGCCCTGAGCTGCAGGATGTCCCGGAGAGGCCGCCCGGTTTGTCACATGGCGGGTGTGCTGGGACAGCTCTGCGCCCCCGGGTCCCTTCGCGCGGGCTGCGCTGGGCAGGCTGAGAACGCGCTGCTGAGGAGCCAGAGGAGACGGGGCCAACATCTTGATATTTGGGTACCTTATTAAATAAAGAAGTGTGCGTTTTGGGCCGTGTCTGCAGGCTGGGGTGGTGGCAGCGGTCCTGATTGCAGCCGGCTGGGCAGGGCCTCGCCAGAGAGTCCGCCTTTGTTTTACCCTGAGGTTTTACTGTCGTGAGTGGTTTGGCAATGCAGAGCGGTGCCGTTCCATCTGGGGTTTGGTGCACGGTAGCAGAGAGCACACACACGTTTACTCTTCGGGCTGCCGTCTAAATTCCTGTGTACAGAAATGCAGGAGCAGAGGGTGTCTGTTCCAAGGCTCGCGTCGTCCCCGGTGCATTGCAGACTGTTGTAGAACTGTTTTCCGTACTGGTGGAGGACGTTCCCGCGGTGCCGGGCTGGCGGGAGGCGGCGGGTGCGTGTGGGCGGCCCTGCCCGCGCCCTCTGCCAGACCCGGCTCTTGCCCGTGGAGACGTGGAGACGTGGAGATGTTCTTTCCCCAGTGCCGTGGGCTGAGGGCCGAGTTTCCTCCGGCCGGTGAGCTCTGCTGGTCCCCTGCCGCTGCTGCGGGGGCTGTGCGAGCCGTCCGTCTTGGTGGGACGTGAACTCTGCCAGCGGCTGGGTCTGCGAAAAAATCCAAAGGCTTTTGTGGAGTTACAGAAAGGCATTTCTGAAATGTAAGAGCATTTAGATTTCAAAAGCGGTGATGGTACGTTCAGTGTTGGCGGTTTTTTGTTGGCTTGGATTCGCAATGCTTAATTTTCCAAGTTACGCAGGGAAATGTTTTGTAAGGGCTTTATTTCTTTATTTATGTAAATATTTTGAGCATCAGCTGTGTGGAGGCCATGCAAAAACAGCAACAAAGAAATCCAGAGCTACAAAAGCTATTGGTGGGAATTCAGATGCAGGAGCAGCTGCTGTTTGGGAGCGGGGCGCGTGGGCCCTGGCGTGGCTGCGTCCCCGCCGCAGCGCTGTGCAGAATTGGCGCTCGCCGCGGCGTGCAGACCGAGCCCGCCAGGCACCGGGGCCGCGGTTCATCTGTGCCGGGAGCAAATATGACAATGTTAGCGTTTTTCATTTCCCTGACGTTGCCATTAATAAAGCAATGATCCAAAAGCAGCTTTGCTGAGTCTGTTCTTTATGCTTCCATCACTCTCGACTAGATAATTTCACACAGGATCGTTTTTAAATTAAATGACGATAGAAGCGCTCTGCTGTCCTGTGTTCGCTAGTTCACAGAAGTCTGTCAAGTCATTAATGTGTCATGACAAACTGCTAGTTGGATACAAGAGTAATTAATTATTTGCATACATAACAGGTTGAACTCTGCGTTGTGCGCAGTGACACGTGTGTCGCTTGGTGGACACCGGGAGCTGCCGCGGGGTCCCCGGCCGGGCGGGGGCTGCGCCGGGCGCGTGTCGGTGCTGCGTTCTGCGTCCCTGCGCTCTTCCTTAGCGGCTGTTTCGAGAAGGCGTCTGATCATTGGAGATTTCAATGAGAATTGTACAGATTTTCATAATCATCATTAATCACCACATATTTTTCAAGATAATTACAGCAATTATTATTTAGATTCCTCTTTTATGTGCGCATTGTGGAAAAGAACAAGTGCTTATTACGCCGGGTGGTGTAGAGAGCGACCGTCTGAAGTTCTTTGTCACCCAGAAACTCATTATGTTAGCTGATGCTGCC
This sequence comes from Patagioenas fasciata, assembly GCF_037038585.1. Lineage (NCBI taxonomy): Eukaryota > Metazoa > Chordata > Aves > Columbiformes > Columbidae > Patagioenas > Patagioenas fasciata. The sequence goes on from NC_092539.1 coordinate 11,686,754, forward strand.
TGTGAAAGTTCATCAGCACGTTTAAATTAGGGTAGCATTGGCAGGTCTGATTATTTAAATCTGGTAGCTTTGCTAAAAATATAGTTATTCAAGAAAGATGAATTACTAATTTGACAACTGCGATGTAGTTGGAGTCTCCGGCACAGAAGGCAGCATCTATCGTGTGCTTCTGGGAGGGTGACAGTACTTTTCAGATTAAAGAGAGAATTTCTGAGCGAGCTAACAAGTTTTATTTATAGAGCGGAGTTTTGGGGTTTGCCCTTTAGAGGGTCAGAAAGTCCTGGTAAGTGCTGCTGAAGGAGCAGGCGCCGTGAGAAGCTGGCGGTGCTGTCGTGGTCCTGCCGCTCCGAGGGGTGGCCCCGTGCCCTGCTGGGCGCCACCAGCCCCTCGCAGCGGGGTTCGGGGACCCGTCCTTCGGGGCTTGGTGTGAGGAACACGCTTCTGGCCGCTGGCTCATTTCAACTCTTTTATCTGATTGCAGTGACTGAGCTAATTGGCTGTGACCCTCAGGGTGACGCTGCTCCTGGGAGACCGCAGACAGCCGTTGGAAACATTTTGCTCTCTGAAATCCCGTTTATTTTGTTCTGCTTTGAGGGAGAAGGGCGCAGGCACCTCCGCAGTCTGTTGTGGACGCCGTGGGTGCAGCTGCACGGGGAGAACCTGCTGCCACGGGCCCGGGGCCTCTGGTGAGCGGCGGTGCCGGGGGGCTCTGGTGAGCGGCGGTGCCGGGGGGCTCTGGTGAGTGGCAGTCCCAGGGCCGGCAGGGTGACATCCGGCAGTGCCGGGGCCGGCAGGGTGACATCCGGCAGTCCCAGGGCCGGCAGGGTGACATCCGGTGGTGCCGGGGCCGGCAGGGTGACATCCCGTGGCCCCACTCAGCCGTGCAGGACAAGAGCAGCTTTACTGGCCTGGGCGAGGAGCCCCTTGGTGACCTGTGTGATGTGCAAACGATTTATAGGTCCTTCAAGATATTTTAAAGTCACAACCTTTTAAAGATGTTACAGCCCACCTGGATTAGGTGCGAGTTTCCTCACGTGGTGACACGAGTAATGCTGCGGTGGCAATGCTTTCAAAGTGGGACCTTGTCCACCTTTGTTGTTCTGAATCAGCACATGTTGCCTTTGGAAAGAGAGCTGCACTTCATCATCCACCAGCACCAATTCCTTTTAGCCCTTTGTGTTACCGTCTCCTGGTCTGAAACAAGAACTGCAGCTCCGGGCTGGAGCCTGGCGGGTGAGTCTTGGTGCTGCCCGTGGAATTGGTAACGCTGGGCACATCTCAGCAGTCTCTGCTCGTCAGAGGCTGCCGGGAATGCTTCAAAAGAAACGGGAAAAAAATGAGAGGCTGCTGCTGCTGTTTATTTACAGCACAACATCAGAACAAGGGACATGGAATTAAAAGCCTCCCACAGTTCTGGTTTCATTTAATTTTATTATGGAATTAACTGACTGCTGTAGAGGCAGTTGCGCGCTGTCTCGTGGTGCGCGGCGGGCGCGCTGGTGCCCGTACCCGGGTGCTGGACCCGCGGGTGGCGGGGGAGCTCCTGCTGCCCTGGGGTGGCCGCCCGCGGTCACCGTCACCGCCCGCCCGTCCGCGGGAGCCGCTGTGCACACCAGCGCCGAGCCTGAGCTCCGCCTGCGCCGCCCCAGCGCCGCACCGGCCTGATGTGACATGAGCTGCTTCAGGGTTGTGCTGGAGCAGATTGTCACTGCACCTGTTAATCTTCTTGGGTTTGGATTTACCCTCCTGAAAGAAAGTTGGGTGCCTCATCCCTGAAGTCCTCGTGAATGTGAAAAAGCACCTTTGTAGGCAGCAGCAGCTTTGACTCTTCCTGCGGGACGCGGGCAGCACCTCCACGGGCGAGCGGGGGACTCGGGGCTGTCCTTCCGTCCTTCCTGGCCGTGCTCCAGCCTGGGAGCAGAGGCGAGGGACGTGTCTGTGGGTCCCTCCATTGCCTGCAGCCTCCGTGCCCCCGCGCAGCTCTGCAGGCCGGGCCGGGGACGCTGGGGCTCTGGCAGCCTCTGGTGCTTTATTTCTGTGAAGTTTCCTGCACTGGTGGCTGTTTAACTCCTCCTGACTGCTGGAGCCCGGCTGTGAGCAGAGCCGCTGAATGCTGTTTTCCGATGTCTCTTTAATGTGTTTTACCAGCAGCCTGGTGACGGGCCTGACACGCCGGCTCCCGCGCACGCTCCCGCGCTCTGGGAGCGCAGCATTAATAACACACTTCCATGCATCATGCCATTTTTAAGCATGATCGTTATGATAAAGGGCATATACTTAATTACAGGCCTGCTTAATTACAGCTCTGTTGAAGCTCGTTTGTTTAGGAGAATGCTAATTGCGCTGCTGAGCCCTTGGCACACCCCGCTTTCATCCGCCGCCTCGCGCGGAGCCGGGGGCTGGAGCGCCAGGACCGAGGGCGCACGGGGCTGCGGGGAACGGGCGCGCTCATCGCAGCTTATTCCTTAAATTGCTCTACAAAAGCCGGCGTGTGACTGATCAAAGCAGGGTTCTGTCGGGATAACAAACGCAGATGGTCTTTCAGGTTCAAAACTTCCTGGATTTGGTGATGCTGCTTTTCATCTGTTTCCTTTTGTTTCATGCAGCTTTGCGGCTGCCACATAGCACCTTTGATAGTGAAGTTACTCCGCTGGAGGGGTTTTTTAAGTCAAAAATACACAAAGCAAATGTAAAATGCTAAGCATTATTAAGTAACCCTTGTTAAATCAGTGGTGTGGTAACTCGCTGGTGCTGGTGGAAGTTAAAACCAGCAGGCAGAGAAAGGCCGGGTTCATGGGTACGGATGCTTTGTGGAAGAAAACCCTGTTTGAGGATTACTTGAGGGCATTTCAGGGCTTAAACTGGCTCTAGTTTGAGGTCTGTATTTCTTTCAGAGCAGAAATTTAAAGACATAAGATGTTAGGGTGTAACTGAAATAAAGCGGGCGTCTTTGGGTCTGCACTCTGCCGTAGAAATGTGCTGTTTCAGTCATGTGGAAGCTGCTGAGTTGCACGTTTTAAAGTGTCTCCCTTGCACTGCCCCATCTTGGGGGAGGCTTTCCGCAAAGCCTCCAGCGCGGTGATAGCGAGACAAAACCGCTGAGCGTCATTGCACTAAGGAGAAACACAAGAGACACGAAGGCAAACAGTGCTCGTAGCACGGCTGAGGTCGTGCAGAGAGGGACTGGCCCGGCGGCACGCGCTGTGCCGTGCTGTCCCTGTGTCTGTCCCCGGGCCGTGCTGGTGTCCGTCCCGCGGGTCAGCTCTGCAGGTGCTGCGGCGCCGCTGCTCGCGGCCGGGCCGGGGCCGGGGCCGGTGCTTCCCCGGTGATTGCGCTCTGCCCGGGGGCACGAGTGGCACAGACCAGGGGTGCTCCTCGTCCTCTTGCTCCTCGTCCTCTTGCTCGGGTGGCTCTGTGTGCTAACACTCCATAGATCTCTGTCCTCTTGAACTGTTTGGGTTTGGTTTCAAATCCTGTCCTGGTTTGGCAGCTGAACCGAATTGGGACTCTCAGAATTGAGACCATGAAACTGTATGTGGATAGAGCAGGAGGGGTCCCTGGATTCCTGACCCAGCTGTGTCTCAGGCAGACGGAAACCAGTGGCAGGTTAGAGGGAGGGAAGGCTGGCGGTAGCTTCTGTGAGCCATCAGTCATTGTCAATGCCGTGAATACCTGGTCTGTCACTGGGAATGTATGAAGTTGCATGTCAGAAGTCAGCTGGAAATGTGATGTGTCTGCTCGTTTTGTCCCTTTCAGCAATGGATGGAGTGCCTTTTATGATTTCGGAGAAGTTTGCCTGTGCTCCTGAAGGGGTGAGTTGCCTTCGTTGCTCTCCCAGTGTCTGAAATTCATCTTTCCGTGGGGACTGATCACAAGACATCGACACAAATTACCTGTTTCTGGGAGCTTTTCTTTTGTGGGTTCTCATACATTCCCAGTGGGTGAGGTGACCCAGGGTTGTGACAATACTTTCCTGCAGGGTGGGAATGGCTTCTGCCAGATCACTCCTAAAACCGAATTCTCTGGGGAGTTGGAGGTTTATCAGTGTCAGAAACAGAAATAGCAACAAGACCGTGTGGTGCTGGAACCATTTCTAATTCCTTAGCATGGATTGTACCGATTCAGAATGAGTTCGAGCGTCCCTGAGCCAGTGCTAGTTTAAGTTGGTGATCCAGAGCTCAAACGCTCAGCATCCCACTGCCAGTTCTGATCCATCTGATCCTAAACCAATATCTCTTTAAAAATCATTTTGCAAGAAGCTGTTAAGGCAAGCACCGAGCCATCGGCTCTGCCTGGCTTTTCACATGGTGCTCCTGCTTTGTGCTTTCTGCTGCTGACACAACCCGCGTGTGCAGCCGGACGCGCGTTCTCACAGCCGTTGCTTTCTGAAAGCCTTGTTTCTGGGCCGCTGTCCCAGAAAGCCGGAGTCCCTGCTGCCAGGGTAAATGCAGAGAGATTAGGTCGTGCTGATCCTCCCCTCGGATCCTTTAGACACCATTGCCACCACATGGTCAGTTTGGTCTGGCTTCCCGCCGGCACTGCCGCTCACACCCGGCGCTGCGGCTGCAGCAATCCGCAGGGTGTCAGCGGTGTCAGCGGTGTCAGCGGTGCCCGCCGCCCACAGCCGCCCCGAGGCAGCTGAAATCCACCTGTGCAAAGTGACACCGGATGGGGGTCACAGCCGCCCTGCCGCCCCGAGGTGGCTGAACATCACCTGTGCAAAGTGACACCGGATGGGGGTCACAGCCGCCCTGCCGCCCCGAGGCGACTGAACATCACCTGTGCAAAGTGACACCGGATGGGGGTCACAGCCGCCCTGCCGCCCCGAGGCGGCTGAAATCCACCTGTGCAAAGTGACACCGGATGGGGGTCACAGCCACCCTGCTGCCCCGAGGTGGCTGAACATCACCTGTGCAAAGTGACACCGGATGGGGGTCACAGCCGCCCTGCCGCCCCGAGGCGGCTGAACATCACCTGTGCAAAGTGACACCGGATGGGGGTCACAGCCACCCTGCCGCCCCGAGGCGACTGAACATCACCTGTGCAAAGTGACACCGGATGGGGGTCACAGCCGCCCTGCCGCCCCGAGGTGGCTGAAACCCACCTGTGCAAAGTGACACCGGATGGGGGTCACAGCCGCCCTGCCGCCCCGAGGCGACTGAACATCACCTGTGCAAAGTGACACCGGATGGGGGTCACAGCCGCCCTGCCGCCCCGAGGCGGCTGAACATCACCTGTGCAAAGTGACACCGGATGGGGGTCACAGCCGCCCTGCCGCCCCAAGGTGGCTGAACATCACCTGTGCAAAGTGACACCGGATGGGGGTCACAGCCGCCCTGCCGCCCCGAGGCGGCTGAACATCACCTGTGCAAAGTGACACCGGATGGGGGTCACAGCCGCCCTGCTGCCCCGAGGTGGCTGAACATCACCTGTGCAAAGTGACACCGGATGGGGGTCACAGCCACCCTGCTGCCCCGAGGTGGCTGAACATCACCTGTGCAAAGTGACACCGGATGGGGGTCACAGCCGCCCTGCTGCCCCGAGGTGGCTGAACATCACCTGTGCAAAGTGACACCAGATGGGGGTCAGCCAACCCCACTGGGGGAGAAAGGTGTTAGAGCTGTTATCCCTGATCCATCTTCTTCACGCGTGTGGTGGGCTGAGAAACAGGATCATGCACGTGTTTACAGACGGTGCCTGTGAATCTCTGGTAATAGAATATTTGCTGACATTAAACAAAACAAAAAGACCTTAATTTGACATTTCTGTTTCTCTTTTTTCCTTTTGCTGTTCTTGCCAGATGCAGCCGGTTGATCTCCTGGGCATCACAATCAAAACCCTTGCAGAAATCGAGAAGGAGGTAGGTAGCCAGCCGGGCAGTAAGCAAAGCCTGATGAGAGCGGTGTTCACCTTGTTGTAAGGTCCCTTTCTTCGTGGAAAAGGTCTCTCTTGTCTTTCTCAAGCCTCTGCTGGTGCATGAAGTCAAACAGTAAACTCAGTTAGCGATGTCCACTGTAATCTGTGCCAGGGGAAGAAGCTTTAGGTGTTGAATCTAATGGCAAAGTCCACTACCCTCCTTTTAATTCAGATGTCTGTCTTATTTAACTTTTCTTTCTCATGTATTAACAAAACGTGTTACAAGCAGGGTGCTGCTTGTGTTAGGTTGCCTCTTGCATCTCGGGGAAGCAAATGGACTTGATAGAGCAATGTCAGGTAACCTAGTTCATCATTTTCAGTTTGATGGTGCTGGTAACTTGTTACCAGGAAAACCAGGCTGCACTTCAGCGAGCGTGGGGAGGAGACAACCATCAAAGCAGGGGCGGTCTGGGTCTCCCGAGGGAGCGTTTCGGCACGGGCTGTGTGGTGCTGAGCGGCTGTGTCTGGGCGGCTGGGGCGACAGCGGCACCGGGGCTGTCTGGGTGGCGCTGGGAGGAGAGGTCGATACCTGCAGGCTCCCCGGCACCCTCCTGTTCCATACAGGCTGTACGTGTTTCAGAGTAATGAAAAGTATAATTATGCAGCCCATATTCCTTGATGAAGCATCTTGTCTGCGCATAGATAGCTACGCATATAAATATTGTGAATTTCTGCATGGCTTTATTTCCCTTGCAAGCAATAGCACCATTACAGCAAATCTTCTGGATTTCCAAAGCAGCGCGAACGTTTTCCCTGGAGCTAGATGCCTTGCAAAAATACTCCCGAAGATTTCCTAGAGTTATTGTTCTCTGTCGCCACATTTGCAGATGTACGCACCCGTCCTCCGAGCCGCGGGACGAGCTGGGTGAGGGCCCCACCCTGTCAGGAGAGCCCACAGAAACGGGCACAATCCTGTGCTGCACGCCCGGGCCGTGCCAGCAGCCAGCAGCTCCGCGCAGCAGCACCGCGCCGTGCCCCGGCAGCTCGGCGCAGCAGCACCGCGCCGTGCCCCGGCAGCTCCGCGCAGCAGCACCGCGCCGTGCCCCCCCAGCACAAGGACGCGGTGCGCGGCAGTGCTGCCTGTGTTGGAGGCGGCTTTGTCGTCTGCCCCGGCTGTGCGGGTGGACGCCGGGCGCAGAGGTAGACGGCAGCGCTGTGGGCTCTGCCCATGGGGCCAAGGGGTTGGTTTGGCGGCTCCTGCCAGTGCTGCGCAGGGGAGCATCACTGGGCGCGTGGTGCAGGTGGCAGGGACTGCAAGGACAGTGATGGCAGCGAGGGCCGTGGTGGCAGCGAGGGCCGTGGTGGCAGCGAGGACAGTGGTGGCAGCGAGGGCCGCGGTGGCAGCGAGGACAGTGGTGGCAGCGAGGGCCGCGGTGGCAGCGAGGGCCGCGGTGGCAGCGAGGACAGTGGTGGCAGCGAGGGCTGCGGTGCCGCGCGGCTGTAGCAGTGCCGTGGGCTGCAGGGTGCGCCCCGTCCTCATCTCAGCTTGGCATTGAGCGAAAAGTCTAGAGAGAGTCTAATTAGTAAAGTGAGCATCTAATATTAATCATTCCTTTTAAACTGACAAGGAAGGCAGTTCATTTAACCACTTAATTGCTACAAGTTTTCGTGGGCTGCTCTTTGCAAATATATTTAATGAAGAAGTTGTAAATCTAAAGGAGCTTAAAATTTTAATTTTATACAGAAATATTTTTCCTTGTTCTCATGTTTGTAGTCAATTCTCCCGAGTGTAGTCACATGAAATGTTCGTTAAATGAACATATTTGCTAACTGGCATGATTTCAGTTTTTAAAACATTGGTTCCAGCAATTAGGCATTTTTTTCAGTTCCCAAATGACTAGAGAAATTCGTCTTGATTATAATTGCTCTTAGCCACGCATATCTAATTTGTGTCTTTTTAAGTGTTAATTAGTAAACAGTTTGAGCTGACATCTTTATGTGTTTGTGTGTTGAAAAATGAGGCTTATTGCTTATTTAGCTCGGGGCTGGTGCTGCTCGCTGTGACATCGTGACATTGAGGGAAAATTAATGAAGACGCGTGTGCCGGTTCGGAGGTGGCCCCGTGTACAGCCGGAGCGGGCCCGGCGCTCCCCGCTTCTCCCGCTTCTCCTCCAGTTTTCCCCGGTTTTCTCCCCGGTTCTCCCCCAGGTTCTCCCCGAAGTTGTCCCCGCTTCTCTCCCGGTTCTCTCCAGGTTTTCCCCGCTTCTCCCCCCGGTTCTCTCCCGTTCTCCCCCCGGTTCTCCCCCCGGTTCTCTCCCCGGTTCTCTCCCCGGTTCTCCCGTTCCGGCCGCTCCGCCGCAGCGCCCGCGCGCCCCCTGCCGGCCGCGCCCCGCAGCCCCGCGGTGCCTGCCCGGCGCCCCGGCCCGGCCCGGTTCCCGCGGCCGCAGGGTCGGGGTTTCGGGGGCGGCAGCCGCTGCCAGAGCGTCCGCGGCCTCGCCGGCGCCGCTGGTGGCGTGAGAACCGGGACAGACGGGGTTCGGCGCTGGAGCAGAGGCGGGCAGGGCCGTGTCCGCCGGGAGTGGCTGGAGCAGCCGGTCCAGCTCGTCCGTCCAGGAGCAGCGTGCAGCCCTCGCGCGGCTCCCGGCGCCCTCGGCACCGTGGACGAACCCGCGGCAGCCCTGGCACAGCCAGCACATCCGGCTCCGTGGCTCTGTCCCAACATGCGTGGCTGGGGACAGGTGCCAGCAAGGTCACTTGGGGACATTTCATCGTTAAGGGGTGACAGGCAAAAAGTGAAGCGCAGGAGGTTCCATCTGAATACGAGGAGAAACTTCTTTCCTTCTAGGGTGCAGAGTCCTGGCCAGGCTGCCAGAGTGGCTGTGGAGGCTCCTTCTCTGGAACCATTCAAACCCTGTGCCACCCGCTCTGGTGACCCTGCGTTAGCCAGGTTGGACCGTGTGATCTCTGCCGGGGTGCCACAGCGTGCCACGAGATGGCACTGCTACGGCACTGCTACGGCACTGCTACGGCACTGCTACGGCACGCTGCTGCGCCGCGGTGCCCAGGGCCACGCAGCCGCGTCCAGCCAGCGAAGGGGCGTCTCTGCCTGCAGCAGCGGCCGGCCGGCTGCTGGGGTCTGTCTGTCCAGCTGCTGGGGTCTGTCTGTCCAGCTGCTGGGGTCCGTCAGGGGGAGCGTCTTGTTTGTAGGAAGTTTCATGCACCTTGCCAAACCAAAAATGTTAATTCTGGTGGTACCAGCTTGTGTAAGTGAGGCCTGCAAAGGAGAACCTTTCTGACTAGCTGCTTGACGTGCAGGATGAGTGTGGTCATGTTTGTGTTAATGCTGGGTTTTAGGGAAAGGGGGTGCATCCTGCCCAGGACCGACGGATGTGGGGTCAGGTGGTGCCAGCAGCTCCCCCGCTGTGGCCCTGCCTGCGGCAGGGAGGATGTCACAGCTCAGGGTGCTGCCAGGCCTGGTTCTCATCTCATTGTGCTACTTGTATTGTCCCAGCGCGGGCCAGGAGTGTGGCCGTGCACCCTGGCCCGGGCTGCGTCGGCGATGCCCACGGTTCCTCTCTCTCGCTTTGCCCCGCAGTACGACTACAGCTTCCGGACGGAGCAGAGCGCGGCGGCGCGGCTGCCGCCCAGCCCCACGCGGTGCCCGCCCGTGCCGCAGTCCTGAGGGCGCCGCCGGCGCCGGAGCAGCGTGTGCGTGCGTACTACTGAGCAGGACACGGCACAGGCCGTCCCGGCAGAGTTCGGCTCCTGCCATCGCCGCCCACCCTGCGCTGCACCAGCTCCTCCTGCACACACCGCTCCACACCTCGGACTGCGCGACCTTTGGCAGCTGCTCCCCCCCGCTGCAGACGCCTCCACGTGAGTACGTGACCGGAGCCTGACAGCGGCCCCTCGGTTGTCCCCACTTTGTAACCCCTGCCGCAGGACAGAAATGTCACAGAAGCCAGAGCTGTAAGGAACTGCTGCAAACAGCAAGCCATGAGCTCACGGACCATCGAGAGATGCTCAGCAGTGAACCCTAAAACTAAAGAAGAGTAAAAGATGCGCCCGGTGAACCTGCAGGCCACTGGGCATCCCAGCTGCGCTGGTGCGGAGTCGTGCTGGGCTCTGCACGCGGGGCGGGGGAGGCCCCTGCACCACTCGGTTCAGCCAACAGCCGAGCGTGACAGTGCCCTGGTCTCCTCCGCCGTGCTGCGCTCAGCCCTGCGCTGGGGTCCCTTGCTTTTGCTGGGCTGGCAGAGCTGGGATCCCTTGGTTTTGCTGGGATCACAGCTCAGAGCTGCCCTGGGCCCATTCCCACCCTGGCCAGGCGCAGGGTGCAGGGGGCACCGTCTGCACGGCAGTTCCTGAGGTGAAGCACCTGCTTTGCACAGCGTGTCTGTGTGTCCGTCAGGACTTGCAGTGACAAACATCCCGCGTTTCTTGCCGGGCTGGGTGCCGGCAGCAGCCCCGCTGACCCCTCTGACGGCCTGCGTGCTGTCACCCGCCCGACCCTTGGGACAGTGTTCCAGTGTTCGCCCCACCAGCTGCTAAACCAAGAGCTGTGCCCGCTCCCGGCGCGCTCGCGGGAAGCACTGAGCTCTGACGCGGTGCGGGGTCAGAGCGGGATCGTTAAACCCTGAGCTCAGCCTGCCTGTGCTCGCTGACCTCAGCCTGCTCCCCCGCCAAACGCCTGTCCTGGAGAAGTCTGTTGCTGTAATAAGTTATTCAGAAGTGCCCATCTGACTCTGTGCTGCTTTTTCAAGTCTCTGCTGTAGAACAAAGCTACATCATGGCAGCAAAATGGCAATTTTTGAGTAGTGTTAAAATGTACAACTTTTTCTATTGTAAGATACTGATTACCTAACCCTATTGAAATGCAATTGCCATAGTAACAAGTAACAGTATTGCCGCTCTCGGTCTGGGTCGTACGTGTGCCCTGACCTGCTTTGCACTGCTCTTGTTTGATCTCGCGTTTTCTGGCTGGACGGAATGGTGACGAACAACAGTAGGGTTTGTACTGTCAGCTTGTATTTTTCATTTGTACATATGTGTTCTTGTCCAAAGATTCATTTCTGGTCTTGAGGCACCGTACCATATTGCTGGGATAATGAGCACAAACTGCCGTAACATTCAGGACAGACTGATTCCAGGTCTTTGCTTCAACTTCTTCCAATCAGGTAAATAATTTTCCGATGCTGCCTCTGCAGAGCAAGCCTGGGCGATTGGAAAGCCAAGGCCCATTTGGTTGCAGGTGTGTCGTGTTTGGGCAAAAGAATTAAAGCTACACCATTCACACCAGCTCCGGAGGTTTGGGTGACCCCTGGCCGTGCTCGTTTACTTGGAGGCTGCAGCACCATTTTCAGTTCTTATTTATCCTGCAGGAAAGCAAAGCCAGACGTCACCGCCAGGCTCACAAAGGGTAGATTGATGACGCCGACACCGACAAATGAACACACCATGGCAGCCTGGTCATTCGGCTCAGGTTCACTTGAAGTTCAAATCCACTCCACGCTGCAGTACTATGCCCATCTCATCCATCTTTTGTCTTTCTATTTTTCTGCTTGTCATTTGTTCTGTGGTTTTCTGTGGCATCCGTTTATCGCTTCTCCCGTGGCTCGGTGGCCACGCAGCGGGTGAAGCTCCGCGCGGCGCTGCCCGCCGGTTCTGGCTGGGCCGGGCAGGGCAGCGGGTGCCGGGCAGGGCCGGGGGGGCGGCTGCCGGGCCCCCAGCCCCTGCCCGTTCCCGTGCAGCACTCGGGGGAGCGGTGCAGGGCCCGGGGGCACTCCTGCTGTGTCCCAGAAGAACGGGCAGGTGGCTTCAAGTCCCCTCCCGTGAGATTTACCTTAGAGAGCATCAGTAGATAAAATTGGTGCTTTATATTTATAGCAACAGTTCCGTTTGCTCAGCTGCCTTAAAGATAGCAAGCTCAGCTTTGTCTTCAGTGACCTACAAGAAACACTGGATGGCTCTAAACGCTGACAGGACACGGAGCTGGGACAAGCATCTCTGAAATCTTTGGGATATATTTGTGTAGTTGGTTCTCACTCTTCCCTCTCTTACACTGGCCTAGCAAAGCAGCTTCAGGGTGTATCTGCAAAGAAACTTGAAAGCCAAGTTGGATCTGTACAGCGTTTGTGCAGCGTGACTGCGAGGTGCCCGGCACAGCCGTTCTGCGGCACCGGTGCAGCAGAGGCGTTTCGGGCGAAGAGCGGCAGCCGCGAGAGCCCCGGAGCTCCCAGAGCTGCTGCAGAGGCTGAGAACGGGGCACGTCCTGAGCGGAGGGCCCAGAGCCGCGCTGGGGAGCGCGGTGAGACACAGCGCAGGGCGCCTCGCCTTCTCAGTCCGCCGACTATGGAAAGCTTTTTTATTTCACCTCTGAATTCCCAAGATCTTGAGAATCAGATCAGCATTTCCACAGGCGGGTGTTATTTGCTGTTCCTTAACCCTTGTACTCGCAGCTGGTCCTTGCAAGGCTGGTCCTAGCAAGGCCGGTCCTTGCGTCCTCGCAGCAGCTCCTCCCGCTGGCAAGTGCCAGAGCCGGTACCAGCATCTCTTTGCATCTCGCTCCCTGCCTGGCCAAAAGGCAGCTGGCCCAGGCAGTGAACAGTCGGGGAGCCCGGTGTGGCTGATGTCTGCGGAGAAGCCTTTGGAGTGTAAGGGGAGGGGATGAGTCAAGGAGAGCAGCAAAAGCGGATTTACAGAGCTTTATCAGATGTGCTTGGTTGGCTTTCCTCTGTTTCTAGAACAAAACCGGTCTCTAGGTAGCTTAATCTTGTGGCTGATGGAGAAATCAGTTTGCCAAATTATCATGTGTGTGCAAGAGACAGAAAAGCAGTAGCGAGGGGTTTGCTTACTGCAAAATACACCTTCTGATGTGAATTAGTGGTGACGCGCTGCCTCCTGCATTTCTCGCGGCGAAGGGCGGGTCGTGTGCTGCGGGCCGGCCGGGCCGCGGCGCTGGCCGCTGCGCGAGCGGGGAAAGGCAGGGAATTAGTCCAGAAAGTAGAGTGTGAACTTCGTGATAAAATTCAAGTGTGGACAGATGTAGCCGGTGTCTTCCCTGTGGGAGCATCTCGTAGCCGTAGTTACATAGGAATAAACTTTGTCAGCCTTTTTTCCTTTGACTGTCACCGAGTTTGCCCGCGGTGTTTGTAGGAGAGGTCCCCGGGAGCCTCCTGTGTACTGAGGTTGTTGGTAGTCTGTAGCTTTGGGCTTCTTCAGTTTCACACCTGCCCCTGTCCCCCTGGTTTCCTGAGCTCTTCAGCCTGACCCCGCACACGCGGAGCCGGGAGAAGCTCCGGCATGGACAGACGGACACTGGTGCGGCGGGAGGGAAACGGGATGCGGTGCTGTGGCGCCGGCCGGTCCCACGTTGGCCTTCACCTCCCCGCTGCCCGCGGGTGACTCGGGGTCCGTCCCCACGTCTGTCCCCGGGTCCCACGGGGGTGGCAGCGCAGCTCACCCCGAGCGGTCCCGGTCCCAAGGGCTCGCGCCTCTCGCTGCCGTCGCATCCCGACCTCAGCCTCGCCCGGCGGCCCGAGCGCTGCGGCCGAGCCATCTGGAGCCCCGGGCGCTGCAGCAGCGAGGGGGCTCCCCTGCTCCTCAGTAAGGTGCTGCTCACTTCATTCAGTACAGGGAAACCAAACCGTTTGGATGTTCTGGTCGTTTATTGTGAAATTGTTTCCTAACAGCAACATTTTAAATGTCATCATGCAAATGGAAAAGAGAAACCTTTTATGCAGTTGCAAAGTGTTTTTTTAAGATGCTATGCATTTTGTTGGGTTACTGAAAGTGAATTTACTGTGCATTAATCTTATGAATGTTACTACGTTTTATATTTATTTTAGGTGACCCTCCTGTATTTTACAAAGGGAAGTTTCGTTGTGTGATAACTTAGTCTGTATTCTTAATATAATTTGTTAAATAAAACTTGTTTTAATCAGTTTGTTCTCTGTGCTTTGTGTGCGTTTTGAATTTGGAATAGAAGAACCTTAAAATGCTGCGGCTCCGCCTGGCGGGAGCAGAAAGGGGCATCCCCGGGGACCAGCGCTCCTGTCCCTCCGCGCCATCGCTGCCGTGACTTCCCCAGCCCCGGTGTTTCCAGAGTGAGGAGTTGGTGCTCGTTCTGAACTGAGCTGCTGTGTAGCAGCTGTAGCCGTGGCACCTGGAACCGCGTCTGTGTCTGGATGCGATCTCAGGTTTGCTGGATGCAGGAGACGCTGCAGCTCAGGGCAGCGGTGGCCTCACCGGGAGCGCCCAGCGCTGCAGCCGCAGCAGCCGTGGCTGCAGCAGCCGCGTGCAGCAGGTGACAGCAGCACACAGGGTGACACACCAGCAGGTGACAGCAGCGCACAGGGTGACACACCAGCAGGTGACAGCAGCACACAGGGTGACACACCAGCAGGTGACAGCAGCGCACAGGGTGACACACCAGCAGGTGACAGCAGTGTGCAGCTTGCACGGGGCCACAGCAAGTCCCTTTGGCAGCCTCCCGGCGGTGAGGAGACACCGCACTACTGGCAGGATGGGGAAAAACGTGGCAAGAATCCCTGGCACAGGGATGGTGCAGGTGCCGGTGAGGGCAGCGCTCGGCTCGGGGCAGAGCCCGTTCCCTGGGCTCGGGCTGGTGGCACTGCCGGGTCCCGGTGGCGCTGCCGGGTCCCAGAGGCAGTGCCGGGTCCCAGCGGTGGTGGCTGCCGTGCCGGCCGGTGCCCACGTGGCTGGTGGCAGAAGACCCGGCAGGGAAAGGGCTCCTCAGGTGGGGACAGGCCAATGCCGCAGCTCTAAAGCTGCAAACTGTTGTCCTTTGTGCTAAATTATTCATCTAAACTTGACCCAAGCTGGTGGAGCAAAATACGACCTCTGGCATCTTCTCTCTTCCCAGCCAATATTTCTGTCTCACTTATTTTGAGTGGTCTTTGAATTAAAGGAGATTAATACCCAAGTTCCCAACGTTCTCTTCACGCACATGTTTTTATAACCTCCTTTCGAAAGTGAGAACCATTTGTTCCACCAAAACCTAAGTCACTGTATCTCGGAGCTGCTGTGGGAGCTGTCACTGCCACCTGATCGAATATCCCGGCCGGGGAGGTGACGGTGCAGGGGGGACATAAACCAGAGTGAGCCCGTCCCGCGCACCAGCTCACGTCTCCCCGTGCGGCGTGCGGGACGGAGCTGCCGCGGAGCCATCGCTGAGCCGCGCGCCCCCGAGCGTCAAAGCCGCTCCTGCCTGAAGAGCCGGTGCCGCCGGACGGGGCCTCGGTTCTGCCGCGCGTGGAGCCGCGTGGTGCTGCTCGTCTGCTGCCCAGGCACCTGCCAGGGAGCAGCCGCGTCCCCAGCCCTCGTGTGTCTGCGGTTGGACCCGGGACCTTCATCCCGCTGGTGGACGGCACTTCTGCCCGAGGCCTCGGGGCTCGTGCTGCTGCCGAAACACTCCGGGCTTTTCCGAAATCCCAGTGTCTCTGCTCAGCCCCTGATCTTTGCATTTCCTAGTTCAGCGGCTCAGAATCTTCAGGTAATTGTTAATGTTAAAACAAAATGAATCCTTCACGACATCCGAAGCAGCCGTTCTCTAAAGCGCTGCTGCTGGTGGTGATGAGCTGGGAGGGGTCCTGTCGGTAGGAGATGCTGAAAGCCCAGGGAAGCAGAGGCATTGTGCTCCCTCTTCCCTGCTGCTCCAGGACATCCCTGGCTGTCTCTCCAGACACCGGTGACACTTTGGCCAGGGCTGTTGTGCTCAAAGACCGGAGCTGGAGCGTGCTGTTGGTACGCTGGCTGTTCACGGAATTTGTTTTCTAGGAAGACGTCCAGTCCTCGCTCAGCTCGGCGCTCCCGGCCCCGGAGCGGCTGTTTGTCTGCAGCGAGGCGTCTCCAGCCGCTCCCCCGGGAAAGCCGCTCTCGTTGCGGGGACGCGGGGGGCACGGGGCCGGTCCCCGCGGCGCTGGGCTGTGCTGGGTTTGTGCGCCTGTGGCTTCGCTGCTGTTTGTTTTCTTGTCTCCTCTCCCTCCTACGGCTTTAAAAATTAACTTGCCCTGGGAGTTTCTCAAAATCTTTTCCTTTCTCTGAAATGATGGATAAGCCATGTAACCGATTGTCACGGCCCTGGAGAGGGTGAACGTCTTCTGCAGTTTACGGTAAAACCTCCCTCCCTCTTGGTTAATAAGTGTTGAAAGGAGCATAAACAGGAATAACGCAGGATTTCCATGACTAACGGGATGACCACATCGCGGGTGTCGTTCGGGGTTAGAAATGACTCAGCGTTCGCCTCTGCGGTGGCTGCTGGTCCCGGGGCTGCTGGTCCTGGAGCCGCCGGTCCCGGAGCTGCTGGTCCTGGAGCCGCTGGCCCCGCGGCGCTGGGGGCGTCTGGACCCCACGGGGCAGTGTCTGCTGGTGGGGCTGGAAACTCCCCCAGCGCTGCCCGCGTGTGCGGTTCTCGCGGCCTCATCCAGCTGGTGCTGACTCCTCTCTTTCCAAAGCCTCCTCAGATGTTTTCACTTTCCTGCTCGCTTTGCTGAAAGATGTAAAAATTTCAGCCGACCGCAAAGTAAACATTTCAGACTTTCTGTTCTGAAAATTAGTGACATTTTCAAAATCCCTTGAATTCCATTTCTGCATTATCAGAAACAATGATTTGGGGTTTTTTTTTTGATTGACAAATTTTCTAGGCAGGTTTTTGTTTATTGATAACTTTTCTTTATTTTTCAAAGGAAATAGCTTTATTATTCAGTAGAAACACCAGATAAGTAGATGTCTTGTCAAAATCAAGCAGGTTTTCTTTATTAGAGTGAAATAGTAATGAACTCATCTGCTTCCAATATTTATAAAGAGCAGGGAAGGCCATTAATTCTACTGCTTGTGAATAAAACCATCTGTGATTTCTTTCCATTTGATGTGTTTTGCTTTTAATACACATTTTTCACAAATAAGTGCAGGGATTTTTGGTGCAAATGTCACATTCAGAATCTCATAACGAAGGAACGCAAAGAGAGGGGAACGAGATGTTGTGTTAGCCAAGTCATTTCTCACCTTGCACACAGAACAAAATCCATGCCAACTTTAACACATTAGGCGGCAGAATTACATGTTGGGCTCTAATGCGATCCATGACACGTAACAAGGCAAACAGAGTATGTTTGGAAGTTCGTTTTCCTTTGGGAATCGCACAGTACATTTAACCTAATCTGTCCTGACACTTGAATTATAACATTATGAGCTTCTTCAGGGAAGCAAAACGGTGGATGCCTCTGTTTAAAGCGAAGCAGAAGTCAATAAACGGGGCGGCGCGTCGGGAGAAAGCGCCCGATCAACCGCGGCGCGGTTCTCCGGGGAAGCGGGTTCTGGGCTGGTGTCTGCGCCGAAGCGCTGGAGGCCTCGTGACGCGCTGACGCCGAGCGTGAAACCTGACCCCTACAATTCTGCTCGATTAAACCAAAAACTGCAAGAATACCCCAAGTGGGACCACTTTGTAGTTCAACTTGTGAGTGTTGGATCTTACGTTAAACTGAGTGTTCATCCAGCTGCTCTGCCAGATTTTGGTTTACAGCCTTCGCACCAGCTCGTAGGACAGCGCCCGTCCCGTTCCGGCGTTTGCGCCGGTGCCTGCGCGGTGCTGTGCCGCGGTGCTGTGCCGTGGCGCTGTGCCGCGGTGCTGTGCCGCGGTGCTGTGCTGTGGCGCTGTGCCGTGGCGCTGTGCCGCGGCGCTGTGCCGCGGTGCTGTGCCGCGGTGCCGGCCGGGCTGCTGGGAACACCCCAAGCCAGCGGATCCCGCCCAGGGCTTTGCCGGAGCCGCCTCGGGAGCGCGCCGCCCAGCTCGGGGTGTCCTGGGAAGGTTGGCTGCAGTGACCTGCTCTGAGGCCCCAGCTGAACATCCCCTGTTCAGCCGGAGCAAAGTGGATCCCTGGGGGCTCCTCCAAAGTGAACGTGAGTGAGTGAAGAAACCTGACATCAAATAACACGTGTCCACAGCCGGGGGCCAGGGAGGGACAACACAGGCAGAGGGGGACGCGCTGGCCACGCTGCCCAGGGCTGTCACCACTGTCCCCACTGCCCTGGGCTCCAAGCCGCCCTGTGCAGCGCGGTGGCGGTGGCACTTGTGCCCATTGTCACCCAGGGGAAGGCTGACCGTGAGCCCCCACGGCCCAGAGCAGCGGCGGGTTCTGGGAAGCGCGACGTGAAGCTGCTGATTCACGATTGCAAACCGACCTGTGAACCAAACGTCACTGCAAAACCCCACGCGTCACCTCTGTCCTCGCGTAACCCAGCCACACGGTGCAAGGAAGCACATCATCCTCCATTTGTTTGTTTCTTTGCAGTGATAGCTAAAATCTTGCTTTCCAGAGTCAGAAAAAGGCCCTTCCAGGAAGGTTTAGCCCAGTCAGAGCTGCTGGCGGCGCCTGGAGATCAGCGCCAGTTCACCACGGAGGGGGACAAGGCCATCGTGTCCGTGAACTGGCCACCCTGCCAGCAGAAAGGAAACACAGACCCTGGGGACACGTGAGAACCGGTTTGTTTGGTGGGCGCTGGAGGTGACGGAGAAGCTTTCCAGCTGACTTTTATCTGAATTACCGAGATTTTCTGCTCTTCCCACCTACACCCAGCGCTGCTCCCGCCGTCTCCCCGCAGTGACCCGCTGGGCTCCGCAGAAGCCAATCGGTGGCTCAAGCCCTGAATGCAAACTTTTCGCCTGTTCTAATTCGAAATTCCTTTTTCTGCCCAAATGCCTATTTATATGAAACTTTTAGGAACTTAATTATCCCTGAGACTTCTACCTCTCTGAAATCTGGTTTAAATCAGTAAAGAAAAGAGTTCAAAGTTATTGGGCAGGACAGGCAGACAGACAAGCACAGAAGGATCACAGAACCTTGTTTTCATAGGAAACGAGATTAAAAGCCCCGCAGCAGCGAGCAGCCCCGCGGGGACGCCCCGGCCCGCGTGGCGGTGCTGGGGACGCAGCAGGCGCGGCGATGGACGGACGGACGGACGGACCCGCGGATCTGCCGCCCGTCTGCGGCTCCCAGCTGGACGCAGGCTCGTGCTCCCCGCCCCCTCGCGCGCGGACCCGCACCCCATGGCTGCTGAGCGGGGCCCTGAGGAAGGCAGCAGATGTTGTTATTAAAGCGCTGGGTATCAGCAGCTCCTGAGATATTGTCAGTCTGCTAATGAGCTGATCAAACCGGGGAAGGCGAGGGGTTTCCCAGCTTCTTATTAAGGAAAATAGGACCTCCAAGGTTAAAAGACTTCTTTTGAACTGCACCAGGTTTATAGGTTGCAAAATGTTCTTTAATCAGTTTATTCTTAGAAGGCCTGACTGTCCCGCACAGGAGCGGGGGTTATCTGGAGGGGTCCCTGCAGGGAGACACGGCCGCTCTCCCCGTAGTGTCTGGCTGGCACTGTTGCTGGCTGAGCAGCCACCTCACCGAGCCGGTTCTGTGCAGTCGTTGTCATTCTTTTGGGAATGCTGCGTGCTCCACCAGCCGCCGCTGCCCCAAGACTTCTGCTGAGGGTGAATTACTGTGTTTTGCTGTCCGAAAGTTAAACCGATTTTCCTATCGATATGTTCGTGTTCTCAGCTCGGCAAACCTCAAATCTCAGCAGTTTCCCAAGGCTGCAGGAGACACGAGATGCACAAGTGAGTAAAGAGATGACCCTAAACCAAAAGTGTCCCTGTCCTGTGCACCACCTCACTCTGAGCCTATTTCCGTACCTGGGGATGCGCCAGATGTTGTGTTCTACAAGTGATGGCTGATGGGGAACTCACTTGGTTGTCTTTTATTCTTAATCCCATACTATCTGGAAGTTTCCTTGGGGTTTTTCAGCTGCAGGGATGTTTAGAATTTGGACAACAGTGCTAATCAGGTCAGAGCGAATTGGAAACAGCTAAAAGTGCAGGGAAACCATTTATCTTTTCTCTCGTTCAGCGGAGGAGCACGAGATGCTTCCATGGTGCCTCAGCACCACTGTCGCGGGAGGCAGGTCCCACACCTGGCCAGGTTCAGCTGAGACAAACCCTTGTCTTGGGGAGCTTCGTTGTGTTCAAACTGCAATTAGACAAACAGCTACAGAGGAATGATCAGAAGAGAATACAGAGAGGGCTCCTCCTAATCCTTCCAGTCCTCTCCATTCACTCAGTGGTGTGAGTGTGAAAGAAAAGTCCCGCGGCACAGCCCCAGCAGCGCCCGCGTTGGGCAGCGCCGAGCGGCTCCCGCCTGGGCCGTGTGTGGCGGCCGGGCCGTGTGTGGCGGCCGGGCCGTGTGTGATGGCCGGGCTGTGTGTGATGGCCAGGCTGTGCGTGATGGCCGGGCTGTGCGTGATGGCCGGGCTGTGCGTGATGGCCGGGCTGTGCGTGATGGCCGGGCTGTGCGTGATGGCCGGGCTGTGCGTGATGGCCGGGCCGTGTGTGATGGCCGGGCCGTATGTGATGGCCGGGCTGTGTGTGATGGCCGGGCTGTGCGTGATGGCCAGGCTGTGCGTGATGGCCGGGCTGTGTGTGATGGCCGGGCTGTGTGTGATGGCCGGGCCGTGTGTGATGGCCGGGCTGTGTGTGATGGCCGGGCTGTGTGTGATGGCCGGGCTGTGCGTGGCGTCCGGGCCGTGTGTGGCAGCCGGGCTGTGTGTGATGGCCGGGCTGTGTGTGATGGCCGGGCTGTGCGTGATGGCCGGGCTGTGTGTGATGGCCGGGCTGTGCGTGGTGTCCGGGCTGTGCATGGTGGCCGGGCTGTGTGTGGCAGGCAGGCTGTGTGTGATGGCCGGGCTGTGTGTGATGGCCGGGCTGTGCGTGGTGTCCGGGCTGTGCGTGGTGTCCGGGCTGTGCGTGGCGGCCGGGCCGTGTGTGGCAGGCAGGCTGTGCCACAGGGACCGCGGGCTCAGCGACACTTCGCTCCCGCCATGGGTCACCGAGCTTCACATCCGTGTCTTGATTTATTTCAGCACAGACGTGTTTATACCATCTGATAAGCAGCGACTGCTATAAATATGTCTGTGCGCTCCCTTTTGCTATGCACCAGTGAGGAAGGGGCATGTTGTGATAAATTGACCCTGAAATATAGTGTACGTGCACGATTTTAAAGACGGAAAGGATTGCGTCAGCTTGGTGTCTCCCTGTTGTGGTTCAGTTAGCTGCTTTTAAAGGTGTCTACTGAACTGTGGCTTCCAGGGAACACTTGTGACTTTACATACATTTTTAATCCTCAGGTGTGTCACTTGGTGAAGCTTTATGGACACTAATGAATAAACAGGCCGTGAACCACGTCCCAGCGTCAAAGCAGCGATATGCTTCTCCTGCTCTCCCAGCCCTCTGCACCTGACCCTCGGGCACCAGTGCCGTGCAGCACGCGGGTCTGCAGCGGGCAGCGCCGTGGCGGCAGCGCTGTGGTGGCAGTGGCATGGTGGCAGTGCCGTGGCGGCAGTGGCATGGTGGCAGTGGCATGGTGGCAGCGCTGTGGCGGCAGCACCGTGGTGGCAGTGGCATGGTGGCAGCGCCGTGGCGGCAGTGCCGCTCCTGCCTGTCTGGACTCAGGCTGCCCGTGATGGGCACTCAGCTCTAGAGGTGCCGGTGAAGCGCCGGAGCTGTGACCTCAGCCGTGTCCCCGGCACACAGGGACCAGAGTCCATCCCGTGCCGAGACCTTCACACGGCCCATGGGCAGCCATTCTAACCAAGAACAGTGCACAGGTGTTTGTGGCCAGCAAATGCACTTTCCCTCTCCTGGGTCATTTCTGATGGCTTCAAATGACGATGTGTAACAAAGAAATCATAAACCTGAAAACAGTCAACAGGAGAACAACCCCAGGCCTCCAGCGCCGTGTCTGTCTGTGGAGCAGCAGGAAGGGCGCAGACGCCCCACACCCGAGCCCACTGAAACCAGCAGGACACACGGGGAAAGGGAACCAGGTGTGGGCCAGCAAGGCCCAGCTGTGACTGACAATAAAAGGAGGGAGCTGGGGCAGAGCCCGGCTCTGGGCGGTTGCTCCATCATCTCCTCCAGCTGTGGGTGCTCAGTGCCCATTTGCAGCGTGGCTGCCTCGGGTGCTGCTCCCTGCCGCTTCTGCCGAACGGTGAGTACCAGCTACTGTTTGCTCGTCTTTCAGAGGAAGTTCACAATTGGGTTGGAATTCTCCTAGAAGAGGCAAAGCTGTGCTGGTTTGGGTTAAGTTGTTTTGTTAAATCTCAAGGAAAAACTGTTCTTCCTTAAAGAATGTGTGTTGGCTTTGGAGAAATGGCTGAAGGTCTCTTCCTTTCCTGGTGTCCAGAGTATTGTGCCTTTCTAAACTTGATTTCTATTTAAATGTTTAAAGCTTGTGTTTCCTGCTGGTTTTATGATGCTTAAACTGGACTGGAGGGGTGCTGTGTGTGGGCGCAGGGTTCGGCTGGGCCTTGCGGGCACTGCCAGCGCTGGGACCCGGGACGGTGTGGAAGGAGGAGGCTGTTTCTCAAGGAATTTTGGATGGTTTTTGGTCTCTACACAGGGCAGAGCAAGTAGGTTAATTAGGCAAAGTGCAATTTACTGATTAACATGTTTGAGAAGCTGGCTGCCTTTCTGTGCTATACACTTGTTTGGTTGTAATTGAGTAGTGATGTTTATGGGTGCCCATGGCCAAATCAGTTCTTCTAGATGTATATTCTCATTTTATTTTGTTAATACCTTTCAACTTCAGCAGTGTTCTTTCTATATTTCGTCAGGGTGAAAGAGCCATACCTGGCTTTTTCAATAACAAGGGGCCAGGTAAGCTGGGGCGTGTATATATATGTGTATATATACATGTGTGTGTGGCAGGAGTGAGACATTTCTATGTTGTGCTGTGCAAACAAGCTGAGGAAGGTGGTTCTTCACACCATGTGCCGTTATACCGTGAAATGTGTTGCTGTGGGTTGTGGTGAGAGTTGGGGTGGGCAACGTTCACCGAGGGCTGATGGACACAGAAACCGTACCTGTGAGCCCGGCCGTGTCCTCCCGCTGGACACAAACCTTGTTTGTGAGCCCGGCCGTGTCCTCCGGTGGCCCTGACACACGCTGGCGCTGCCATGCCGCCTGGTGCTGTGCCGTTGGTGCTGTCGTGGCGGTTCTGGGGGCGAGAGCATCCCGGGCAGGAGGGGCCAGCGTGTGTCGGGCGCGGGGGCAGGTGCTGCCGCGCTGCCTGGTGTCTGTGCCCTGTGAAATGGTTCAGCCATGGAGGCTCCAGACATGAAGTCATTACAAGGGTTTTTTCTGACATCTGAAAGGATTAGAGCGGCAGTTCTGCGCTACCCTGGTAAAACCAGCACCCCGCGTGCTGGTGATGGTTGCGTGTATGTTGGTCAGGCCACCTCAAACTTAGAAAACACGGCAGGACTTCCCGTAACCACAATGGATACCAGATACAGGCCCATTTCTGCCTTTGCAGAACTGTTTTGGAAGAAGGAGTTTTACGGTTTAAAAGAAAATATATATGTATCAAGGTACAGATTATTTTTTCTTATCATAACACCAAAAGGAAACAGTGCAACTTCTGGCAAATTAGAAACAGGTTTGAGTATTAGACTTTACATTGATGGTACTCGGGTATTAATCCATTAAAGTAATCAAAAGAGCTTAAATAAGAATCTGAAGGCTGCAATATATATGTCAATGAACAAGCTGTAAAACTTCCTGAAAAGGTGATTTCAAAGCCATATTGCCCAAGCTTGGCAAATTGCATATTTAATTATTTTGTCAGTCCCTCTTTCTACTCTAATCTTTTGGTGAAATACCTTTAGACATATGAAATCAGTTAAGATAATTAGGGTATGATGGAATTAGGTGTGACTTGATTTTTAAGAAAGATACCATCCTCTGCCTTGGTATAAAATGTGTGCAGACCCCAAAAGCGAGACTGTATTGTAATGTTTTCTTTTCTATAAAGATCAAAGGTCTCCAGCCCCTTTCAAGATGTTTGCAGAATTTGTTTCCTAATTATCCCACATTTACTTATTTGTGCGCTGGGACATCAGAGTTAACTCTTTGATTGTAAAGATGGGATGGGACCCTCATCCAGATGACTGCAGCCAGCAGAGCCTTGCATCCCTAAATTGTTTCTGAGCTTACCGGCCTCTCTCATCCGGCGCTCCGGCGCGGTTTGGGGCACGGCAGATGAGGTGCTGTGCTTGCTCTGTTTGATACCCCACTCCTCCACAGCAGAGGTTCGTTTTTCCTCAATAAGAGTTTACACCTTCATTAATATCCTTTACAAGTTTACATACTCTTCTTAAGCAATAGTAAACTATTTAGTCTTTGATTTGCCCGGAGTTGGAACCGTTTTCACCGAACCTTTATGATCTTTCCGTGATGTGGTGCCTGAGTTTTTTCAGGAGAAATTTCTATAAAAGTTTTGAAATTAGAATTTTTTGGCTCACTTCATTGACTTTATTTTCCCCCCATCAAGAGAGAAGTAAAAGACTGACGGACACACCAGAATGTGAAAACAGGCCGTAAGGTTTGCAGTTTCAGTTGTGAAGTTACAAAAATAAAGTTGATTAGAATAGCATGAAATCTATAAAATAAAAAGTAAAACGTTTATAGGGGAAGTCTAATATGAAACATTTTTAAACAATGTGTTTTATTTACTTTTTATACATTTCCTTGCTCATATTCTTTTGAACTTTTTTGAGTCTTCTCATATGTTTCCTAATTACATTTGCCTCTGACTCCTGTCTCTGCTTTTCCCTTAGTGCTGAGGGGGCTGATTGTTTTTCTTGGCTTGGTCGTCTTGTGTTTGTTTGTTTTCATTTGGTGGGTTGTCCTTTATTTCCTTCCCTTTGAAAAGCAAGATGCTACGTCGAGGTTTTCCGAGGGGATGTTTGAAACGGCAGCCAGCGGCTCAGGACGCGCGGCTCCCCGGGCAGCCCGTGAGCCCCGGGGCTGCGCCACCGGGCGGAGGACGCGCGGCCGGCTGCGCTGGGCAGGGTCCCGGCCTGCAGCCCCTGCGGATCCTCCCTCTTTGAAGAGGATGGCTCCTGCTTTTGGACCCCTTTAAGAGCGGCTCTGTCAGGGCTGCGGGACGGGCGCGTTGCTGCTCTCGGCCCGCCGGTGCCTCTGCCCCCCGCAGCCAGGCTGGGGCCCGGGGGCGGCCCGCCCTGGCACCCGTGTCGCACGGTGCTCCGGGGCTGCCGCCGCTCCCCGCGGGCCCCGTGCTGGGGAGGGGGCTGCTCGCCCTGTGCCCGCGGGGAGCGCAGCCCCGGGCCGGTGCAGCCTGCGGAGCGTCTGGGGCCGCTTGGGTGGAAGGAAATACCCACATGGCAGATTTGGGGGTGCGGGGGAGCAGCCCTCGTGCTCCTTCCCCGGCCCTGTCCCCAGCATCGCCCGCTGCCGGACACCCCCGAAGCCCCTCAGCATCCCCCCGCGCCCCTGCTGCCCCCGCAGCCGGTGCGGTGTTTTCTAATGAGCCCCGTGGATGCCGTGCGTGTGCAATTCATCAGCCTGCCCGGGCAGGAGGTGCCTGCAGGGGTCAGGGCCCAGGGCTGCGCTGTGTGCTCAGCCCCTTCGCCCTTAATGGGGCTGCGCTCGGTGACTTATGTGTTTAAATGCTTTCCTGATTTTTGCAGTGCTATTTATTTCTTTGCCATCTTAGCTCAGGTGTGAGGTTACTTATTGTTTCTTTTTCCTCTGCCATTTAAACGCAGAGGAAATTTCTTCACAATTCACGGTCTTAGTCCTTGCTCTTAAATTTTTGTGTTCATATTATTTTTCCTGCTATCTGTTATTTATTCACATAGGACTCTAAATTTGTCTTCTTCACTCACTTTGGTAGGAATAGTTTTCTTATAACTCAGTGATGAGCAACTTTACATTTCCCCCCCTCCCTCCCAAAAGTCAGGATTCAATATTTGTTGTTGTTCTTGACTCGAATAAAACCACAGCTGAGTTTTTACATTATGCACCCGGTTCAGAGAGGTGTTGGTGAAAAGGAAATAACTTTTTTAATTAAACACACCTAAAATATTTCTCAGATTCTTACAAACTTTTGCTGAGCTAAAATGCTTCAGTCATTAATAAATATTTCAGGTGATGCTTTGGACTATGGAGTTTGTCCTCCTGTCTGGGCTAGTCAAAGCATTTATGTTCTCAATCGTGCATACGGTTGCAGTTTTCAAAAACGCACAAATGTGGAATGAAAAAGCATCTTAGGTGTTTTAGTGATAGTCCCGTTAAAGGTCAAAAGGCTCTCCTATGCGCTCAGGTAAAAACTGTAAGTAAGCTTGGGTTTAAGTGCCACGGCAGCTTTTGAAGCAGTTTGCCCAATGCTCCCCGGGGCAGGCGGGTGGGCGTCCCTGCCCCCCGAGCTGCTGCGGCTCAGACCGGGCGCTCGCTCCAGTCGCGTCTCGGGTTCCCAGCCCCAGCCACTCACCATCTCCAGCACCGTTCATTTGGCTTCTAGCTGCAGTTTTGCCTTGCTATTCTTTCACTGGGGAACAGGATTTAGGAAGGAAAAAAAGGGAGGTGGGGGGAAGGGAGAGAAGAAGAAAATATGTGGAGGCTTTGCTGAAGAACTTCCGTCAGTTCTAGACTTTGTAACCGAACTGAGAAATTCCTCAGACACGAACCCTGTAGGATTGCCCCCCCGGCAACACAGAGCTCCTGGGCTTCCCTCAGCCGCCCCTGCCGTGTCCCGGGGGGTCAGCGGTTCTGCTGGCTGGTGTCGCAACCGTGCCCAGCACAGGGAGAACCACGGAGCCACTGCTGGGCTCCCCTTGGGCCCAGGGCTCCCTTCCCGCTAATGGCGGTGATGAGCACGTTCGCCCTCTTCACCAAGCGTCCACGGAAAACTCGCTACATCGTGGCTCAAGGGGTTTGTGCAAAACAATAACCTTTAAAAATTAAACACTTCAGGCAAAGCTGTCTGCACTGAAATACCATAGGTACGTTATTAGTGGTAAGAATTATGTTGAACTTTCTTTATACTTAACTCTAAACAGATTAATAAAATATTTTAATCCTTGAAGAGTCTTACACGGATAACTTCCTACAAAAGAAAAGGAAAATTTGCCATGCATTATTTTCCCTGCCCTTTAGAGTGGGTTTGATTGTAGTTTATGCTGCAGTTTTAGCCAAAGCAGCAATAAATACATTTGAATACATATTAAATTCGCCTAGCATGTATTTGTTAAGCTGGTTAAACACAACTGTAAAACCCGAGCGTTTACCTGGCGGTGCTCGGAGGCGCCTGGGACCGGAGGCTCGGGACGTCCGCGTGGCTGCGGAGCCGCCGGATCGGGGTGCGCTCGCTCTCCCTCGGACAGGTGCACAAACACTTCCCCTGTAGGTGCTACCTGCTCTTTACTGGACGTTTATTACAAGTCAATGCAATTTCACAAAGCACCTGCATGCAATAAAAACCTATTACATGTGTGAGGCCTTAAGGAAATTAACGGTTCCTCCCTAGGGATGCATATTTTGTTAAGATGTTTATTACAGATGAAGTGGTCCTGGGGTAAAACATTAACAAGTTGTAGAGTGATAAAAGGAATTTTATCATTTCTCAGTGACATAAATAGGAAGAAACCTTTAACTAAATCTATAAAATTCCTGTTTCCTAATGAATTTGCTTTAACTATTTATTAACTGGATGAACTTGGTGAGGCCATGGTTTGCTTTTCTTCTTCCTCACCCCTTCCCCTGTTGCCCCAAACCCCAGCAGGAGCAGCCCAGGGTGTTTTCTGGGAACTGACGTGAGCTCTGCTCCCCAGAAAAGAAATTCTGTCTCGATATCATTCTTTAAAATCAGTAATTTTCCCTTGTGAGTTTAACACAGAGCCATAAAACTCAGCCTGCTCTTGTAATACTGATTTTAGAATTAAACGCAACCTTAAAATTCTGTGTTATAATAATGCTAACTCACACCACTGAAATTACATGTTAGATTTTAGGGTTCAGTCCAGCAATTTTCTTTTGGTCACCATTACAAATGCAAATTCTTTTTTAACACCATATTAACAAAGCTTGTCTGTGCACCATTACTAGAGATGAAAGCATAGAATACTGGCTTTGGACTAAGAATGCTCAATCTAATTGAATTATATGAATGTAGTTAAATGTCTACTTCAGAAAGGCTATATTCACTTTCAAGATTAGTTACTCCAAGAGTTAATGGGCTATTTAAACAACATAGTCCAAGAGCCAAACACAGGTGGGCTGTGTTAATAACTTTATTTAAACCGTTTTTTCCCCTTTTGAGAGGCACAAGCCATCCATTAATGCATTCATTAGAGTTTATGGCATAGTTCTGCTTTTCTCCTAATGACACTATCCAGACTCAAACTTGCTCAGCTAATTTAGCCCAGCTGCCCTTTGCCTCTCAGCAACAGGTCTCTTGTTCTTCGCTCATACATGCTGAAGTGTCATGATGATTAGTTTTTGGTCGCTGCTGCTCTTTGCAATATTGTTTTGTGTGTTCTCTACATCAGAATTTACTTTTCCTTCAGACTTTAGCTGAAATTCTGCGCGCGGCAGCCGTTGGGAAGGGCACGGCCGCGCAGGGGTATCGCCACGCTCGCTGCAGCCCTTGCATTCCAATGTGATTGAACATAGTGGTTTATTACTTTACTCTGGCCAAACAAGCTCACAGCTTTTAATATCCAGCTCTGCCGAAGGTATTTGTGGCAGTTCCTCGCAACTGCGGCATCTAAGATTTGCCTTGACTTTTCAGTTCCAGATCTGTTCCAAAAATGCTCTTTACTGATGTCATTACAGCTGTAAAATACAACTGAGGACAGAAGTGCCTGTTTCTTCCAGTAGCTGCAATGCAGGTAACCTGTATGTGTTTAGTAATGAATTCCCCAGGTACTAATGAACATCACAATGAATAAGAATGACCAATGCGTCACTCGGAAATTAACAGCCAGGCTGGATTAGACTGTGCACCGTCAGCTGCTGACACTCGCAGGGTTTCTCTTGAACAGTTGATCAGTTTGGGGTTTGCAAGTCCGACGTTCCTGGGAGCTCTGTTGGCTGTTGGTTCCGCTCCGAAGCGCCACCCCGGTCCTGTACAAACAGTTGTCGTGACCCCTGTGATATGGGACGAGCCCAGCGCTGCCCAGGGGATCACGGTGCCTCTCAACTCAAACGGCCGCAGGGATGAGCGTTCGTCGATGCTTCCTAACAGATGTACTATAAATTCTGTACCTAGAGATAGGAATGTGAC
The DNA here is from genome assembly GCF_037038585.1 of Patagioenas fasciata. NCBI lineage: Eukaryota > Metazoa > Chordata > Aves > Columbiformes > Columbidae > Patagioenas > Patagioenas fasciata. The sequence goes on from NC_092539.1 coordinate 11,715,760, forward strand.
TTCAGTGGCAGCACGCTACACTGCATATGATGTGTTTGTACTTTCTCCTGTATCAACTGTGTGAATAATTTGTACTGGTTCTCACTACAGAATCTCTACACTTGCAAACCACAGTGGGAGGGTTTCCTTTTAGGACCAGTGCACAAGGGAAGGATGTTAATGTCTGTGCTTCAGTGGATATGGGGAAGGAGATGTTGTACCTGACTCTAAACTAGAGCTGAGGACTGACGAGGAAGAGCAGAGACCGGAGAAACGTGTGCCAGGCCCCCTCGAGTCCTCTGCTTAGTGCTTGTCAACCTCTGTCCTTCTGCACCGAAGAGCTCTCTCGAGACAGCGTCTCCTGCCGTGGGTAGGCTTAAATGGCCACCGATGGCCACGAGTTCCGCTCCTATTCCGGACAGTCGCTGTTTGCTGCTCAGACTCATTCGCAATTCGTCTCTGTCCTGGGGCTGTCTGCCCGGCGGAAAGTCCGCACGCGTGGGGAGAGCACGGCGTGGGTTCGGGAAGGGCGGCTTTGTGCCGGCTCCGGGCGGGGCGGCCGGTTCTGCGGCGTGTTCGTGGCCGGGAACGGCCGCCAGGGGGCGGGGGGGCGCGGCGGAGGCGGGGCCGGGCCGCTCCGCCCGGCGCGGGGGACACGGCGGCCCCGGGGGGACCCGGGTGGGACCCCTCTGCCCGCCGGGGCCCGCAGCGCTGGGCGGCGTCCCGCGCCCCTCGGCCGGCTCACCCGGCTCACCCGGCGCAGGCGGCCCCGCAGCTCCCGCCCGCCGCGTGCCGGCCGCGGGGACCGTGCAGCCGCCGCGGGGAGGTGGCGGTGCCGCCCGGGCACGGCCGGAGCGGGTCCCGCTGCTCCGCCGTCCGCCAGCCGTTCTGTAACGTGTTCTCTGTAACTTCTGCTAGGCAGACCCTGAAGATGTTCTCCCTTCTCGGTACTTTGGTGTGAACTGCTTTATTACTCCAAGGAGCTTGTCTGGCATGGGGAACACTCGCGCTGCTGATGCCGCGATGATGCAAACCATGTGAAAGCAATTGCAGCACAAGTGAGGCTTTGTCACCCTGCCCAGTTGATGAGTTCATCCATGTGCTGGGATCCCTATTTCTAGCAATGAGAGACGGTGTAATTTTGCTCCCTTTCAAAACTTTTGAGAGTTGTGCCAGGACAGATGACACTGTCAGCTGAGGATGCAAGTGCATGAATTACTTAGCTATAGTGGTAAAGCCCTTAACGACAGCCCAAGCAGTTGCTTCTATAAGTGCCTTTACATTAGCAGTGCAAGTACTACTCAAAAATAAGAAATTATTCTCCAAATGGCATCATGGCCAGACATTGAGCTTGGGAACCACTGCTACATTGTGAAGCTCTCCCTGCAGCTGAGGGGCCAAGCAAATGCTGTGTGCCCCCGCTGGGGAGACCTTTCCACGCTGTCTGTCCCCATGGCACGGGGCTGCGGGCATTCCCCTCCCCTCTGTCCTGCGAGGTTTAGCTGCAGTCCCTTGCAGCACTTGCAGAATGAACTCCAGCAGGCCAGAGAGAGAAACGAGAACTGTGGTGAGGTTGCTTGCTTCAGTTGTGAGCAGCGTGGTCTAGAGCACAGGCAGCTGGCGCTGGAGGATCTGTTCCTCACTGAATTCTGTTTGTGAATGTTTGTTATCCCCAGATCAAAGGGTGTATGAGGTCAAAATATTGTTATTTACTGTTGCCGTTAAGCTGTTTTAATATTTGTCATATTTACTGGCACAGCTGAACGCGTGTGCTGGAGCGCTCAGTGGTGGGAGGGAAGCGGTACCAGCAGCCAGCACCTCTCTGCTGCCCTCAGCCCCTGGAGAAGGGAAGGGAACCAACACACACGAGGCTTGGGAGGCTCACAGATGGATTTGTGCATTTCTTAGATGTTTATGAATGAAATTTGGTGCTGCACTTTGCTAGACGTTCTTCAGACAGTCATGTCCTCGTATTAATCAATATTCCCGAGGTCAGACGTGCTGTCTGGTATGCTCGCCTGGCAGCGCGCCCGCCCGCCCCCCCTCGCTCACGGCTGCTCCGCTGCCTGTTGGCTGCCGGGTGGGAACAGGCGAGCTCTCCGGCGCAGGACACCAGCGTTCACTGACTCGAGGAGCCTGATGAGGTTTCCAGCAGTGAGAAATCAGCCAGGAAAGGTCACCTTAGAAAGCTGTCCTGCTGCCGGCAGGTCCTGTTGGCCCCAGCACCATTTGCCGAGGCTCTTGCTCGCAGGCAGGGGCCACCCTGGGCACAGCGAGCGGGGCTGCGGGACTGGCCTGGCTGCAGGCTCAGCGGGAGGTGGCACGGGAGTAGCAACCCAAGGAGAAGTGCAAGGTAGCTGGATGAGCCTGATGTGTTCCAGCTCACTTTGCAAAGCCTCTGTTACTAACCTTGTGCCTAAACCAACTGTGTTCTCCATGCAGCTGTTGAGACCAGCAAGCCATGTCCCGTTTTGTGCCACACACCTCTGTTCTTACTGCAAAGCAGTGAAGAACATTGCACTCTGAAGGCTGGAGGTGAAACCCTGTTCACTGCAGCCAGGAGTGCAGGACTGGGCACTCAGCAGGGGATCTGCTCCAGCAAACCCAGATGTATATCTGGTGAAGTGGAGCAGGATGTTGAAGCTGTAACATCTTGTGACCTTAATGCTTTCATCTGCAGCAGCAGTGAAAGAGTTAATGCATTAGTTTAAAAGATTTTTAGCATGGGTCTGAACTGATGCTGACAAACCATTATTCATAACTCCTCAGAAACCTGTGGCCTAATTCTTTTCTCTTGCTTTTGTGATTTACAGAATATTACACCAACTGCAAGCACTTTGCAGTTGGATTTTTATTGCATACTCCAAAGTGAAGAATCATGATTCAGGATTCATGATGAGCAAACGTGTTCTGGTGTCTGTACATCCTTTTCATCTTCTCTGCCCCATCCACGGCTGGTGTCAGCTCGGAGCAGGCGCCGCACCGTGTGCGGGAGCAGGCGCTGCCGAAGCAGCTTTGCCATTGCAAGTGTGTGCTGAGGCACATGCGTTGGGAGGAGCACATTTTGGGGCTATTTGGAGACCAACAAGCTCCCTGTCCTGCGCAGCCCGCGCTGGGGTGTGCGCCAGCATCCCGCCCCGGCTCTGGCCGAGCAGCCGCTCGCTTCTCTGATCAGCTCCTTGTGCAAGGTAACGGGCAGGAAGGTTACTGCAGTTGAAATTCAGAAACACCTCCCTCCAAGGGGGTTTGCAAGGGCTACTGTGGCCAGCATGTTGCGAAGGGGTGGTCCGTCTTCCAAAGAACATTTGGGTGCCTTTGCCGCGGCTCTCCCTGGCTCTGGAAGGACAGCTGCAGCAAGAGAATGTTTTTATTATGGACAGGAGAATTATGAGGTACAAACGAGCGTGCACAAGAAGATTAATACATTACTCAGGATTAGCTGCAGTGATGGGTAGCTGTGCTGTGTGCGGCGTTAGCCTGGCGGGACAGACAGGATCCTGCGCAGTGTTTGTCACAGATCAGAAGCACTAGCCCTTTGACAGATGCCACGTAGATCTTCATTTCCAAATTCACCCATCTGAGAAACATCTGTGTGCTTAGGCTGGCAAATCTCAAGGAATGCTCTGCCAAGCAGTCCGCTTCCGCTTTTATAGCTCCATAATCCCCGCTTGGGACTCCTCCTCTGAACAGAGCAGGAGTGTGTGCAGCTCCTCAGGAGAGCGGCGCAGCTCCAGGATAAGTCTGCGAGGAAAAGATTCACGATCAAAAAGCAGCCAGGCCCTTTACAGACAGGGCTCAATAGGTGCTTTAAACAGTTGTAAATAACAGCGAGGAGGAGGGGAACAGATTAAAGAGCTGAGTGCTGAGGTCTGCGCTGGCCTCGGCGCAGCCACGGTGTTTGCTCAGGCACAGCGAGGTGGCCCCAGCACCTCGGCAGCTCATGCGCACGCAGGAGCATCACCTGGTGCCGGGGCGATGTGGGCTGTGCAGCTGTCCCTGTTTGTCACACTGAATCGCAGAGGGCTTCAGGGCTCGGTTTAGGCACCTGATGTTCAGAGACTGCGGGATTTTCCCTAGAAATCCACCACAAAGTGAGCTCTCTTGCAGAATTGTCGGTGGTTTGCTGATCCCGGGTGTGATACAACTGCTTTGTAAACAGCTGGCAATAAGAGTCTGGCCCCTGGGCTGTTAGCCTGGCCTGCACAAGTAAGCTCTCACCTGAAGTGCTGAAACCATGGGGAGCTCTGCCTTGGGAGTGCTAAATCCTAGTTCCAGCGAGCCCAGGTTGCTCGGCCGGGTTGGGCACCCCAGCCCACTCCAGCGCTGTGCAGCCTCCCTCTGTGCGTGACCCTGCCTGCCAGGCGGCGCCCAGCTCAGGTCCGGTTTTCGCTGTGGCTGGCAGGGTGTGTGCTGCCCTTGCTGTGAGTGCGTTCTGCACAGCACCCAGGGCCCCCAGCCGGGCTGCTGCCATCTGGGCGAGCGCACCCCCACCCTGGCGAGCTGTGCTGCCGCAGCACTCGCTGCCTGCATGGGCTGGGACAGCAGCGCAGGGGCTGCCATCGTTTCTGGCTCTGCCCAGGCTCTGTAGCATCATGAATGATACAAAAGGCTAAAAGCACTGTGAGCGCCACTGCAGGGCAGCCAGCTGCTCTCAGGAAAAGCCGGGATTGGTGGCAGGAGGCTTTGTCCCCAGCACATGTGCTGGGAGCGACCCTGTGCCCTTGCAGGAGGAAGAGATGTAAATGGAAGGAGGGCTCGCTCCTCCACTGCTCAGGCTGTGAGGCAGACACAGACAGCAAAGGAACAGGATGGAAAGGAAGAGGAGCCAAGCTGCCCCCTGCCTGCTCTGTAATGGCGTTCTCTGTGCAGGAGGGGTTTGGAGATCTCGGCAGCTGTTTCGTTAACAGTAGAGCACCCGTCTGTGGAGGCACTGCAGTCCTTACCTGGGCCAGGCTTTGGGCAGAACGGCTGTTCCGGAATGCAGCTGGGTGTGACACGGAGTGAACCCCTCTGACTGCAGTGTGGCTCACACAAAGCGCCCTGGTAGGCAGGACAACACTTGATGGGCTGATCAGTTCTTTGCCAGAAACCTCTTGCTTGTCTCAAAGTGGCAGGGAAGGAGCGCAGCGGGGCCTCGGGCGCTGCCTCCTGCGAGGGAGGCAGGGGCCTGAGCGGAGCCTGCGGGGGTCCCTGCTGGAGCCGCTCCCTGAGCTGCTTTGCCGTGAGAGATGGGCTGGAGCTGGATCTGGGCTGTCGGTGCCAGGGCAGTGGCTGCGTGTCCTGCCGCTGCGGTGGTGGGGACGGGGCAGCTCGGTGTGCAGGGAACAGGCCCCTTTTCCAATGCGGGGCTGATCCTGTGCGTCTGTCCTCACGCACAATGAGGTGTAGCTGCATGAACTGAACCCACATGATAAGCATTGAGAGAGCCTCAAGTTTCCATCGGTACTTTTTGTCAGAAAGGTAATTATGCAGCTCTGCAGGATGCGCAAATAGAGATGAACGTGTCAGCAGAACACAGCCTGGATGCCTGTGAGCAAACTGAGTGCTTGATGGGCACAGGGAGATGGAGGCTTCACCATGCTTGCCAGGGGATCTGTTTATTGAACTGCAGGCATGTTTTTCCAAGCTGCCTCTGATTTTGGCATGTGACGCTTCAGGACTCCAGAAGACTTTCTTGGACCTTAACTCCCCGTGATGCTGGAGCACCACGGCCGTTGTGGCAGAGCACAGACAGCTGTGGACGGGGTGTTTGCGGTTCCTGAAGAGCGAGGGCAGCTCCTGGTCTCTGGCAGCAGGTGCTGGCCCTGCCGGCCGCGGGAAGGCGCAGGTACCGCCGGCCGGCGTCCGGAGCAGCGCTGGGGCGTTCCCCGTGTCCCTGCGTTTGGCCCTGTCCCTCAGCCTGCGGGTGAATTCCCTCGCTACCGCGGCTCTTCCTGTGTCTTTATTCTTGCGTGTGCTCCACCCCTTCTGGAGTTATAAAACAAGGCCCATTTCCCCAGGGGATTTTGAATTTGGAGCAGTTCTGGGAAGTCTCTGGGTTTTCCAGACGCAGTCTGCAGCAGTCACTAGGGGGGTTTTATGCTTTTGGTTTTTGTTTCCTTTTGAAAGAAACCTTTGGAGAAGTATTAATAGCCTGAGGGCTGCCCCAATTTTTTCCATTTGTGCAGGCAAAAGCATATTGATGGGGAGGGGCAGAGGCACCCACAGCACCCTCAGGGCTAAAAATCTTTCATAGGAAATTGTAGTTTTCAGAGAGATGAAAGCAGTTCACTCTCATTTTTCTGCAAGTGCACGCAAGGCAGAAGCTGTTCAGGTGTGCTAGTGCTGTCCCGTTGGACTCAGGCTCTGCCTTTGTGGAGCTGGCTCTCTGGGTTTAAAAATGAGATGCTAAGAAAGAATAGGAAAAGTGGTTTGCTTTAAAAAAGTACCCCTGAAAGCAGGTCCCGACAGGCTGACACACAGCAAGGCCGCAGCTGTCCCGCGGGCTCGGCGCGGCGCGGTGGGGCGGGCGGTGGGGCCGGGCTGCTGTGCCGGGCACCTCGTCCCTGCCCATGTCAGCGCCTCTGCTGCGTGTTCTTGTTTCCCCTCTTGCCAACAAGGCAGGCACCGTGTTTTCTTAACATTTGAGGGCATGGTTTATAAACAAGTATTAATGCGCCTTTTAACCTCTTTTTTCATTGTTTAAATTTCAGTTTTTTTGGATGCAAACTCCTTAAATCAGTTCAGTATGCTTTGAGGAGCTCTGCTAGAATTTGAGTTGAATTGCTTCCAACTGGAAACACAACACACCCCCCACCCCCATCAGTGATTTTAATTGACTATCGACTGTGCATGTACTCTTTAGTAACTGAAGTGTGTTCAATACTCAGAGATGCCTTGATTTGGCAGTGATTTGGGTACAGGCATGAAAAAAGGCAAAATATAGAAGCATTATAGCTATGGCTTCACGAGGATTCCCTCTGGATTTAACTGGGGTTCTTGTAAAGCTATGCAGAACTTTGGCAATGCAACTGGAAACAGGTGAGCTCTTGGTGAACCTGCGTGAGTTTTGGTATGACCTGAGTGGCTTTGGGGCTTTGGATGGAAACCAGGCAAAATTCACTGATTTCACCTGTTTCTTCCTTTGAATGTTGAGGCTTATTTTTAGCTTGATACACAAAACCAAATCTGAGGGCTCTGGGTTTCCCTGTTTGGGGCCTTTTGGAATGTGCAGGTTGAAACCCGGTGACTCGAGGGCTGGGCTCTCCTTCCCGGCGGAGCGGTGATGCTCCCCGGGATGGCGCTGCCGGGCATTGGCCTCCGCCGGGGCACGGCGCCTGGGGACGCGTTCATTCGCCACCACGTGCCCGCCCAGCGCGAGCTTGAGCTCCGGGTGTGAGCACAAAAAACCTTATTGAGAGAATGGAAAGTTCACACCTAGGTACCGTGAAACTGCAAGACTTTCTCTTACGAAGTTTAACTGAAGTGAATTCCTCCTAATCCATCCAATATCAAACTGTATGGGTGTGATTTTTGCAGTTGCAACACCACTGGAATGAGACACACAAGCGTGTGCGTGGCCGTGCTCGTCCGGGCTGTCTCGGCAGCTGTGTCTGCCCCGCGGGACCGGGCACGTCTGGCCTGGCACGGGGGCAGCCGTGCGGCCACCACAGCAGATACCCCGATGGCGCTTTCCTGGTAGCTTGAGCAGTGCAGCTACATACCAGCGGGATGTGAGATGTCTTGCTTTTTTCTGCTTGTGTTTATTAGATATTCCTCTGACCTTTCTTCTTTTCCCCAAAGAAGGAAGCTGTGGTTTAGTAGTACAAACACTGCGAGCATGCTAAAGAAATGCCAAAAACATTCAAAACACATGTATGATCCCATGTTAGTTTAGGCTCAGTTTGAAACATGTCGGGTTGCTGCTCAGGGCAGTATCTGGGCCCACACGTAATCTTCTAGAGTTTTACTCCTGCTCACTAAGTTAAATGAAAACCGCCTGCAGTTCTTGTGCCCACACTCCAGGGATGGGGGATGAGCCCCTTGGGCTTCTCCTCTCTAAGCCCAGCTTGGCACCGTTGGGCACAGCGGGTGCCAGCGGCAGTCCCTGCGGTCCCTCAGGGCAGCCCCTCCGTGGGTGCTGCGGGGCCGGTTCCGCAGCCAGAGGCAGGTCCAGGCGCCCTGGACAGCACCCACAGCATGGAGCCACCCTGTGGGTGTCCTGGCTCTTGTGTTCACTCCATTTGCCCTCGTTAGTCAGCGCTGGAGACGAGCACAGGCCAGCCCCAGCTGCAGGTGCTGGAGTTTGCCAACACAACGTTTCCAATTTTGTGATAATTGGCTGCATTCATGATGCCTCATTTATCGTTATCATGAGAGCAGCTGGAGCTCTTTGATCAGTGCGGGGGCACCTAGTGTGACTGAGCAAAAGTGAGGGACAAAGGGGCCCAGGCCAAGGGGGCAGCTCCTGCTGCATGGTCGGTGAGGTGGCAGCTGAGCTTCCAGGCTGTGCCAAGAAACACAAGTGTGAGGTTTCTGTCTGTGTCACACATAGAGGACATGCGCCTCATGTAATTAATTGTCCCCATGGTGCAAATATCTAAAAGGAAATACATAGTTTTGAAGGTGCAGAATGCCTGGACAGCGTGCACGGTGCTCTGATCTCTGGGGAGCAGCTTGGTTTCCTGAATGCATTTTGAACCTACCACTTCTGAGATCCCACTGTTTCCCTAAGCCATTTGCCCATCAGTTACAGAACCCATTTCATAACCCAAAATAAGGTTACCAATGTTTTCTAGTATTTTTTTATTAACCACCTCCACCATCTTGTAATTTAAAGCACCTGTCCATGTACATTTTCCTTCTGACCTACTAAATAACCCTGCATGATACATATAATGAAACTAATGGCTTTTGGATGATGTTGTTGAAAACTGGCTTATGAGAAGTGAGTTGAACGAACCACACTGCAGGAAATCCTTTTCATACCCCCTGGAAACCCAGGCTGGAGCACCTTTCTGCTACAGTGTACAGGGCTGAATTCTTAAACAATTATCACTCACTTTGCACTTGAAAAATGAGGACTGTCTTGTGATTTCCCAGCGTTGTTGGTGTCGCTGCGCAGCCCTTGCTGTGGCATTTTGAGAAACGCCAGAGGCTTTGTGCACCAAGGCGCACACTGAAACCGGCAGCGCTGCCCACCAAAGACAGCCGTGCGAGACTGCCCGCTGCTCCTGCGGCACCTGCTCCTGTTCTTACACAAATAGAAAGCCTTGGCGCTTGGGTTTGGTTTGGGCTGTTTTTCCAAGGAGCAATGTGTAGATTTTCTCCAGCCAGATGAGAAGTAGCTCTGTACTTTTACTCCAGTTACCACTTCAGTATCTCAAAGCACAAGTTCAGGAGACAGGCAAATACCTTTCCAGGCAAGTTGTATAGATCCCATGTAATCTGACTTTTATTTTATACACCTTTAGAGAAACCCTCACAGGGGCATTTTTCATTGATTCTTGTGCATTTCATTTTCCTATTTGGCCGCTTGTCTCTGCCACCAGCCCCAGAGCGGGTGGGAGCGCGGGGACCCTGGTGCCGGTGTGGTGCCGGTGCAGCCGGAGGTGCCGCGGGAGTCCCGGGGCCAGGCGCGGCGTGGATGCCGCTCCGTCCCGCTCTGGAGAGGAGAGCGCTCTGCTGTCCCGCAGCATCTGCTGTGGAGGGCACGGGAAAAGTGGCTGCGTTACCTCAGAGGGGCGATTTTGAGCGTCCTGCCAGCTCGCCGCGCGGTGACCCCGTGTGTGGGCCAGCTCGCCAGCCCTGTGCCGCTGGCCCCGGTGAGCTCCCAGCTCACCAGCCCGGTGTTCCAGGCTCTGATTTCTCTGGCAGGTCTGTCCCGTGGGCTCACGCAGGCAGCCGCTCGTACCGCGTGTCCGCTGCCCGCGAGAGAGTCCTGTGATTATTTTGCTGGTGCAGATACCAGGAGCGTCTGTTACCCCTGGATCAGCCCTCCACAAGCTCAGGGACAGTCCCCGCGGAGCGGCAGAGCCTGATGCTGTGACAGCTGGGCTGGGAAGATCACCAGTCCTTCCCAGAGGGGGAGGCCCTGGAGTTTGGGGTTTGGTTGTGTATTTAGAAGCTATTCTTAGTAACAGTGTAGGATAACACTATCCATAGTTAGTTACAGATTGAGGTTATGTGGTGCCGTGTGGTGGTGTCTGTGGATCATTAGTGACATCCACTTTTGAATTAAATGCAGCGTGAAATACAAATAAATAAGCCATACATTAAGGTGACCATACACAGTGCACCATGCAGGAAAATGGCTTAAAAGAGAGAATCCTGCGAGAAAAACAATCATGAAAGCACAGGCACTAGTCGGAATAGGCACCCCAGACATTCTCACACTCGAAGAGCTCGAGGGGCCATAAGGAGCACCCTGATCAATACTGGATAATGTTCAGTGGGTTTTTCCCCTTTTATGCAAGGTCTTTGAATCTCTAAAGGCTCCAGCACCAGCCTCGAGTCACATCTTGGGCTCTCCAGCCCGCTGTGTGCGCTGTCCCAGTGCAGTAAAGTGGACCCAACACCCCGGAGTTCGGGGAGCCAAGGGTGGGACCAGGTGCAGGGACGGCACAGCGCCTGGCGGGGGAGCGCGGTCTGTGCTGCGCTCACACCCTGCCTGGCTTGGGCAGAGCGTCGTGCTCAGGCGGCGCCCGGCGGACACCCACGTCCACCACTGAGCTCACGGGAGCTTCTGGTTTTTCATGGGAAGCCACCTTTCCCAGCGGCCGGTCAGGCATCGTTAGCTACATCCTGGCAAGGGCCACGGGCCTCTGAGATTTGTCATAGCGAGCAAGAGAAAGATAGTTCAAGAGTTAGGTAATGATGTGCGGTGAGAATTGGAGACTGCAGAGATAAAAGGCAACTAGTAGCAAAGCAAAAAGACTGACACCACTTAAAAGGGCAGGAGAAGTAAAATGGCTAGACACATCATAGCCTTAATAGGAAACACATGAGAGATGCTGATCAGAGAATGCTGGCAAACAGATGAGGCCTCTGAAAAAAGAAAAAAAAGGAGGAAACAGAAAACAAGATGGAAAGATAAAATTTCAAAGCAAGCCCTAAATGGGTAGCAGTTCCAGCTAATAGGAAGACCTGTAGTGATTTTGCCAAGTAGTACACAGAGAAGCTGATGATCATTAACATCTTGATAAATTTATTATCAGACAATTTGGTCCTGTCAATGTCAATTCCTTCCAAGAGACTAGAGATGGTTTTATAATGTGAGTAAAAGCAAGTGAATCCCTAAAACAACCAGTCCTCGTAGTTTACATCTTCATACACTGAACATTCAGGAGCGAGAGCCACCGCAGCCAGAGCGGGGCCGCGGCCGCATCCCCTTCCTTCACCACTCCCCAGCCGCTCCGTGTTCTGCCGCGGCATCGCCTGCCGGCTGCTGGCACAGCTGGGGACGCGCAGCGAGTCCCGCCCCGTGCCACAGCGGCCTGCCCGCTGCGGCTCAGCACCCGCGCGGTGAAAATGGAGACAGGCAGAGGGGCTCCAGCAGCAAGCCCTGTGTCCGTGGGCCCCGGTACCGCTGTGGGGAGCTCAGGGGCAGGTTCCTGCTGGGGCAAGGCTGGGCTGTGTGTTCTGCTGCCAGCAGGGGTTCGTGCAGCACCAAAGCTGCATCTTGGCCAGCCCAGCCCAGCAGGGACCGGAGCCTCTCTCCGTGCACAGAGCCACTGAGCCCTACAGAGAGAAAATCCCATTTAGACAGTTCTGTCTGCTCCTGCACTCCCCCCACGGCTTTCTGGAGAATTTGCAGGTTCTAAAACCATGCTGAAGTCGGTCACAGGGCAGGGATTCTGTACCTCGCAGCTCCCTGTCAGCGGGACACACAAAGGTACAGAAATGTCGGTGAGCGCTGGAGGGGTGGCGGCCGCGCAGGAGGCGCAGCTGCTGCGCTGAGCTCTGTGTGCAGGATGCGTCCCAGCGCAGGCAGCGCCGCGGGGTGGATTCGCTCGCTTGCTTTATGGAGTTGGATATACCTTGATTTTTTTTGTCTTTAATTATTCATGCCTCACACCATGTTTTGTAGAAAGGCTCTGCCACATTCTAAAACTAAAAATAATCTTCTTACATTTTTAATCGGGCTTCGTTATGAATGGCAGATGCTTGAAACCAAAGTGAAAATCATCATCAGTTGTATATATTGGCTAAATTCCTGCTACACTCAAAGCTTGAGAAAAATCAAACACATTTGACAGCTGGGAGAATGAAAGGAAAGGATAAATCTACTCTGACAACATACACCATATTTACCACGAGCTGTTAAACTCCAAGAAGCATCAGCTTTCCCCCAGAATGCCGTCGCTGCCGCGGCAGGGCCGTGGGACACCGTGCCGGTTTCGGGGGAGGTTTGCTCAGCAGAGCGGGCTGTGCGGGTCCCTGTCTGTGGGGCCGTCCGGGCGTTGCGGGTGGGGGGACAGGCAGATCTGCGTCTCCGCTGCGTGGGGGCTCTGGGCAGCGCTCCCGGTCTCACCCACCCGGTCCTGAGCGAGGCCAGCACTGCACGCACAGCGTGGAGTGTTGGACACGTGGATTGCTCCCGAGCTCCTCATTAGCTGCTTGTTTGGCAAAGAGCTACTCTCGTTATCTATAGATAAATGCCTGATAAGCACAACCACTTAGAAAGGCCTCAAGACCAGAGATGTGTTGCAGTGCTTGCTCCAGCTCCTGCACGTGTGAGACAGAGACCACACGATGCTTACGCTTCCCGGTTGCGGAGCGCGGGCCGTGGCGGCTGAGCCGCCGGGATGGGGCTGCTGCACCGCCCGCTCAGCGACAGCGCCCAGCCCCTGCAGCCCTCTAAACACGGCGCGATCAATATCGCTTCGATCGGGGCAGCGAGATGATTTCCCAGTAATTCAAGTACAGAAAGATTAAGTTTCAGCTAACTTGTTAACCTGATTGGTGAGCACTAACTCCAGTGTCACATTTCACCCCCAAATAATTGGGGAATTATGATTTGCATTCATTCCCTCTTTACCTGTGGGTCAGAGGTCTGCTGCGTGTCCTACGGCGTTTGCACAGCTGGTTTGAGGTAGCGGGAGCGCGTCGTGCTCGGGTCGCCGGCGTGGGTCCCGTCCCGCCGGCGTGGGTCCCGTCCCGCCGGCGTGGGTCCCGTCCCGCCGGCGTGGGTCCCGTCCCGCCGGCGTGGGTCCCGTCCCGCCGGCGTGGGTCCCGTCCCGCCGGCGTGGGTCCCGTCCCGCCTGCAGAGCGCGGTGCGGCCTTGGCTCGCTTCTTATCACTGCTGGTTCTGTCGCTATGAAACGTTTACTAGCTTTCTGTTGATACATATTTTATGGTTTGCATTGCTTACAGACTGTCTGTGAAATACATTCCCAAAGAGAACATGGAATAAGAAAAATATGTCTGAAATAGAAATGCACAAGTTACAGAAAAATCCCATTTTACTACCAGACGTTTACAGATTATTATTTGGGTCTGTTTTCACTTGATCTCGTACTATGCAGATTTATTAGGTTACAATTAAATATTGGGGTAAAAGAATCCTGCAAATTAGTGATATCGGGTGTTTATAACGTGATGGTCTGATCTATAGAAATTCTAAATATCTACATCTATTACAATTCAGGTATTTAGCTTTCTACTGAATATGGTCAACCCAGAATTCCAGCATCTTTCACAAAATAATCTGTCTAGAAAGGGCAATAGAAGTGGCTAACCTTATCTAATTCAAAAATGAAGTACAACTTTACCTTAATAAGAAACAACTTGCAGATCTGACACTTCAGTTTGTGGGTTAGCAGAGGAAATTGGTCTTTGTGTCCCTTTGTGACCAGCAGCGCCAGGCCCGGCAGCATCCTCCTCCCCGGGCTCGCCGGCCTCTGCCTTGTGCGCCTTTTCCCGCCAACTCCATTTCGCCCGTGACCCCCGTGCTCCCGCGGGCGCAGGGAGGGACGCGGCTCCCGGACCGGGCTCAGGGCACGTCGTGGAGCTGCGACAGGACGCGCGAGCAACCGTTCACTTAACACCACCGCGAGAAGTTACCCAGAAACTGGCAGCTTTCTGAAGCCTGAGGTTTTCCCACATCTTTATCTCCCATATATATATATATACATATAGTTCCCACGTTACTCCCTCAGTTTGCTTCTCAATCATATCTGAGCCTCTGCAATTACTAACAGGTTTTGCCGGGGTTTCCTGCTCAGGCCGTCTCTGTGAGGCAGCACTGAAATGGTTCTAAAGCCTGCGTTTTAGCGAAACTCTTGCTTGTACTCCTTTTGGGGTACAGCTGGAGAGTCAGATGAGTTAGACTGATCCTAGTTAAGCAGCGCCATGGGCTAAGGTGGGCTCCCCGCTGGTCCCCGGCTGCTGCTCGGAGGCCGTGACTCCCCGCCTGTCCGGTAGCGCGAGGCCTCGGCGGGAGAGCCCGGGGGGGCCGTTCCGGGCAGCGCGGAGAAGCTGCCCCTGGCGCCTGGGCTGGTGCTGAGTGCTTCAGCTGGTGACTCCAGCAGCTCTGTGGGAGCCCAAACAAGCGGCCTGTGCTGGAAACGGGCTTTTGCCAGATGGAGGGAGATTAGATGGGCAGAAAAACTGTATTTTCTAACTTGGAAGCACATTTTGCCAATTATGCAACCTCTTGAAGTCAGTTGCTCGGGAGTGCGTGCGGTGGGTTTGTGCGGGGCCTCGGCCGTGGCGCGGGCAGGGACGCGGAGCGGCGTCTCCTGCCAGTCTCCTGTTGTTTGCAGAGTGGTGCTTTACACAGAGCCCCAGCGCAGACAATGTGTAAACTGTTGGGAAAGAAGAAAATGATTTTGGGTTGAGCGCTTTGTCTGAACTTTGTCCTTTTCTCAAGCAAAAGAAAATATTATTTCACCCTTTAAAGAGCCACACATAATAAGAGGCAAAATGTCAAGACCAATGTTGATATAAACCCCCAAGGAAAACAAACATCTATGTGGCTTCTCCGAAAGGTCTCACTTCCTCACCCCTCTCCCCTAGTTTAAACAGATTTAGTAACAGAGGAGGAAGGGGGGAGGGAGAGCTGCTCCTCCGCACGGACCCAGGTCTCGGTGTCCTCGGTGCAGGGGTCCAGCCCTGCACACAGCACCGGGCCAGGCGCATGTCTGGGCTGGTGACACCTCCGGCTCTCCTGGGAAAGTCCGGGTGCACGAGGCAGGGCGGGGACAAGGCCACAGACCCGGTTTGGCACCCAGGACAGCGCAGCCTCTGCAACAGAAGTGTCCCATGCAGCGCCGGGGGACGGATCCTGCGCAGCGTCCCCATGGGTCGGGACCTGCCGTGTGGGAGCAGACGGGCGCGCTGGGATGGGCAGGCTGTTACCTGTTTGGGTTTGTCGGCTTTTCAAAGAGTGATGTGGGGCTGGAGCTGTTGGCAAGTGGTACTAAGGAGTAAAACTTTGCTTGTACATAGAGTCATTCTATGCTTGTATTGGCTTTAGTCAGCGGTGTTGTGAAGTCTGGCTGCATGTTTAGAGAGCAAGTCGCGCTTCTGTTCCCACCGTGTATGCTCATGGTTCCTGTTGGCCCATCTTTCCTCTTGAGCTCTGCACCCCTCAGCGTCCTGATGCTGCCAAGGGCCGAGGTTTAAGTGGTGTCTGTTCCGTCGCTGGGGACAGGCTCAAGCTGTTCCAGAGTCATGCAGGAGTCAGCCTGAAATAGGAAATTCTCAATGACAATGCTGTTACCAGAAAGCACAGACACAGTAATTCCCACTCACTGCAGCAGTAACTGTCACATGGTGCCACACAAAGTACAGAAATTAATAATTAAAAGCCTCAAACAGGCTTTGGAAGAACTGTGTTATTATGTGCGTCAGAAACAGGATAAATCACAAGCAATTCAGAAGTATATTCCCAGGTTCACTCATAACCATCATGGTATTTGGAGTCCCTTTGGGAGCAATAAACGACAGAGAGTCCATATTATAAAAATAAACATGAACTTAAGTGGCAAGAATTCATTTAAACCGAAAGGGAAAAAGACTTTACTACTTACACTATCAGTTTAACATAAGTAGAGCAAGTTTTACCTTGGCGTATATGCCCAGTGCTGTTAATAGGAGGGAAATGGTTGACAACGTCTGCTCCTCCTTGAAGCTGTTTGCCCCAGGAACAACTATGGCCTTTCTAACTAAATTCTGCAAAATATGAGCCCTCAAAGTGCTTTTAAAAATGAAAATAAAAGGCAAAACGCAGTTCTTTGTGATTCCACCACTTTTATTCGGCCTTTTCTTAAATAAGTGGCTGTGACCCTCCCTATATACAATATTGGGGTTTTATCATAGGTGCCATGGGATTCAATACTGCCCTTGAAGCCGCAGCTTCAGGAGCCCTTGGGCTATATGGGACTCCTGGTGCTCCCTGTAAGATGTGAGGTTCTGGTCCGCGTGCTCGCGGCGGGGAGCTGACGGGGACTCGTGGTACCGGAGAGCAGGAGGCCGACTCAACCATTAGCTATTGATCTCAATGGCTTTTAGCCACATGAGTGGATTTTAAGAGTCTGATTTTGAAGCTTTTTTCCTGAATAAGGATCTTGGCATTTTGCCCTAAACTGCTCCTTTAAGTTTAAATAATAACATGCTTTTCCAAGTTGATTTTCTTTTCTTCCTTTGGTAAAAATGAGCTTAGAACACGGTGCAGCACAGACCAGTGAGGTAACAATGATCAAACAATATCGCTATCCCAAATGGGAAATGCTCTCACCTGTGTGCCGGGTGGTGCAAGGAGGGGCACACGGCTCCTCTGGGTGGTGGGATCCTTAGCAAAAGGGAGAAGAGACCCAGAAGAGCCCAGAGGCAGCCGGAGTGCCGGCACTTGTGCGGGCGGAGCTGCATCCCAGCCGGAACATCGCCCAGGGCCTGAGCAGACACGCGGCCCCGCTGCCCCCAGCCCCGCGTGCCCCGCGCTGCTGCCAGCGCCGCCCTCCTGCGTCTCGGCTGCGTCTCGGCTGCGTCTCGGCTGCGTCTCGGCTGCGTCTCGGCTGCGTCTCGGCTGCGTCTCGGCTGCATCTCGCCTCTGATGTCGGCTCCTCCTCGCAGGCTCCATTTCAATTGGCTCCCTAAACAAATACAGCTCTGATGTGTGGTCTCATAGTGGGTTATTGAACTGGCTCCAAAACGTTTTTCACCAAGCAGCAGCTAACTTTCCTCTGGGTTATTGTACCCTGTAATTCACTTCACACTTCTGATGTAAAAACCCTGCGGGGTAAACATACACAAGCACTTGTCTTTTGCTTGATAGCAGTTTTTTTTCTAATCTCTTGAAGAATTAACCTTAAAATGATTATTGATGGATGACAGAGCATGTCTGGTATGTGCAGCGCTCTGCAAGCGCCTGCAATCTGCTGTGAGGTCAGTAGATGGAGCTAAGGGAGAAAAGAAAGAGTTGCGTGTTGGAGCGTTTCTCCCGCCCTGCAGGTTTCGCTCTCGTTCTGACCCGGTTAGAAAAGTCTCTCATTGAGTTCCTGGTGCTTTGAGAGCAATACAGGCAATAGTTACGTGTAGCTCTGCCAGCACGATACCCAGTGGAAAACAGTGGCTTTTGGAAAGTAAAGACTGGGAAGCAGTTTAGCCTGGGGAACAAAGGGTACAGGACAGGGGCAGTTGTGTTATTTTTCTGGGAAGTGAGAGATGAGGGGAGTCATCTGTGAGGTGGCAATAGGGTTCTGAGCACTGGAGAGTGATTCAGCTGGGCATTAATTGTCCTCAGCATCTCAGAGGATGCACCCGATGTGACAAGGCCGGGAAGCAGATTCAGAGAGCGAGTGCAGTGCTGGTGCTCACAGGGCTGCCCTGGAGCAGCTGCCTTCTCCATGGCCAAGGCAGGGGGTGTGTGGCAGGTGAAATGCATTTTCTGCAGTGGGCTTGCACAAGCTTTCTCTGGGGACCTGCAGTGTGAACCGCCTGAGGGTGGTGAGTGGGAACGCGTTATCCAGCCGTGGGGATGCCGGCGGTGAGCTCAGCACACCCTGCTGCACCGGGCACGTCAGCCTGAAAACTCCTAGCACTGCTCACATCATTAAAGGTGCTCATATGCAAACTTACAGCCCAAAGTCATCCATCAGTTCTGTCACGTTTTGTGATGTCTGATGATCTTTTCCAACCTCATGATGGTGATTTGATTTTACTATACCTTCCCAACAGCACTGTTGTTTTAACATATTGACCATATGAAAACATCAGACAGGAGCCCAGGGGGAGCCCCTGAGACTGCTGCGCGTGGTGCAATACAGAGAACAGACACCTGCGGGTACCTAAGATCTTTTCATGCAAAGAAGTAAAATTTCTGAAGATGTTCTGTTTCTCTAAAAGTATTCGGAAGGTGAATAAAAAGAGTAGCAGGGGGGTATTAAAAAGCCCTCTGAAACTCCAGCCTTTTTTACAGTCCATCACTGCAAACAGATTATTCCTGCAGCGCTCAGATGTGTCAGTCAATGCAACTGGCAAACAAACCGATGCTTTACAGTTGTAATTATCCAAACGTTCTATACTTAGCATGTAAATATTAAATCCTCATAAATAATGTTGTCAGGTCTGTTTGATTTCAACTGCATTGTGTTGTTGTTAAATGAAACAAACGCTGTATTTAAATTTACTCCCCTTGCAGTTCCATTGTTCAACTTTATTTTGATTCCTTTAAAAGATGAAGAGGGAAGCACATCCATCCTATACAGCTGGCTACAGCCAAAATAAATGCACATCAAATGAGTTTATTTAAACAGACATGCTCATAAAATGTTAACAAGACGCCAAATAATTACAGGAAAAGGCTAAAGTCCAACTCCGTATGGAGTCCAAAGGTCTGACTTGTATTTAAGACAGAGATCAAATGAAATATGCATTGATAGTATAACACCAAGTCTTCTATCGTCAGTGATGCATCCATTTTTTCAAGGTCAATAAACTTTGATGTGCTGGTGGAGGTCTATCCAAATCACATCAAACACGCTGCCACAGAACGTGTAGAATAGACCAAAATGGGGTTGTGAATTCAAAATATTTTCATATTATGGGTTTTTTTCTTTCCACTCCCATTTGGACAGAGGGGCTAAGTTGCTTACTGCATTATGGTGCTTTAGATGTTAGTGTTCCTACTGCGGAGAAAATCACACCCTTATTACTTGCAAACTCATGATCCTTGTGTACTTAAACCAGCCCATAGGTTATGCTCCTCACTTTAGGTCCCACGCAGGATTTCTCAGCAGGCGGCTGATGTCACCTGTGAGGTCCCTTCCATGGGACGCCATCCCCAGCCAAGCAGAGAGAGGGCTGAGGGCTTGAGGAGTGGGTCACTGCAGGATTTTGGCTGCTTGTGCTGCTTGTCGTCCGTGTGCGTGAGTGGCACCAGCGAGCGGTGCTGGTGAGTGGTGCCGGTCATTCTGCTGCTTCTTGGGCATCGGGTACCTAACCTTAGCTTGATAGAAGCCTAAGGGCCAAAGAGTTTCTTTGTGCTTAAGGGCTCTGGGCTCTAAATAAATGGTTTATTTTCTCTTCATTTCCATTTCCTACTTGTGGAAAGGGTCACAGCGCTCTCCCCGCGCAGTCCCCTCCCGCTGTCCCCTCGGCGGTGCCAGGCGCAGGTGCCACGCGGAGCAGCGGCGGCTCTGGCCCGGCGCCGTGGGGACAGGCCCTGCGGTGCGCGCGGTGGGCACAGGGCCGGGCGGTGCCGTGGCTGGGCCGGCGTTCCTGCGGGGCCACGTGTGCCCCGGCTGCTGTGGTGCAGGTGCCGGTGGGGGCTCTGTGTCCTGTCTCAGGCTGTGCTGAATCTGTGGATGTTGGGTTGAGAGAAATTCGGCTTTTCTGTGGGTACAGCCACATCCCCAATAGTGCTTCACCTCTGAGGTTAAGAGAGTTGTTTCTTCTTCTGCCTGCAAAGAAAAACTTACAGATGTGATCAGGCAGGAGCCTCTGCTTTGGCCACTGGGAATAAAAATAAAGGATGGTTTAAGATCCGTGACTTTTAAACTGTTCTTATATTTGTAAAGCCAAGTGATGGATTTTGCACACCCAGGCTTAGGCTCCTGAAATGGGCTGCCCTTCCGTGGTGCTTTATAGGTGCATGGAACCGGAGGCGCTGGCGCTCCCGTCCCCACCTGCTGGGGACCCGCGGGGCTCGGCCGCGGCACCGGAGAAACTCGGTTACCGTTTGAATTTCCATTCCAAGTTATGGATCCAGCAGATATTATTTGCGCGCAGTAGTGTCTGTAAATATTCTAGGTGTAGTGATGTAGAATGAAAACCAGAACACATATGTTGGCAGATGCTCCTTTTTAAGGAAACTAAGGCTGAAATTTTTTTTTTTTTGGTGATGCCTGTATGATTCTATATCATTTTAGAATATTTAAACAAGCTTTAAATTGTTTTCCCTGGGTACTGACAGGATTAGAACAGCAGTTTCAGAGGTGAAAGGCCTGTAATTAATACAGTATGCCAATCAAATCCCATCAGTGAAACATATTTCATTAATATTTGGTTTTTTTACTGTTAAGCCCCGTTATAAACATTTTAGCAGTTCACATCTGTCTCTCATAGAACAATTGTAATTTAAATTAAAATGCTTTTTTTTCAAGGTAATTATATTTTAGAAGCACATATTCTTGCTGATGGACATGCAATGTTTTCAGCCGTGCATCTCAGAGCGCTGAGAACTCTGTTTAGCCACCAATAACAACTGCTTTGTGTGTCTGTCACCTGCCAAAAGGAAACAAAATGTTATCCTGAAAATTCCTCTTCGTCTTTGCCATCTTGTGCCCCTGTACATCCCGTTGTCCGTCTCTCCCCAGCCCTTAGCGCTCCAGCTGGGGCAGTTCCAGCCCATCCCTGCGCCGCAGCCCGTGAGCCACCCTGCCCGGGGACAGGGACAGCGCTGGGGTCCCAGGGTCACCGCGGCCGATGGGGACGGACCGGAGAGGTTTGAAACCAACGGCAGCGAGCGGCGGCTGCTCTGGCAACAGAGGCGCCTTAGGAGTTCACAACAAAACGTTAACGGTGTGCAACGCTTCTCCATCTTTTGTGGCCAGTTCAGCTTGAAACTTTGAAATCTTACAGGTTTCACAACTGCCTTTTCCCATTTTAACAGCAGCGTTTTGATATCTTATCAATATCTTGCATTAATGTATCTTATTAATATCTTAATAGCATATTTTACTAATGAACCACACTTTTTCTTAGAATCTTTGATTGCAGTTCCTTTTTCTCACACAAAGCCAAGGAAAATAACCTCTAGAATAAAAGACATTAGACACAACATTTTAAACATACTGCATGCTGTCCAGTCTATGATGATAGCTTGAAATCAGCTAATTGAGGTTTCTTTCTTATGCTCTGCTGTGAAATTCCTCCAAGTGATACAGGACTCTAAATGTGTATGACCCCTAATCCTATCACTTCACCAACTTTCACAGCTGAGGAAAACGGGACGTGAGAGCCCCTTTAACGTGCTGTATTGGCCTCCTGAGTAATCTTATAACCTGTCATGTAAAAAACCGGTATAACAACACATCAACATTCTCAGTCTTCCCCCACTTTTATGAGCAATGGGTTTATTCCTTGACACTAGTAAAAATTAAGACCTAGGCGCTCGTGTGCTGTTAGTATTTAAGAATCTGAGTCTGAGTGTCTGTCCCAGGCGATCCCGGCTCCGCAGCCGCTGTGGGGCTGAGCCCGGGGCTGCAGAGGTGCGGGGCTGCCGGGGGTCCCGGGAGCTCCGCTGGGAGAGCGCGCAGAGCCCGCACAGGGAGCGAGAGGCGAGGCCGCCGCTCTCTTTCCTTTCTCTACTCTCTTTTCCTTAACTCGCCTTACTGAGCGCAGCTCCGAGCCCGGCTGCGCGGGGCCGGGGTCCTGAGCAGGGGCTCTGGACGGTGCAGAGCTCGCCTACAGCGGGGCTGAGCGACTGCGCTGCTCTAACAGCCCCGCTGCTCTAATCGTACCGTTGCAGTCAAAATCAGACATGGAAATGCATTTATCGATGAGTTTATATGACTAGCTGCTTGAGCCTGGGGGTGGGGGGTGTTCTGTTTCCTTGGGTTCAGGTTTTTTGTTTGTTTGGGGATTTGTTCGTTCGGTTGGTTTTTGTTTGGTTGGGGTTGGTGGTTTGGTTTTTTTCTTTGTTTGTTTGGGTTTTTGGTTTGTTTTTGTTTTTTAAATAGAGCTTAAAAATGCTACGGATTGAATA
Organism: Patagioenas fasciata; assembly: GCF_037038585.1. Classification (NCBI taxonomy): domain Eukaryota; kingdom Metazoa; phylum Chordata; class Aves; order Columbiformes; family Columbidae; genus Patagioenas; species Patagioenas fasciata. The sequence continues at coordinate 11,737,928 of NC_092539.1, forward strand.
AGAATTTAACTCTCGGTCTTGTGTGAAGTGCACGAATCAGAATTTATGCTATAGAAGTCGCTGCTTCAAAAGCGTCAGATGGTTGTCGGGGGCGGCATGCTGCCCCCCAAGCTTTTGCGTGACCGAGGCTGCAACCAAACGCGTTTACGTCTGCAGGAGTCCCATTGAAAATCAGACTTTGAAATTCTCCATCCAGTGTTCCAGCTATCTGCTTTATAGCCCCTTTTCACCCGGGTTGAAAGGGTGCTCCAGAGCTGTGGTAAATGTGACTCTTTCGGTTCACGTTTATCGGATTGTTCTTAGGGAACAGTTTTCCTCCCCGCATTATGCAAATATTGAACTTCAGAGATACCCGGGGGATCTCTGCTGGAAGAGTAAAACGGAGGCTGGGGCCAGAAGCGGTCGAACAGTCTCCATCTCCCTCTGACCGTTCTCCTCCGTCCTCCTCATGTGAGGTCCAGGACACCTAAACGTGCAATAGAGGCAAAACCGGGCACCAGGAATCCGGTGAAAATGATGCAGATATCTTATTCTGACCAAAATAAAAATGCTAAAATAATTAGAGGAGCAAATCTGTAGTGCGGGGAGGAGTGCCAACTTGGCTCGTCTGTCACTGTCTAAAGCAGGCTGAGGGTGAAAGTGTTTATTGTTCGTGATAACCTTTGAGCCCCGGGATCAGAGGATTTCTTTAAGGAAAACACCTTTAGAATGGATTCTTCTTCAGTCAGATGCTGCATCTGAGTTTATATAAATTCACGTTGCAAGATAACTAGAAATAGTAAGCTTTGTGCTTATTGATAACGGGAGACAAAAGTAGCGCGTTGTTCCGTGCCGCCGGTGTCCCGCACGGCGGGGGCTGCGGGAGCGGTCGGACAGCCCCACTGCGGGCGATGGAGCCCCCGAGGCCCCCGGGGGCTGCTCCGGGTCGTGTCTTGGCAGCACCCAGCGTGGCAGACAGAAACGCCATGCAAGAGAAGGAGAGAGGGCAAGAAAATGCTGCCAGAAGAGCCTGCAGCTTCGTGTGCATCTTCAGAGCGATCAGTTGGCATCAGGTGAGAATAAGTCATGCTGGGGAATTACATCACGCAGGCACTCTGCATGACAAGCTGCCAGGCGTGTGCGTTAGGGAGCTGGGGAGCAGAGCCTGCAACCGAGATGGATCTGAAGCGGAGACAGGCAGAGCAGCTCCGCAGGGCTGGGGCTCTCGGTGGAGCAGGGAGCGCCGAGTCCTCCCCACACAGCTTCTGCTGCTTTCGGGTATTCTTGCAGTTCGTTGAGCGTTATTCTTTCTATGCCGCACGCACACTTCGGCGTTTTGCTTCCCTCTTGTTGTACCGCGTGAGCTTAAGTCCCGAAGCAAATATTTCCACCCCTGCATTCTTTAATGACAGTGCAATAATCACTAATACAAACCAGAAAGCAGCAATCCGCTCCGCTGTTCAAGTGCTCAGAACGGCGAGGTTAGCAGCACTATCTATTTGAGAGGTTTCTGATTTTCCCCATTTTACGTGGTCGTTTTCTGGTTACAAAGTCACTTCAGCAGAGTCACAGCAGAAAAGCTCAACAAAATAATGTAACACAATTATCTACCAACTGCATTACTGCGTTTATTGCTAACTATTAATATATTTATGTAAAAAGTGATAACGTCTTGCAGGGAAAGCCCTCTCGTCTTTCTCTCCAAATACTTTGGTTTTCCACGCCGGCGGATGCCCCGGGCGGAGAGAGAAGGGACCGGCCCGGTCTCCCCGGGACGGCGGGCAGGACGGGGGAGCCAGGGGCAGCGCCGATGGGGCAGGACGGGCAGCCGGGGGTAGCGCCGATGCGGCGGAGGCTCCTGGCCGCAGCCCATCCGCGGGGAGCGCGGCGCTGCGCGGGCGCGCAAAGACGCTCAAAGGGCGAGCCGGCGGCCCGGTGTCCGTGCGGCCCCGGGCCAGGGCCGCCGCCCTACCTGGCCCACGCACCCGCGCCGGCCCCACCGGGGCTCCGGGCGACCGGGGCCGGTCAGGGACGGGTCGGGACAAACATCGGCCGTTGCGTTGTCCCCGTGCGGATAGCTGCGCGACGAGCGGGCTCAGTTGCGCGAGACGCGGAAGGGCCGCGGGCACAGGCGGGGCTCTCTCCGCCCAGCGGACCCTGCGCCGCCGGCCCAGGCGGTCCTGGGAGCAAGGGATGTGCGGAACCGCGGGCGGGCGATGAAGCCGGTTTTGAGGGGAGCCGGCGCCGTCTTGACCGCTCCCAGCCGGCCGCGGCGCCGCGGAGCACGAAGGAGAACGGCTCGGAGCGGCCGCGGTCCGTGCTGCGATCGGCACGGCGGGGAGAGACGTTAGTCGTAACCGTGAGGTTGCTCAGCCCCCGGGCGAAACGATTTCTCATTGTGGGAATGCTCTTTTTTTTTCCCGAAAAACCAAGGGGTTTACACTCATCAATTAAATGTATAGAAATGATCCCGCAGCGCGTCGTCAAAGCAGAGGAGCGGCCAGCTCCCCCACTCGCGAGGAGCGGGAACCCGCTCCCTGCACAGGCGCTCCCGCGGTCGCCCCGGCCCAACGGGCCGCTCGGCACGGGCAGCCCGGACGCACCGGGAGCTGCGGCTGATGCTCGGGGACGGCGGGACCCGCGGTGACCTGTGGCTGCCCCGCGGGTACCAGGTCCTGCGGGGTAACCTGGAGCGGCTGTCCGCACCGGGTTACCGGTGCCGCTCCGCAGTACCTCTCGCTGGCGGCAGCGTCAAGCGCTCGCCGTGCCCGTGGGGCCGGGCCGGGCCGCTTCTGCCGGTCCCGCTTGCCCCGCTGCGGATGTCCGAGGGCCCGGCCCGGCCCCGCGGTCAGCGCCGGCCCGGTGCCCCCGCCCGGGCCGCCCCACGCACCTGCCATTTCGCGGGGAAAAAAGCGGAAAGTTCGGGGTCGCCTCGTCCATTCCCGTCTCTCCGACGCACCGCCCCGTTCACGCCTGTGCGGGAGAGGCGACTCTCCAGAGCGGGTCTCTGCGGGAAGCGCGTACGGCTGACAGGGACAGCCCTCGGCGAGGAGCGCCTAGCTGGCGCTCCCGGCCTCCGCACCTGCCGTGTCCCGGCGTTGGGGAGGCCACCGACTCGGGCACGGCCTCCGCCGCGCCGGCCCAGCCCGTTCCCCGGGACCGGTGGAGCAGTGGGGCTTCGTCAGAACCCCTGGGTTGCCGCGGCGGGGGCCCCGAAGGACCAGGCGGGAGCGCGGACGCTTCTGGCCCGGCCCGGCAACACGGGGGGGGAGCGCCGCCGCCCCCTCCCGCTGCCGGCCGGCGGGGCCGGTGTGGCGGCCCCGCAGATGAAAGGCTGCGCTCGCAGGCGCGCCCCGCGCCGGCAACCCCCTCCTTGCCCCCCCGTGGGTGCACATGTCAGAGTTCACAGACCTGGCTGCTGCCTTTACAACACTGAGCTGTAAAAGAGCGGATATTAAACCCGTATAATGGATCCAACTCCAAGGAGAGGTTAAATTTCCCAGTGAAACGAAAGTATTTGCCCTGAACTGGGAAAAGACATCTCCCTCCCCCCCAGCCCCCCGGGCTGGGATACCCGCGGAGCCGTCAGAGCCTGGCGGTAAACTCTGCCCCCAGCCCTGCACCTGGCACCGGCCGCCGCGGGGACACATGTGCGCGCCACGCCTCTGCCAGCAGCGCCTCGGCCGCCCCGTCGGGTCTCGGCCCGCGCCTGGCGCACAGGGGCCCCGGGAGGCCAAACCGATTGGGAGCAGGAGCGCTTGAGTTTGGTCCGAACTGGACCCAAGAGGCTGCGCAGGGACCCGAGTCCCTGTCTGCCACTGCTGCCTCTGGGCCTCAGCCGTCTGCGCTGGGCACCTCGCAGCACGGCTGCTGCCGGGCTGGGCCGTGCGGCTCAGGGCAGGGGGGCCTGGCGAAGGACGGGGCTGCGCTGGTAACACGGGCCGTGCCCAGACGCGGGGCCGGAGGGGCTGCGTCTGAGCCGGAAGACGGGGGCGCTCGGTGCCCGCCGCCAGCGGAGCCCTCTTGGCGGGCGCGGCCTCTGCGCGTTGTGCCCGGCGCCGGGCAGAGCCGCTGGGCCGCGGCCAGAGGGAGGGCTGCGCAGAGCCGCGCCTGTCGCCGCAGCAGGGACCGGGCGGCGGAGCGGCACCGCTCCAGGGCCCTGGTGCCGAGACCCGACCCGCGGCTGCCGAGGCCCTCGGGCCGGCGAGGAGTCCAAGACCTCCAGTCCCCGAGGCCACACGGCGGGGCGCTCCTCCGGCGGAGGGGGACGCGGAGCCCAGCTCTGTCTGCTGCGCTGCCCTCAAAAATCCACTTAGGAAAGATGAAGGCGTATGCAAATGTGTGGCGCCTCCTTGCTTGTGCCTTTAATCATGGTAAATTGACTCTAGTTCCTCCAGGCCCCCCAAAAATGCACACAGCGCGCACCGCTCCACAGCAGAGCTGGAACTCCCAGCGCGCCGCACACGCACCCGCCGCTTTCCCCGGGGCTTTCTGGCTGCTCGGAGAGGCTCCGGCACTCCGTGTGATCTAGCTTTCTCAGCAATTTTCTTACCCAAAAGCTGCCGTGAAGGGAACAGCGCGCAGAGATAGCATCAAGCTCCCTATATCAAAGAGACCCTGCTTAATTAAAATACCGGCTCGGTGTTCTCCGCCTTCCACGCGGCACTGCCTCCGACCGTGGTCTGCTGGCCTGTTCCCGCCGGGATAGCGCGGGGTTCCCCTGCTCCCCGGGCGGGCACCAAGCGCGGAGGGACCGGACCGCAGACCCCCCGGCTCCAGCCCACCCACCCACGGGCCATGCCAGCCGGGCACCTTGGCGGCCTCGCTGTGGAGCGGCCGTGCCTGGTCCCTGGTGCGAGTCTACCCCGGCGCGGCCCGGTCACCTGCTCCAGGAGGCTGCCGGGCAAGCAGGAACCGTCCCTGTGGCCGGGGCGCAGCCGGTCCGGCGGACCCCGTGGTGGGCGGCTGCGAGGCGCGGGAAGGCTCCGCGTGGTTCACGGCAAGCGTTTGTTTGTGCTACTGAGCAACAGCCCGGTAATTTATTGTTATTGTTATTAGTAACTACACTTTGCAGCTCGCTTACATTTATCCTTCTGAGGCAGGGAGAGCGGGCAGAATCAGTCATCGCCAAGCGCACCCGGCGGCGGCTCTTCCCGGACAGGAAGCCTCCTCACCGAGGCTTCCGGGCCGTCGGGGCCGGGCGGTGTGACGGCCCCCGCACGACGGCCCGGTCCGCAGGGCGCTGCAGCGGCGGCGGCCCGGGAAGATCAGCGCGGAGGCAGTGTGGGGTGGGCACCGCCGCCGAGCGCTCGGTCAGAGCTGCGGCTGCAGAGCCGTTTGGAGAGCGTCCGGCACACGGAGGGAGCTCCGCGCGTCGCCGGCAGAGAGGTCGCCCGAGGGGCGCGCGCCAGCCTCCATCCCGGAGGCTGCACCCGCGACAGGCTCGGTCCCTGTCCGCCGTGCAGCCGGGCTGGTGCCCCCGCGCTCCCCGAGCAGCGGGCGGGTTCTCAGGCAGCGATGCTTCGGCGACGGCCACTGGCGGGCAGGGAAGACCGGGGTTCCACAAGGAAGCGAGGCGCAGAGTCCAGCTGTGGGTGGAGAAACATAGGACGAATTGAGCTGCTGCCTCCGTGGCTGCCCCGCGGGGGTCCCCCGTGCCCCGCCGCCGGGGCGCCGCAGACCGAGCTGGGGACGGGGGCTGTGCACGGCGAGGCGGCAGGTCGGTCCGCCCCGTCTAGAGGCACGCAGCGCCGCTGGCTCCCCGCGGGGCAACACCCGGGCCGGCCAGGCCCGCTCCCGCTTGCCCCGACCCACGGCGCCGGCCCGGGACCGCCCGGCCCTGCGGGCGCTGCTCTCCCCTGCTGACCCCGGCCCGCTCCCGGCCCGGCCCCGCCGAGCCCGCGGGAGCCCCGGCCGTGCCACCACGCGCCGGCAGGGGGCAGGCTGCGCCTGAGGCCCTGCCGCAGCGGGGCCTAGCTGGGCCGGGGTCAACCGAGCCGGACCTAACTGAGCCGGGCCGGGGTCGGCTGAGCCGAGCTGTGCCGTGCCGTGTGCGCTGCGCGGTCACGACCTCCCGTGGTCGGGGTGCACCCCGGACCCGCGGATTCGGCAGCGCACCCCGCGGGGCTGCACGCAGCGCACGGCTGGACCGTACGGTCCGCACCAGGGCAGCAGATACCGCAGCCTGCGGAACAGCCCGTGCCTCGAGGCGTCTTGTATCCCTGGCATCCCGCAAGGACGCGCCGGCGACAGCCGGGAAGGCGGGCGGGGACGGCGGGACCGCGGGGAGCCCGGCAGGGCTGCTCGCATGCAGGGAGCCGGGATGCGCAGGCAGCCTCGCACCCGAGCGGGGACAGCACGCTTACGCAGGGAAAGCGGGGAGTTCCTCTGTTCTCCTTGTCGAGCAGACCGGAGTCCCCCCCGCTGTCCCGAGCGAACACCGAGCAAGGCGGTTCTGTCCCTCACGCATCTGCAGCCCCACGGAGGAGAGGGGTCTCGCCGCCCACTGTCCGCCGAGCGCCCGCGGTGCTCCCCGGAGCGCCCGGCACGGCCTTGCGAATGCACCGGGCAGGAGAAGGAGCGGGGCGGCTCGTCCCGCCGGAGCGGCACTGCGGGAGAGTTCGCGCGAGCACACAGCGCAGCGGCCGCCGAGGCTCCTCCAGCGGGCTCAGCCCTCTGCTCTTTATTCCGGTGCCTCACTCTTCCCTGTTTTATTTAGGAAACGCGGAATTGTGACTGGCTGCATTTCTTGCTCGAGTCTCAACATTAAAACAAAACACCTCAAAACAAAAAGATTTGCCTTGCAAATAAATAGGGAATTAGAACCAAGCCACGGGGAGGTGGGGTTGCGTTTGTCTTGGTTTGGTTTTATTTCTGTGATGGTTTTGTGCGTGGGTGTTTTAATTGTATTTTGTTTTTCGTTAAAAGCACTATATAAACCGAGTGCAACACCTCATCGAATTGTTCTGGGGGTAAGAGGCAGAGATAATAATTATCCGGTGCAGTGTTCGTACCCACACATGGCAAGAAGCAACAAATATTTGGTGTGATATTTCTGAGTAAAAGCCCACGAACAAAGACTGAGTTATTGCTGTGGGTGCGAGCCTGGGAGGCTCCCGCTCTGCTCTCACTGTCCCGCGCAGCCTTGCTCTCGTTTGGTTTTAATTTATTTATTTTATTTTTTATTATTATTTTAAAATGAGAAGTTATGAAAACTACTGCGGAAAGAGAGACTCTAATTTTCCTTGCAATTGTAGAAGATAATTTGATGGAAGCCCTATGTGACGGAAAACACTGAATCCTTACAAGAAAATATGAAGGGAACATAAAAAATTAATGTAAACGAGAAGCTTTTTCTTCAATGATTGAACTCTGTAATCTAAGCAGCTTTTATCTTGATCTTAGAATTAAATAATCATATATTATTTTTTCAGCATTATCTACAAAGGTTTTCAAATTTGTACTGTCCAGAACAAAAATCAAATAAGCTCTATTACTGAAAACCTTTCCCAAAATATTTAAGTAAAACATAATCATTTATTTCAGCGATGTTTCTGTACGAAAACGGCATAAAAAGAAGGCTTTATCTTAAGACCCAGAAAAAGAAGCATTAAGTAATTCAAGTTAACACTTGTCCTGCTTATTAAATATCAATATTTTGGGAGCATTACCAAATAAACTCCCTTCCTTCGGCAGGGTCACAGCACATCATGGGTCACATTAAGAAACTCCGCGCGGAATCCTTTCCGGATTTTTATTTCCTCGGATTTAGATTTTTTTTTTTTTTAGCGGTATCGGCAGAAAAACAAAAACGAAAGGAAAGCCCGAGACGCGGGATTTCAGGCGCTCTCCCTCTAGCACGGGGAGATCGGCGGGTATCGCTTTTCCCATTTGTTTTGTTTTCTAAGACGGAATAAGAGAGCGCAGTGTGTTCAAATACGGCCGTTTCTGTACACGCACATTGTGTGCAAATACACGCACTGCACACACAAACGGAGCCTCTACGCGTTCAAACGCTTTAGCGATTTAAGCGCGTTAACAGCGCAGCGCAGCCCGAGCACTTTTCGGGAAGCGGGATCGAGGCCGCGCCGATCGCTCCCGGGCTGCCGCGGGAGGGTCCCGTATCCTCGGGCCGCTGCTCGGCCCGGGCCGCCGGCCGCTCCCCCGGGGCCGCTGCCCGCCAAGCGCCGCCGGGCCCTCCCGCCGGAGGCCCCGCCGCGACTGTGTGGAGCCGCCCGGTAGCGAAAGGAGGGCGCGGTGCGACCCCCGCGCCACGTCCCGCATCCCCCGCCGGGGCCAGTCGCACCGCCACTGCCCGCGGGACAGACCCGCGTCCCCGGCGGCGTCGGCTGCCCCGAGGGAAGGTCCCGCCGTCACCTGCCCGCGGCCCAGCGGGGACGCGCGCTGCTACCTACCCCGGGCAGGGCAGGAGCCGGGAGCCGCCGTCGGGCCGGGAGCGGAGCGGAGCTGCCGCGGCCCCGCTTCGCCGCGATCCTCGGCGGCCGCGCTCGCTCTCTCCCCCGGCCACGGCCCGCGAGGACGCGCCCCAGGCCCGCTTTGCCCGCAACCGCTCGGTCGCGCCGGCCGCCCCGGGGTGCGCGGAGCCCGCCCGCCCCGCGCTCTGGGCGCCGCCGCGGTTCGGGGGCCGCGGGGGCCCGGCGGGGCCAGGGCACTATTTGACGTCGAGGAGACGGATCACCGCGGCGCAGCGATACGGCGCGCACCAATGGAGTTCAAATGTCAGCAAGTTTGAGGAGGGGTGAGGCGCCGGGGGGTGTGTTCCTCCGCCGCAGCCCCTGCTCTAAACGGCGCGGCTCCTCGGGACGCCGCATGGCACATGGGCTGCGGAGCGCCGGGGAAGCCCCGCCGCCCCGCCCGGCCCCGCCGCTCCGCCCGGCCCGGCCCCGGGAGGGCCCTCCGCGGAGGGCGTGGGGCTCCGGCGAGCAGGTGACACCGCGGGCTGCCCTGCGCCGTGTGCGCGGCATGTGCGCGCCCGTGTAGCGCGGGCTGCCCCCATGGGCAGCGGCGCCGGCTCCTTCCTCTGCCCCCCGTCTCTGGAAGTCCAGGCAGGAAACGCTCCTCATGTCTCCCAGATAAAAATAAAAGCGACTCCCTCTTCCCGGCCGCAGAGTGTCCCCGAGCTCGGCCAGACGCGGGGCTGAGACGGCCCCGCCGCCCGGCAGCGCCTCTGCCCCGCCGCCCCGGAGCGCCGGGCAGCGCCGCCGCCCGCCCCATGGACATCGCAACAGGTCCCGAGTCCTTGGAACGTTGCTTTACGCGGGGCCAGTCGGACTGCTCAAAGATGCTGGACGGTATTAAAATGGAAGACCACCCTCTGCGCTCGGGTCCGGCCACGTTGGGAGTGCTGCTGGGTGAGTTGCCGCTCGTTTCTCGGCCGCGCCAAAAGCAGCCCCGTGTTCCGCTCGGTACCGGGGCTGCGCTCCGGCGGGGCCCGGCCCGGGCTGCTGCGGGCTGCCGGCGGGCGCGGAACCTTTTCACCGACGTTTGCGGGGCGCGAGCTCAGCGGCGGCCGCCAAGCTCGATGTCGCCGAGCTGCGGGGCTGGCCGGGCCGCGCGCCCGCCGGCTGCCGCGGGGCCGGGGTCGGGCCGGGGGAGCGGGGCCGGGAGCGGGTCGGGCCGGGGGAGCGGGGCCGGGACAGGCGCTTCACGCCGCTCTCTGCCCTTCGCAGGGTCGGACTGCCAGCACCAGGCCGTCTGCGAGGGCTGCCAGCGGCCCATCTCGGACCGGTTTCTGATGCGGGTGAACGAGTCCTCCTGGCACGAGGAGTGCCTGCAGTGCGCGGCGTGTCAGCAAGCGCTCACCACCAGCTGCTACTTCCGGGACCGAAAGCTCTACTGCAAGCAGGACTACCAACAGTAAGAGCGCGGCGGGGCAGCCCCGGCCCGGCCCGGGCTGCGGGCTCGGAGCGTGTTTCCGAGCGGGTCGCCGCCACAGTGCTGCAGCCCGGAGCACGGCAGAGCGGGGAAACGCCGCCCCGGGGCCCGCGGCTGCGCGGGTGGCAGCCCCGGCGAGCGGAGACCCGGGCGGCGGCGGGCGGGACTGGAGAAACTTCGAGGCACAGCGCCCGGCCCGAGCAGAGAGCTGCCCCCGCCTCGGGCTCCGCAGCGCTCGGACCCGCTGCGGTCTGGGACCCTGCGGCGCCGTCGGAGGGCAGCAGGCGGCCTGTTCGGGCTCCGAGCCGCCCCGCGCGGCCCTTGCGCCCGGGGCGAGCCCCGTCCCGCCGCCGCCGGGAGCGCCTGGGCGCAGACCTGCGGCCCGGCGGGCTGCCCGGCGGCGGGGCCGGCACGCCCGAGCGGGGCTCGGCAGCGCCGTCGGTGCCCTCCCGCTGCCACCGATCGCCGTCGGGCGCGGAGGGTGCGCGGGCTGGCGCGGCGGTGCCCGCGGGGCCCAGCCGCGGGGACTGGCGCCGGCCGAGCCTCCGCGGCAGGAGGAGCCCGGCGCTGGCTCCGGCCCTGCCGGCCCGGGCGCTGCCCGCGCTTTATTTTATTTAGGCTTTATCCCCAAATGTCAGGCTTTGTTGGGAGGCGGCCTCCCGCCGCGCCGCGTCCCTGCGCGGAGACAGAGCCCCTGCCCCGCGCCGTGTTTGTCCTCCCCTGCAGAAGCCCACTTCATGCTTGTCACCGAAATTGAGGATCCTTTTTGTGCCGGGAGGGGGGCGAACATGGGCACTTCAATCACTAGGACATAATATGGCTCTGCTAGAAGTCTGGCAACAAACAAAGAACAACAACTATTGGTTTGCATCAACTTTTGTCAGGCATTCAGCAGGCTTCCAGAAAGGCCTGAAGTGGCTTAGTGGCAACAATGTGCATTTCATAGCTACAGCATGAAAATCCATCTCCATGGAAACTGGTAGTAAATGCTAACATGACATGCTGAGTATAAATATTGTTAGGGTTATAACTCTTGTATAAATGGCCCAGATAAATGTCCCCCTGTTCAGGAATTACAACAAAACGTGTTATTTCGTACTGCAGCCCTCACCAGCACGCTACCAAAGACTCTGCCGTGGGCCTGGCGCTTCACATGAAAATAACCCGGAGCTCCCCTCCGCTGGGCCGCTGCGATCCTGCGATCCTGCCCTTGCCGGGGCCAGGGCTTCAGCATTAGCTGTATGTTCTCGTGTCCATGTGTAGGGAGCGTGTCCATGGGCTCTGCCTTCTGCTTCTGCACAAAATAAAACACGCTGTGGTAGCTGTAGTTGTAGATCGATGAAACTTCTGCCTCTGTATGTAGAACTACCTTAGGTATTTTATTAATTAGGAAAGAATTAAGAATAGTCTTTAGGCTGCCTAAAAAAACATTATTTGGCAATGTAAATATTTACTTTAGTTAAAAAAATATATATACCCACTAAGTCCCATCTTCAGTTTTTGTAAAATAAGGGATAACGCTTTGCAGCTTAAACAGCAAGATCCTAGAATATTGCTTTGTGAAAACAAAAATGCTTTTCTGACTGAAAATAGACACGTCACTGCTTCAGAACTTTCCTTATTATCCAAGGTGTCCAATTGTATAGGGGGAAACGGGGTAACCAGGCTGACGAGCAATAAAAAGATATCACCATGTTAGCCTTTGTTGAATCCCAGCACCTCGTGTGACATGACATGGTAACCTGCTGTGTGTGCCCTGCGGACTGACAGCAGCCGCGGCTCCAGGGAAGGGGGGGACACGCTAAATCTAAATTTGCTTCTCTGAAATTTTATTAGCCCCAAAGAGCAAACACGTGAACCTGCGCTGGCATTGTTTGTGTGCTTCCTCTGTCTGCTGCCTTTTAGACGCAGAGAAATACTCTCCTATGGTAGCTGAGGTGTGCGAATGGCCGTTGATCGTGCAGGCGGTTTCCGTGGGCCGTGCGGAGTGGACGGTCGGGTTTATCGGTGGGACAGTGGCAGGAGGGCGAAGGCGCGAGCAGCTGTGCCCGTCCCCTCCAGCGGCCGTGCAGCCGCGGCCCCGCGGTGCGCGGGGGCAGTGCCTGTGGCCGAGCAGCTGGCCGTGCAGCGGGGAGACGGGGCCGGGTCGGTGCAGGGGAACACCGGGATCAGCAAATCACACGCTTTGTCTTATCCCGAGTCCTCTAACAGACCTCTGGGGAGAAAAAACAAAAAAGAGGGAGAATAAAGATTATTTAAATATCTTAGTTACTGAAATTTGCTTTAAATAGATGTTGCTGTCCATAGTAATGTAATTTAAAGGTCAGATTTCTCCAGAACTCCCAGGACTATAATCAAGTGCTGTGTGTGTATCTTTGCAAACCGGTGTCTCGTCTTTCTAATGAAAGCAAGCTCCTGATGGGTCAGATATCAGACCTTAAACCTTTCACTGGGTCAGGAGCGGCTCCTGCCCGGCCGCGGACCAGGGTGTCGCGCGTTAGGGGGAAGGCTGAAAACATTTCTCCTTGTTTTGCTGTTAAAAAGCTGTCTGTTTGAAGCTGCACCTATGCTTGGAGGGCCAGAATAAATCCTGGGGAGGTGGATCAGTGGCCCAAGCACAGTTTGAAGTAGTCAGAGGTGCCCAATAAGTGTGTTTTGTCACAGAAATATCGTTGTACATCAGTGGAACCAGCATCTAAGCTGCGTATGTATTTTAGACTCTTTTAATACAAGTAATTCAACACAATCTTTGCACAAGTACACCCTGATTTAATGCAAAGTACTTATTTTGCTAACATGGAGGGTTTTGAGGGTCGCAGGTACATTCGATGGCAGTTTTCAGGGGAGGAGGAGCAGCAGCGCAGTGGCACGGGCGGCTGGCTCCCGTCAGCCGAGCCCTCTGGCTCCAGCGGGGGCTCGGCCGCGTTGCGGGGTTGTTAAACGTTCAACCTTACACGGACTCTTCTTTTTTCTTGAAAAGAAGTTTTCTTTCTGACAAACTGAAACCTCCAGAATGAACGTTGATCACAAATGGGGGTTGCAGCAGTTACATTCCAGGGCTTTGCTTAAATGAATTTATTTGTTGTTCCACTCATAACAGTGCTTCCTGATATAAAATGTTAATAATTATAAATATTAATTTTTTTTTCTATTTGTATATTTTCAGGTTTTTTGTGATTGTGCTGTTTGGTTTGTTTTTATCTCCCTGCTCAGCGTTACATAACGATTTGCCCTAGTTATCGTTGATGTTAAAAAAAGACATGCTGTGTTTCAGGTTACATATTTCATATGTAAGAAGTACATATAATTTCTAGAAGGATCTGTATTCCTCTTCTAGCTTTGAAAATAAAGGCTGTAAAATGGAGCATTTTTTCAAGGGATAGGACAGCAAACAATCAGAGTTGCTATTTAATAATTTTTCATTAACGTATTCTAAGTTTTGCGTAGGGTAGGAAAGAGCAATATCTGGGGTTTTGTGAGATTCCTCAGGGTAGGTCAGGCTATTGGAAAGGACCCGGTGCGTGTTTCTGGGGTGTCTGTGCGCGGTCGCCCTGCGCGTCCCGGGGCTGCCGGGCTGGTCTGCGCGCAGCAGCGGGGGACGCGGTGCCCTGGCCAGACCCGGGACATTCCTGCACACGAGGATAGCGCTGAGGCTGCTGTTTCCCAGCGTGGCGGCGTTTTATATTTGAAATAAGACAAAAGCTTCCTATTAGTGACTGCCCGGTATTCTGGTGAATGGTATTTTTCTCGCAGCGCGGGCTGTGGAATGCAGGCAGGAGCTGCCGCGCGAGAGGTGACTCGAGCTGCCGCGCGAGAGGTGACTCGAGCTCCCACATCCTGCTACATGCAGAACGGGTAACAACTGTTTGCTAACAGGAAGATTTTACCTGTTTTCTGTTTTATTTTTCTTTCTTTCTTTCTTTTTAAATGTTGGTAACTGAGGCGCCCCAGGCGTGGCGTTGCGCTCACCAGTGCCGTCGTTCGTCATCCGAGCCCAGCAGAGCTGCGAGGAGCGGCAGCGTCCCGCTGCCTGTGCTCCGTGTCAGACCGGCTCTCGTCCTTGCGCAGCGTCGTTAGGAAACAGCCTAAGAACGGATTGAAACTCGGGGATGAGAGGTGGCCTGAGCACATGCCCAGGACGTGGAGTAATGATTAAGGTTATGTCATCCACTAAAAACGCCTTTAAAAGCTGCTGAGATACTCTGGCGTTTTTGCTGAAAATCCGACCAGCCCTGCACTATCAGACACACCAGCCCGGTTAAAAATCCTCTGTGCAACGGGGCTGTTGAGCTCTTCGAAGCAATTCCAAACGCGGGAGTGCGGAGGAGAAGTCGCTGTTATTTCTGCCGATGACGTCAGCAGAGCGGCCATGGGCGGGCAGAGCCCCACGGGTCCCCCTCAGTGGGGACCCCCCGGCACTGCAGGGACCCCCGGCCCCGCGGGCTCCTGGGGACACCGCCCGGCGCTGGGCTGAGCGAACACGAGCGGGACCCGGGGCGGAACGTGCTGGAGAATTTGGGGAGACATTTTGGTTTTCTGCTACATTCACGGTAACCGTATTGGACAAAGTAATTGCAGTGGTAATACGTAATTTGTACTAATCCATAGTAGAAAATGATAGGGAGGATCTTTTTGCGATGTAGGCAATATGCAATTAGATTAATAAGAGGATAATTTATAATGCTAACTACTAACCTAAGAAAACATAACCAATAAATATGGAATACACTGCAAAAATATCTTCACTAAATATATAACAAACAGTAACATTTTGTATTCTGTTTAGAAATCATGTATATTATTTTTTTCTATTATTTTTTGGCCTGAACTTTTGAACTAGTTCAAAAGCATACATCACACCTTTTCAACTCTCAATGATATATAAGGATAAAATACTAGAATTAAAATGTCTCAGAGTAATTATGTTGTTAGTGTATTTCAGCTGTAAACCCGTACCCCTCTTGCTTGCCCCCATTGTGGAGCAACGTCCGAAGCACGGCACATCTAATCAGGCTTTCTGCTCCGGTGAATGGGCAAGGTGGGTGCATAGTCACAACGGGAGGGTGTTTAATTTAGTCAGGTAGCTTGACAGATATTCAGGAGGAAAAGCAGTACGCTTTTCACAATGCAGCTGTGGTTTTTATTTTTCATTCCAGACAGAGTTCAGATTTCTGCTAAATCTGCTGCTCCTCGTTGTAGCAGGAATTAATTCCATGTTGTTGAATGTCTCCTCTGCTGGGAGGAGCGGTGCGGCCGGCCCGGGGGTGGCCGGGGGGCTGGGGTCCGCGTGCCCGCCCGTGGGGGTTCGGGTGCCCGCAGCCCCGGGGCGGCGATGGGGGAACCTGCGTTTGGTGCCTTCTCTGTTTGGTTGGCACGAGACTCCCCGCGCTGGTCCGTCCTTGTGGCAGTTTTGGACAAACGTGGTGTGTGAATACAACAGTAACGTTTCCTTATAGTGTTAGAAAGGGATTTTCTACTGCTTGGGCTGCGCGGGCCGTGTCACGAGTTGCATAAAATGCAGATTCACTGTGAACTTTAAACCCCAGAGAGATGGAAAAAGACCACGACAAGGTCCACTACGAAGGGTGTGCTGGGTCAAACAACATCCTTGCAGAAAAACCAGGGATAAACGCTTCTCTTTGGCTACTCTTTTTGGCCTGCGCGGTGTGTCACGTTATTGCTCAAGTGAGGTAAGACAGCAAGTAAATAAATACAAGTGTGGAGTCAATTGTGCAGTAATCTCCAGCAAAGGTAAACAACGCCGGTATTGCTCTTGGACGGGTTAGTGCAGCGAAGAGGGGTTTGGCACCATTGGGGCTGCTTGCATTACTCACCGGGCAAAGATTGACTCACAATGAAATGACAGTTTCTTGTTCGTTACAAAATGTAAAAACTCCACTTTTGTTCTGAAACAAAGAATAAGGTTTAAGTAACAATGTGATGTGAACCTCGAGAGCTGAGTCTCCAGCAGCCAGATAACGAAGTTGGAGCAGTTACTTTGGGTTTACATGAGTGGAAGTAAGAACAGAAATTTCCTTTCTTTAAGTGAAATAAATATATCAAGTGGGCAGGGAATGATTATTGAATATACACCTTGCAGACTGTGTAATTGTGGCATGCTACATCTAAAGCTATGATTAAAACTGGGTTTTGTTTGATAAAAAAGTATTAGAATTCTTTTGAGAAAGCAGAGGTGTTTTCTGAGTTGAGATACTTTAAAAGGTGGAACAGGGAGATTATTTTGCTGCAGCGGGAGCTTTAACAGCACTGGTGGCACTTTTCTCCTTCAGTAACCGAGTACAAAAATATGTGGACAAATTCATATTTAGCTTAAAATAAATGTGGAAAGTAAAGCTAGATGTCTGAGTTTGAGAATAGAGACCATAAGAGAGAAAAAAGTGATAATACTTGTGAAGTAGAACGAGCTGACTTTTGGTTTTAATGTGTTTGTAACTGCGTGCTGTAGAGATCTAAATCTTGCGTGCCTTGTTTGGGCAAATTACCCCGTTTCTAGAAGCCTCTTTAAATGCAACACAAAAGTGCGGCAGCTCTGCTCTTCGACGCTTTGTTTGCCGCTGGTGTGGCCCGGAGGAGCTGCGGCCCGGCGGCGGCGCTCGGGGCCGGGAGGAGCCCCCGCGGGGGGGGCGGCGGCGCTCGGGGCCGGGAGGAGCCCCCGCGGGGGGGGCGGCGGCGCTCGGGGCCGGGAGGAGCCCCCGCGGGGGGGGCGGCGGCGCTCGGGGCCGGGAGGAGCCCCCGCGGGGGGGGCGGCGGCGCTCGGGGCCGGGAGGAGCCCCCGCGGGGGGGGCGGCGGCGCTCGGGGCCGGGAGGAGCCCCCGCGGGGGGGGCGGCGGCGCTCGGGGCCGGGAGGAGCCCCCGCGGGGGGGGCGGCGGCGCTCGGGGCCGGGAGGAGCCCCCGCGGGGGGGGCGGCGGCGCTCGGGGCCGGGCCCTGCGCGGGCCCCTTGCAGAGCAGCGCGGTGCGCAGCGGGCTCCGCCTGCTCCCCACCAGATCACCGGTAGCAAATGTTTTCTCCTTTTATATGACCAACACATACACAGGATAGATGTGTTGCTGTTGCTCTTTATTGGATGCTAAATATGCCTTATAAGTAGAAAGCACCATGTGTAGCATATTATGCAATTTTAATGTAAAAGAAAACCCCTTAAAATGAAGTATCTTGTATGCAACAGTAAGTATCCACTGTCTCGAGAAGGTGGAACACGCGGATCAGTGCAGCCGGGGCAGGATCTGTGACGGGTGCGTGGCCGGCGCTGGGGACGTGGCGGCCGGCGGCACCAGCTGCGCCGCGCGTGGCCGCGCTCCCGCGGAGCTGGGGGTTTCCTCTCAAAACTGTTTGTCCGTGGGCAGCTGAACAAGTAGACGTTTGTGAGATTGTGTTACGGTGAAGGAATTGTTAATATGATTAATTCCAGTTTGTTATTTTGCTGGGTTTGAAATTTTACAGTGATCTTCTTTATAGATACAGCAGAACCGCTATGGTACAAATTGATGAGATGCCCTTAATGTTGACATAAACAAGGAGTAACATGGTTCTTGGGAACTTTATAAGGGTTTGTACTCCGATGCTCCTGTAACAAGCCCATGCGTTTACAGAGAACACTTGTCGTGGAGGTCATTTGGTTTGCTTCCAAAACATAATATATTTTTAATAAGCACAAAATCTTCCTTTGCAAATGTTGACATGAACTTGTGAACATGCAATTCCTGTTGACTTCAATGAGAGCCATCCTTGCTCATCAAAGGAGAGAATTTGGCTCTTGATTTTACTGCAATCAGTGTATTATTTATAATGTACAAGAGTGCACGTGCACTCTCCCAGTAAGAGCTAATGGAATTTATGTGCACATGCTGAGGACCAAATCCTCCTGGTAGCTGTTAGAAAGTTTGCTTTCACGTGTTTGTTCCTTCATGTGACCTGAATCACCGTTCACTGATTACAAAAACAACCAGCACCAAAACAAAACAAAGAATAACAGTCTATATTTTTCTTGCAGTTGCTACTTTTATGATAGGTTATTGTTATGATAGGAAGTAAGCAAATTTGAACTTGCGGAAGAAATTATTAATGTTGTTTTAAAGCATTTGTAGTCACAGCCAGTGGTTACTCGTTCTCTCAGACTGACAGGGACATCGCTGCTTCTCTCCTCTCCTTGCACGCAGGGCGCGGGGGCGCTTGGCGGGTACCAGCGAGAAAGCGCGTTTGCTGTGGAATGGGGGTGGGATGGGACGGGGTGGGATGACCAGGGATGGCCTTTGCGGTCCGGAGGTGCCAGCCCCAGCGGGAACTGGGGTCACTGGGAGCTCCGTGGGCCTGCAGTGTGATGCCTGCCAACACCCATTAGCGAGCGGGGTTACAGTTCTCACTAACGTCAGCTCCACAGAGCAGTTGTTTTCAGCCTGTGGGATCCTGCCCTTTGGCACACTCGTCCTGCCCACAGCTGGCACTTTTCTGTCACCTGCCAGAGCTGTTCCTGCAGCTTCCTGACACAAGCAGCTTCACTGCTTGCTTGTTTTCTCTCTTGTGTCACAACTTTAACCCGCTTTTATGGGGGGGATGCGGGTATGCTTGCTGAGGTTTCTTTTGATAATGCATGTGAAATGAGACGAGTGTTTAATTCTGTATCGTACAAAGAGGTTTATTAGCAAATCACAATAAAGCACCGTAGGAAGTAATGAAAATAAGACAAAAAATGCAAACTGAAACACTGAAATGACCACGGCAGAGGTGAGTTGCCTTCGGCGGGGGGAAGCTGCGTGTGACAGTCGGGTGGCCCCAGCACCATTGAGGGCTGGAGCTGGCAGGGCACACAGCCCCGTTCCGCCTCAGTTACTTCTTCCAGCAGCTGGGAATCCGGGTCCCCGCTCCGTCCCCTGGCGAGTGCAGGACGGGGCTGCGCTGGCTGCTGAGCCCGCCCAGGGCAGGACCCGCGGGCAGGCGGTGGTGGGTGAGCGGGGGTTCCGTGAGATGGGGTCACCTCTGGTGGGTCTGCCTGGGCAGCCACAGGTTTGCATTTCTGACCTGCAGGGGAGAAAGAGCTGACCCTCCCTCTCTGTCCGTGCTGTTAACAATCGTGGTTTGCAGCCTGAGCGTCCGCTCTGTGGAGGTTTGTGAGTCAGTACCTCTCTGTTAGAACTTCAGAGCGCGATCTGCAGAGCGCCGGTGCGCGCAGTGGGCTGCGGCGCTGGCGGAGGTTGGCAGCACATTCCTCCTGCAGCCGTCACCGGCGCGGGAGCGCTCCCTGCACCCAGCAGCTGACGCCGCCAGTTCCTGGGCCCCGGCGGGCGCCTGAGCCGGCAAATCCCGGCTCCCGAGGCTCCCATGAGTAATGCCAGGGAAGCCAATTGCCCCGACGTGCAGCAGCTTGCCGTGCCGTGCAAGGTCAGGTTCCCTGACAGCAAGTGTCTAGAGAGAGCCCAGTGGAGCCGCTCGCTGAAGGTTTTGGGGATGGGACTCTTCACAGGTGAATCCCCCCAGATAGAAGTCGCAGTTTAACGTTGTGAGTTGGCTTCTCAGTTGGATCTTGGCATGGGCTTCATCTGATGACAAGAGAAGTCTGACATGCGGAGCGTGACCCCGTGGGCCAGGTCCCACGCGCTGCCGCCGGCGAGGGAAGCGTGGTCCTCCCCGAGCTCTGGGACAGCAGCTCCCGCGTGCTGGGCGTCCGTCTGCGCCAGGGTGATGCTGCTCTTCTAATGATTCCCTTTCTTGTCAGCCAGGCGTGCCGAGGCTTTGCAGTGTCTGAAGTCTTTCTCACTTTGGTTTGTTTGCACACACGTATGAGAAATTATTTACTTCACTACTTCATTTACCAACGTTTTCCCAAGCTGCAAGGAAGCTCTCTGTACATTTTCCTGTGGAAGTTGAGTGGTTGACAATAACGGTGTTGTAGCCGTGTGCTGTTTGTTCTTATTGCGGCATTCACGTGAGCGCTGATGCTCATGCTGCGATGTCCAGCATGTGCCTTTTGGTTTGTGTGTGTAGGATGACAAGCAACACTGGTTTTTTACAGATGAGGCAGCGATGGGAGTCCTTGTAGTACAGAAGACAGATCATTGTCAGGAGCCATTTCTGAAATGTTGCAAAAGTATAAAGGGAGTAAAGCTATTTGAGGGAATAAATGGCATGTGAAATGTTGCAGCGATACTATCGTATGTTTGAACGTGCAGGCTTGGTGGTTGGAGCTCCAACAAACAAGGGATTCGGCTGCGGGGAGAAGGCGGCGTCACGACCGACAGCGACTGAGTTAGTGGGGGAACAGGCGGAATCCCCACCGAGGGGGTCCCCGCCACAGCCGCTGCCCCTGGCACGAGCTGCCCTGGGAGAGGGTTCCGTGGAGGGTGCAGCGTTTGTATTCCAGCGTCAGCTTCCCATCCTGGCCCTGGGGGGGTCCCTGGGCCCCGGGTGGGCGTCCGGGGAGGCAGACGGTGCTCGGAGCTGCAGCTCCTGCTCCCATGGGCCTTAGAGCCGCGCTGCGTTGGCCCCGCTGCCCGTGCCAGTTCCCCAGCATCGCTTCGTGGGTGTGGAATAAATTAGCCTTGATGGCGCCTGCATTAATTTTATGTGGGAGAATCCCCGGCGATTCCAGGGCAATTACAGGAGAGCAGCCGTGCCCAGCGCTGTGTCGCCCTGCCGAGGCGATGGGAGGGCACGGGGCAGGGCCGGCGGTGCCGCTCCCCGCGGCCCCTCACGGTGACGGCAGCGCGGGCTGGTCCGCAGCCCCATGGGTTGGTCCGCAGCCCCATGGGTTGGTCTGCAGCCCCATGGCTGGTCCGCAGCCTCATGAGTTGGTCCACAGCCCCATGGCTGGTCCACAGTCCCATGGCTGGTCCGCAGCCCCACGGGTTGGTCCGCAGCCCCATGGCTGGTCCGCAGCCTCATGAGTTGGTCCACAGCCCCATGGCTGGTCCACAGCCCCATGGCTGGTCCGCAGCCCCACGGGTTGGTCTGCAGCCCCATGGCTGGTCCGCAGCCTCATGAGTTGATCCACAGCCCCATGGCTGGTCCGCAGCCCCACGGGTTGGTCCACAGCCCCATGGCTGGTCCGCAGCCTCATGAGTTGGTCCACAGCTCCATGGCTGGTCCGCAGCCCCACGGGTTGGTCCACAGCCCCATGGCTGGTCCGCAGCCTCATGAGTTGGTCCACAGCTCCATGGCTGGTCCACAGCCCCATGGCTGGTCCGCAGCCCCACGGGTTGGTCCGCAGCCCCATGGCTGGTCCGCAGCCCCACGGGTTGGTCCACAGCCCCATGGCTGGTCCGCAGCCTCATGAGTTGGTCCACAGCCCCGTGGCTGGTCCGCAGCCCCGCGAGCAGCCGCACTCCTTGGCTGCCCCGGCGGTGGCCCCGGGTGCCCGGCGGTGGCCAAGCTCGCTGTGCTGATCCGTGTCTCACAGAAAGGCTGGAAACCAAGCCCAAGGCAAGGAGCTCTCTTCGTTTTATACGTGTCC
The DNA here is from genome assembly GCF_037038585.1 of Patagioenas fasciata. Lineage (NCBI taxonomy): Eukaryota > Metazoa > Chordata > Aves > Columbiformes > Columbidae > Patagioenas > Patagioenas fasciata. The sequence goes on from NC_092539.1 coordinate 11,759,268, forward strand.
TATGAATAGTGGCTGTCTAGTGTAATTGAAGCCTGTTCCGTTTGTGGCTTTCTTCTTACTTAAAGATTCAGCCCATATTTTGGCAGGGGTTTGTCTGAGTGCGTAGCGGATACATTCAGTGATAAGAGCTATAACGTTCAATTTGTTGGATGCCACAAGTAACCTCAGCTTTTTCACCCAGCCGTCTGAGAGCCGATTGCGAGTTGTCGCTCGAGCATGAATCCACACGAACAGGGGCTGCTCACAGCCCCGGATCCAACAACGCGATTTTCATCGCCGTGCCGGTCTTTGGGGAGTCTTCAGCTTCCATCTGGAAGTACCTTCAACCCTTTCCAGCTACGGATCCTGAAATAGCTAGAACAGAGAGAAAACCAAAATTACATGGAGTTTATTGCCATTTCAGAAGGAAAAAAGTGTTTGAAAAAGTTTATTCAGGAAGCCAGGGGAAGTTAAGTGTGAGACATTTGCCATTTCATCAGTCTGTTGGTGATAGCCATTCATGTCAGAAATGGCTTGTGTCATTTGATGCCAAAAATAACACAATTTTCCTCCCCAAAGGCCTATAGGGTTTTTTTGCAATAAATGTTTATTTGTTAATAATATACTTTAAACAGCCCAGTCTTGACCTCAAGTCTCCAGAAGAATCCATCTTCTCTCTGAAAAATCCTACAAAGTTTGTGTAATTTTTTCTGGGAAGGTGTAATTGATGGCGCAGTGAAGGGTGCTGTGTTTGCTTTAACTACTGCAGCTGCGTGGATTAACTGTTTATAAGGGCCTACTGTGCTTTGAATGGCTACTTTCTTAGGTTTCGAGCTTTAGTTGACAGCACTTCCTCATGGTTTCTTGGATTTGCTGAAGTTCGATCAGTAAAGATACATTTCTGTGCTTAGCTCACCCATTGTTTTCCTCATCGCTGCCGCGAGCGCTCTGAACGTCCGTGGGTGCGAGCTGGGGTCGCGGGTCGGCGCGGTGCGGGGCTGTGGACCAGCATGGTGCTGGGTCCCGGATCAACGTGGTGTGGGGTCGCGGACCGGTGCGGTGCGGGGTTGCGGACCAGCATGGTGCTGGGTCCCGGATCAGCGCGGTGTGGGGTCGCGGATTGGTGCGGTGGGGGGTTGCGGACCGGTGCGGTGTTGCGAGCGGGACGGAGCAGGATGGAGCGGGACGGCGCCCCTGCGGCGCTGAGCCGGGCAGCCCGTGTCCCACAGCTCCCGGTGGCTTCACGGCAAACCCAAGGGGAATTTGGGTGCACAGCGACCAGCTCGTGTGCAAGGGTTTCTGACAGGCTCTCTCCATTTAGCAATTGGAGTCTCCAGAGCCTAGCGCAGAACTGGCAGGTATGAAATATGTGTGATTAAATGTTTGAAAACATAATAAAGATTTGGTAAATATACATAATATGGAAACTGTTGTTTTGAGAGAAAATAGTAAGTCAGGTAATTAATTTATAATGCATTGCACTGTTTTGAAGTTGCCTTCCCGAAAGCTGGAGCTGGGTCTCCACTGGCAGAGCGGTCGGCAGCGCAGTGATGTAGCGATTGTCTTTGCACCCCGTCACCGGTACCGCTGATTTAACCAATGTTTAATCACATTTTTCAGCTGCTTTTGTTCTGCTGTCAACCCTTCTGATCCATCTCTCATGAGTTTTCATGCATATTTCTACTAAAAAGGCAAAGTATTAAGACATTTGTCAGAATTTTTTTTTTTAGTCCTTACTGAAAATGTGGTTTTCTTGAAGAACTTTAGAGGACTTATTTTCTTTAAGATATCTGAGTTATGAGAGAGAATTACGCATTTAATTTCTCAAAGCGTTTCAGCTTAGGGTGCTAATTTGTTCTCAGTCAGACAGGCACTTGGGTAAAATAACGAACAGTATGTGGAACTGAATTATTTGGATAATATGCACACTTTGTGTGATACTTGTTTTAGTGGGACTCTGGCTCTAAATGGCACTGGTTTACTGAGAACGTGTTTGTAGTTTATTAATTATGACAATTATATGATGCTTTAAAACTACATATTTTGAGAAGCACGGCTTCTCGCTCGGGCTGGGACCCCGCATTCATGAGGTGGTTCATTTTACTGAGTGCCTTCAGTAGCTGTTTGCCAGGTGGAGTTACCTGCAGGACGGGTTGCAGCGCCGGAGCCCCGAGGTGATGGAGCCGCATGGCAAGCGCGCCTTCAGTTCTCAGTGGCATTTTCTGGGCAGCCGGGGACGCGGGGACCCCCAGCTCCGCTGTGCCGCCCGTCCCGTCCCCTCCGCTTTGCAGGACATGCTTCTTGACCCTTCTGAGCCCTTGTGGGACGAGGCCGGTTAAAGCGAGGTCCCATCCCAGCTCATTTCCCGAACTGAACGCGTTTGGAGAATGGTTTTAAAACTGCATGGCTTCCTGCTGTTCCCTGCTTGTGGCGCTGCTGGCGAGTTCGAGCCAGACCAGGCGGTCCCGCTGGCACTGGCTGAGCCCACGGCTCCCCCGTGACTGCGGCGGTCCTGGCTGTGCCGTGTTGGTGCTGGGCTGCAAACGTGCCCAGGGAGCCATATGGGCACAGACGGGCACACGCAAGGGAGCACCCGTGCCGTGGGGCCGGGACATGTGATGTGATGTGCTATGCTGTGCCATGACATGCCGTGCCATGCTGTGCTGTGCCATGCTGTGCTGTGCCATGCCGTGCCATGCTGTGCCATGCCGTGCCATGCCGTGCCATGCTGTGCTGTGCCATGCCTTGCCATGCCATGCCATGCTGTGCTGTGCCATGCCTTGCCATGCCATGCCATGCTGTGCTGTGCCATGCCTTGCCATGCCGTGCCACGCTGTGCTGTGCTGTGCCATGCCGTGCCATGCCGTGCCACGCTGTGCGGTGCCGCCTGCCGGGCTGACGGCTGGCCCGGCGGAGCGCCAGCTGCGAGTCATGGTGGCCGCCTTGGGCTCGGGGTGACAGGCGGGGGCTCTGGGGAAGGCTGGGGCCACGGGTGGGACGTGAGCCGCGTGTTTGCCGAGGGCTGTGCCGGGGCTTTTCTCCTGGTTCGCTCCTGGCGGGGTGCAGTGATTCGTGCCATCAGCATCAGCTGCCTGTGTGTGACATGGACGAGAAACAGCCTGAAATGGGCTGAAAGTGGAGCAGTCACTTCAGTAAGGCTAACGTGGATTTGCTCCTGTAAGAGGATATTAAAAATCTCCCTTTGTTGCACAGAGTCTGAGCTTTTCCATTTTTCAGTCTTTTTGTCAGCTTATTTTGGTATTAAAGTAACTGACATAACATTTAACTTTATCCTTGTGCATGAGCACTCCTGCTAATTAATTCAGTAACTCTTTTGACCTCCTGTTGAAAAGATCACAACCGGTGCTGTTTCTGCACGGCACTGCCATCCTTCAGGATCCCTAGCTGTCCATTTGTTACGAGCACGGCTATAGTGCAGATGCTTGCATCTTTGTGCCGTTATATTCTTGTAATAGCTAACATTAACAAAGTTAAATGGACAAATGAACAAGTGAAAGAGAAGAAAAGCACAGGAGCAATTAAATGTAACTTTTCATCATGAAAAGGATTTCACTGGTTTATCTTCTAATAAGATTATGTCACTGACACAAGTACCCAGGAGCCCGTGATTGACAGCCTCCTGTACTTTTATCAGGCAGTGTGACACTAAACCTCAGGGCCTTTTGTCCGATAGAGTGAGCTCACGGAAACTCGCCGTCCTAATCCCCTTATTCATGTCAAGCACAGAAAAGAAGTCCTGATCAGATGGCACCTTACAACAGTGTCACCTCCACCCCCTCGTCACTGGATGGACGTGGGACATCTCCCGCTTTGTCTGCTCCCTGCGCTGTGTTCCGCCGGGGCAAAGCTGCTGCCTGGCGCTGGCACAGCCGCTCCGGCCGCGGGGACGTCACAGGCTCCCCGCAGCTCACCGGGCTCCCTGTGTCCCCCTGGGCTCCCCGCAGCTCGCTGGGCTCCCCGTGTCCCCCCCAGGCTCCCCGTGTCCCCCCCAGGCTCCCCGTGTGCCCCCAGGCTCACTGCAGCTCACCGGGCTCCCTGTGTCCCCCCAGGCTCCCTGTGTCCCCCCCAGGCTCCCCGTGTGCCCCCAGGCTCCCTGCAGCTCACCGGGCTCCCTGTGTCCCCCCCAGGCTCCCTGTGTCCCCCCCAGGCTCCCCGTGTGCCCCCAGGCTCCCTGCAGCTCACCGGGCTCCCTGTGTCCCCCTGGGCTCCCCGTGTCCCACCAAGCGCTGCCCCATGTGCTGAGCGCTCGCTGCCTCCGGGGCCGCTGCGTCTGTGGGGCAGGGGAGTCCCAGGGGGATAGAAGGAGGATTCATGGGCTAATGTTTTTTGTTTGGGTTTTCTTCATGTTTATTTAAAGAAAGTACGGCCTTTAGAGGAAGTATTTCCTTTTGCATGGTGTAAGCCAGAGCAGGTAGTGCAGTGTGCCACTGAGCTTCTTCAAGACTTCCATCAAGAAAAAGGAGTGAGGGGATCTAAAAATCCTCTTTTCAGAAGCACGGGATCAATGCAAAGTGCCAAATATTGCTGTTGCTCAGTGGTAACTGCTATTGGATGTAACACTTCCCAAAGCTCAGAGCAGAGTTTTATGTCCTCCTCGAAGCTTGGGTACCTGTAGAATTCGCTGCTAAGTGCTGTAGGAGCCAGCAGTTCATCCCAGGCGCTGGCGTTATAAGTTCATAGCTCCAGCCCTTTCTTAGCTGTAGGAATTCCTTTGTGCGTATCCCTGCGGTAACCTATTTCAACCAGCGCTTCCCTGTGGTGCTTTATTTACTTGTCCAACTGTTTGGAAGTCTGTTAGTCTAAAGATCAGATGCTCTGAAACAAATCTTATTACTTTAACCAGCTCTGCAAATTCTTCTTTCTCCGTTTTCATTGACTTCTCTTCAGCTAGAACTAATGCACGTGCAGCAGGTGGGCAAGTATGTCCCTCAAAGTTTAGCCTCTCAGATTTAACATGAGAAACTATAAATCTTTTTGTTTTCCTTGGAAAATGTGGGAAACCACAGGTATTTGAAGAGTTGCCTCCTCGGTGGATTTGTGAAGTTTATACTGGTTGCTGTAATTTTTGTAACAGAAGTCTGGGAAATTTTAAAAGAATGATGCATTCTGGGGAATAGACTAATTATTTTGTGTGTGTGTGTGTTAAGTATTTTTTCAAGCTGGAATCAAACGCAAGGGAATGGGAGTGTTTTAAGATTTATTTTCCTTTCATCCAGCCTGGCACCGCTGGTAGGGACACAGCGTGGAGCGTCAGCCGCTCTGCCACACGCTGCTTCGGGCGGCGCTGCTCACCAGCCCTGGTTGAGAAGGTGTGTGCAGCTTCTCTGTGTCTCTCATCTCTATGCATATTTCAAAAGTAATTTTAGACGTTAAAAGTCAGTGCTAATTAAATGTTTTAAGAAATTATCTTTCAGGAATTCCCCTTTCTCCTCCCTGTCCCCCGCCCAGTCTCCTGGCGACCTCGCGCTCCCCGCTTGAGCAGCCACCTCCCCTGGGAGATCCTCGCTCCCGCGGCTCTTTCCTCCGCAGATATCAAAGCCCTTGGCAGAGCCGCTGCCCAGGGCTCCTGCAGGCCGGGGCCTGTCCCGGCGCTCGGCCGCGCCGCGTCTTCCCATGGCGGCAGAGGACCGGGCTGCGCCGGGGGCGGGTGGAAGGGTTCTCGTGTCCGGGCTGTGCAGAGCAGTTCCCTGCCGCTTCACCTGGCTTGGGTTTTCCATCTCAAGCACCAGTGGCTGCTGTCGTACAGCGCAAACAGGGGAACACGCGCACTGTCTTGTTCTTAAAAGAACAGTGCGCAAAGGAACCCCCAAGGCAGCGGCTTTCCCTTAGCAGAGCGTTCGCTTTAAGCACACAGCTCCGCTCGCAGGGTCGGTTCTCAGGTGCGGGTTTGGCAGCAGCGCTGCAGCCAGGACAGGGCTGCAGGGAGCGAGCGGCAGATGGTGAAACACCAGCTCGTGGGTGAGGCTGGCGGCGGAGCCCATCCAGCATCTGTAAACTTTGACGGACAGTTAGCGAGTAGGTGAATTGCAGCCGACAGCGGTGTCAGGGTGTGCTTGGCCACAGGTTCGGGAAAACTGTAAACAGCCGTCAAAACCTCGGGCTGTCAAAGAAAGCCCCACTGAAATGTGAGAACAGGAGCATGTGAACATGTCGGAAGAGTTAAATGCAAAGCAAAGCAGTGTAGTCGAGGGCTGCGTGTATTTCAGAAGAGGTAGCGTCAGGAAGCAATCCAGGATCCCGTTGACCTCATGAGTCCAAACTTGGTGGCTCTTCAGTGCTCGGTTGGTGCAGACGAGGCAGCAGCTGCGGCAGCCGCGGTGCCGGGGGGAGCCCTGCGGAACCAGCTCGGGGTGACGGGGACACGGGCAGCGCGGCACGGTCTGCGGGGGACCGAGCCCCGTCCTGGCAGCTCCTGGTGTGTCACAGCAGCTCCTGGGGACACCTCCTGCCCTCTCTGAGCAAACGAGGGAAAGGCCCGTCCACCCGCGGTGAGTCGGGCGGTGCTCCTCTGTTCGAGTTCTGTGCTGCAGCGTTCGCATTGAAATGAAGTAACTTTTGTTTGGACCAGAAAAAAAAGAAAAAAGAAAAAAGAAGAAACCTTTGGGGATTGAATTTCAGAGGCTTCTGCCTCCCTCTCGGCCCCTCTGAAGGCTGAAATGATTTGTGTGTGAGGGCCTGTGACCCAGGGAGGCATCGAACAGCAGAGAAGGGAAACATTTGGAGTTCAGAGGGACAGTGGCTCTTGATGACCAGCATAAGACAATGCAGATGTTTCAGATCATGAGGTCTCTGATGATGATGAGAAAATGCCCCCAACAGCTTATGGGCTGGGTTCTTCTCTGCAGCCCTGACTTCTTTTCCGTGCTGTAGTGATGCTGCATCACAGGATTAAGTTTTTAGGATTTATTGTGGAAGAATCTCTGTGCTTATTGTATTAGGGAGCTCTGACAAGTAGGGTGGGACTTTAGTTTCTCGCTGGGGAGTCCGTTACGTGTGTGCTGGGGCAGCAGGCAGGGAGCGCGGCGGGCAGGGAGCGCAGTGGGCAGGGAGCACGGCGGGCAGGGAGCGCGGCGGACAGGGAGCGCGGCGGGCAGGGAGCACGGCGGGCAGGGAGCGCGGCGGGCAGGGAGCGCAGGGGACAGGGAGCGCGGCGGGCAGGGAGCGCGGCGGGCAGGGAGCGCGGCGGGCAGGGAGCGCAGGGGGCAGGGAGCGCGGCGGGCAGGGAGCGCGGCGGGCAGGGAGCGCGGGGAGCGGGGAGCGCGCTGCGCCGCGAGTGCCGGAGCCCAGCCTGGCGAGGAGCACCAGCTACATGCACAGAGCCGGAGGAGCGGTCAGATTTGGACAAGAGTCCAACAATAACTGCGTGTCCCATTGCCCTGTCTGATATAAACAGAGATTTCCTGGAAGGAGGACAGGCTCTGGGACAAGGACAGAAAAATGCTGGCTGGGGGGAGAAGGAGGAGAAATCGTTGAGGATCCCGATGGAGCAATGGGTTCCCCGAGTGCCCGTGACGCTGGTGCCCGGTGGGCGCGGAGCCCAGCGCGGCCAAACCCGCCGGCAGCTGGGCAAAGCGTCTCGTGGCACCTTGGCGGCTGTGCCGGGCACTGTGGCTGGAGCGATTCCCGTGGGTGCTGCCAGGCTGGAGCTGGCAGGAGAGCGAGAATCTGCTGACGGTGACAACTGCTGCCTGGAATGACGTGTCTTGAGTGACCATGGTGCGGCTGATATCAGCCTGTGCTTTGGAAAGTTCTCTCGTCCCTTTGACGGTCTCTGCTGGGATTTGTTACGATTTTGGAAAACGTGACGACCGCCTCAGCATCGTTTCTCACCAGTGAGACGGACACGGCTTTGCCTCTTGATTTTGGCATCCAGAGCTGGACTTAAAATGGAAACTGAGCATGGCCTTTGTTATCATTATGGTTGAAAAAGCATTATAAAGGGCACAATTGAAGTTTTGTAAGCATATGCTGGAACATACCCTTAAAATATTTTTGAAACGTTTTCGATAACAGTTGTGTTTAAAACAAGCGATGTTGGTTTCCCGTTGGGGGCCGCTCGTGCGGAGCCGCGGGTCGCTGCAGGGACCCCGTCGTTCTGCGTTACCGCGCTCGGCGTTGCAGGCACCAGAGCAGCCGAGCGCCTGCTTTAAAATGGTGCTGAGCTAGCAACAACGCTTCGCAGTCCAGGACAGCTTCACAGAGTACCAGCTCTGGTAATCAGCTGATTTTTTAGGTCATATTTAAATTAAGAACACATCTGCTTCCCATATGTCCCACATACACAGCTTACACATGTTTTTGGATGTATTATCTTAATCATATTTATTGGCCAAAGCAAAAAAATTGAAGTTTTAAATATTTTTGGACCCGTAATATTATAAACCCAACAACTATAAAGCAAATGAGTCATGTACTACACTCCAGTTACAGTGTACAGTTACAACGTGTATTTAGGGGCTATATTTCTTAGCTGGAGCACAATCTATAGGCAACAATGCTATCTTTCCTGTATTTTTGTCTAACGGAGATCTAAAGAAAAATTAATTACACTTCTTTGACTGATTGTTATTCTGCTGGAGTATGGTTCTAATCCTTATTAACGTTCTCTAAAGTCATGCATGAAATATGACTTTTGCACCACACTCTGTGGCATATGTTTTCTCTTTCCAGCGTATTTTTCAAGCTATCTTCAGCCCTCGCTGCTGTTCATTATTTTAAGCTAGGTTTAGTTTGCCACAGTCTCAAACTGATCCAGTGCAGAGTGCTGCAAGGGAAAAAAATGACACATCATTCTGCTCATGAACACAAATTGCTTCTGATTATTTAGCTTTGAATGTTCTCCTCATACTGTTTTTATTAAAAGCCCCAGTATATTTACTCTTGATAGTGTCTTCAATTAAGTTAAAAAGAGTCCCTTTTCTATAGCAGTATGTAAAGAAAATAGTTGTTACAACCGCAGAATTACCGAAAAAACCTGGTTCTAGTAAAGCACTACTTCAGTTCCACAACCACAGCACGAAGTTTGCTGTTTTCTTGTAAACTTTCCAACCGTTAGATAAACAGTGTGTGTATCTTGGTCCGGAGGAGCCCCTCTCTTTGTCTGAGGACAGTTGCCTTCCTGCCGCCTCTGCAGAGCGAGCGCTCCGGGGATGCGCTGGTGGGGATGGAGAGCCCGTCCCTTCAGGGCTGGCGCGGCTCTCGGGCAGCGCTGCGCCCGCCGCTGCTGCGGAGCAGCTCGGTGACAGCCGCGGGGGGACGTGGGCAGAGCGCTCTGGTTCCGTTCCTTCGCCTCCTCGGGAGCGCAGTGAACTTGGGCCGTGCCAGGGAAGCAGGATCGGTACAGTGGGATCCTGGGACTTCAGCGCACGTTGCACACAGCCAGGAATGTTTTCCTTTCCCTTTTGTAGAGCAGTGATTTAGGCACATGGCCTAAGTTTAGCAGTTTCTGGAGCATCTACTCCGTTGGCTTCACAAGAACTGAGTTTTCTTTTGAAAACGTTGTCTCTTGGTGCTGTGGTGTCACAGTCGAACATTGTACAGAGGCGTTACTGGACCGAACATGTCAGGAACATGTCAGGAACTTTCCATAAATTATTCGGTCTCTTTGGGAAAACCCCTAATTATGTGTTAACTCATTTTCTACTTCAGAGAAGTTTTGTCTTGAGCTTCGGAGTCCAATTGCTGGGGAGCTTTCATTTTTATTTGATTTTATTTTTTACCGATTATTATTTGGGGGTTGCAGTATTTCTGCGTGAAATTCTCTGTGTGTGAGCTCTGGCAGAGATCTGCAGGATCTGGCACAAGTGGGAGGGCAGGAATCAAAGGACGTCCCAGAGCAAGGGGATCAGCGTTAAGCTCGTCCAGAACGCGGGGTCCGGAACGCCGGGCGGCCGCTCGCGCGTCCCGAGGGAAAACTGCACGCGCCGCAGGCTATAAAGCTGCTTGTGCTTTGAAGGCGATGGGGTTCGGAGGAAGGGCTGTTTGAAACGTGTCACTTTGAACTGCGCTGGAGGGTCCCGGGAGCCGCCACCTCCGTCCGCCCGCCCTCCCCGCGCTGGTTCCAGCCCGCCGGCCCTGAGCCAGCCCGTGGTCGGGGCAGGTGGCCCCACTGTGAGATGTCAGCCTGATAAGTGAAAGTAGAGACTTTGGAGTGAAGATCAAGAGTTTGCTGCTTGAACTGCATCTCTTGCTACGTGTAACAGTTCAATCTGGTCACAAAAGGGTTTTCCTGCCTGCAGAGACAGCTGCTGCCTTTTCAAAATGTTGCTTTACGTTTGAAGCTTCAGCAGATGCTGTAATAAAGGCTGTCCTGAAACTTCAATGGGTCGCACCATGAGGAAATTCAGGGAGGAAGGAGCTTTAGGTGGATCTGCAGAATCTTTTACCAACTAATACTCTGTGAAAAAAGCGGGACTATCGAGCAGGGTCAGTCACAGCTCAGGGTCAGCGCTGCCTCGTGTTCTGGCTACTCCAGCGCTCCTGCGCGATGACCGGAGAGAGGAGCGGGGTCGCTGCTGAACACCCAACCGCAGCGTTGCGGAGGGAGAGGAAAGCCGTGGTGCTACGTTTCCTGCCCGAAGGACGCGTCACTGCTGTTGGCTGGGAGGCACCAGCTGCGCCAGTACAGGACCAAGCCACGTTCGGGCAGTTGCTGTGCCAAGAGGTGGAAAATGATCGACTCCTGCTCTCGGAGCAGATCGGTGTGCCTGGCGTCCCCTGCGGCTGTTCTGCCGTGTCCCCTTCGCTGCAGTTTCTCTCTCTTCTCTGGTCTCCCAGACACGTTAACGAGTGCGGCTCAGGCGAGGCAGCACCGCGCCGGACGGTTACCCGGTCCCCGGGCGCTGGCGCCGCGGCGTCGAGCAGGGACGGTGACAAACATTTCACTCGGCTTTTTGCTGTAAACCTGTTGTTTTCAATATGCTTTTGCGTAGCCTTTCTGAAACGGCCTGGCAATGAAGCTTTACTTGTACACGTTCGTGAAAAACAAAACGGAAAACTCTTTATTCTTCAAAATGCATTCACAATATGCATTTAGTAATGCCATGCCGTTGGGAACAGAAGTTGTCCAGAGCAACGTGTGGGTGCAGCATGCTGGGACTTACGGTAGATAATGAACAGACTACAAATGCTGGGGCTAGAATGCAGAAAATATGAAAAAAAAAGGTAGTTGTGATACAGAAGAGAGGTTACAAAGAGGGGTGTTCGCTCTGCTTACCCATGGTGGGTAAATAGCGAACCCTCTGACCTGCGGAAGGGTGTAATGGGCAGATACACTTTGGTTTGGGTGATGCGCTCTGTGGCAGTTCGGAAGGGAGGGCGGGCTGTAAATTTGGGCTGGTTTGGTACTGACAGCAGGGAGCAGTGCGCAGCCGGCTGCCAGCCCGAGTCACATGGGCTGGGATGAATTTGTGCTTAAAAATGCAAGAATTTTTAAGAGAAATATTTTGTGCCTGGTATTTGGATTGAGTTTGTGTTATGCTGGGATTTTGTAGAGGTTAAATTCGTAATCTCACATTTTTAGAGCCAAATTTTTGTCTCACAGCAGTGTAAGTCTCCAGCACTTTCACCGAAGCAGGACAAAGCCGGAGCGAAGCTTACGCAACTTCATCTACTCAGACCTTCCAGAAACGGGCTGTCAGATGAGCGTGAACTCTCAAGCCCCCAGTAAAGATGTTGTTATTAAGTATAAATACAGAGTAGCTTTTAATAGCTGTAATTAATGTGTGCGGTTGTTTTCAGTGCATAGAAGCTGGTTTGTGTTTCCCTGTCGAAGGCGGGGGTTCGCCTGACTCACCCGTGTTCGGCGGGGAGGGCAGCGCGGTGGGTGCGGGCGGGAGGCCGCGCGGGGACGATCCCACCCCCCAGGGCTCTGCGACACGGGGCTTCTGGGGGGCAGCGAGGAGCTTTGGCCTGTACAGTTTTGATATTTAAAGATTTATTCTGAAGGTTGGACTCAAATCCCTTTTTCCATCTCATTCTCATGAAGAATCTGCACAAACGATAGAGTCTGTCTATCGCTGAGATAAATAGTGTAAAGAAACGGAGGTTATGTCCCTGGGTGTTGTTCTGTTGCTCCAGCACAGGACCGAAGGGACGGGGGTTTTGAGCGGTGGTGCTGGGCACATGCCGCCCACGCAGGGCAGGACGCGGGCTGTCCTGGGGCGGCCCTGCCCGCCGTGCTGTGTGGACAGGAGAGCCCGGCAGAGCCGCTGCAGCGCGGCCGCTGCTGAGCTGGGTGGTTTGGACAGTTCGACACCCACCCGGAGGCACGGGGCAGGTCTGGGGGCCGGGGCTCTGCGCAGCCCTCGCTGCTGCCCACGCTCCAGCCACAGCTGCTGCGGGCCCGTGGGCTCGCTGCGGTACCCTTGCTGAGAGCACGCTGGTACCCTTGCTGAGAGCACGCTGGTACCCTTGCTGAGAGCACGCTGGTACCCTTGCTGAGAGCACGCTGGTACGCTTGCCCAGAGCACGCTGGTACCCTTGCTGAGAGCACGCTGGTACACTTGCCCAGAGCACGCTGGTACCCTTGCTGAGAGCACACTGGTACCCTTGCTGAGAGCACACTGGTACCCTTGCTGAGAGCACGCTGGTACACTTGCCCAGAGCACGCTGGTACCCTTGCTGAGAGCACACTGGTACCCTTGCTGAGAGCACACTGGTACCCTTGCTGAGAGCACGCCGGTACACTTGCCCAGAGCACGCTGGTACACTTGCCGAGAGCATGCCGGTACACTTGCCCAGAGCACGCCGGTACACTTGCCCAGGGCACGCCGGTACACTTGCCCAGGGCACACCGGTACACTTGCCCAGGGCACACCATGCACGCTGACATGATCAGGTTTCACACAAAATGCAGCGGCAGCCAAAACCTTCTCTGGAAGCACTGCCAGAGGAGGAGCCGGTGGTGCTGCTGCCTCCCGCTCCCCCAGCAGCCGAGCGCTCGGGGGCAGCACCCTGCGGGCCATGGGCGGCAGCCTGGCGGGTGCTGGCACCTGCTGGCCCTGGCTGGGCAAGTGCCCTCGCTGCTCGTCTGCCCAGGTGACGCTGGTGCCTGGACACACGTCCAGTGACTCCTCTGTGCGGTGGAGCAGGTCTGCAGGAGGGTGGAGATGGGACCTGCCCCAGACACCCTGTAGCTCGCAGGTGAGGGTGTTTTCCAGCACGGTGAAAGGTGTGAACCCCCGCAAGGGGAGGGGAGAGTTGAACTGACATCTCCCGCTTCCTAAACCCGCTTCCTTAACCCACAAACTTGCAGCCCACAATCTCATTTTTGCAGCCTGCAGGTGAAGGCCTCTCCGTACTATCATACAGCTGAGGCCTAATTGCTTTTTGCATTCTTGTAGGATAACATATGTTAATGTGTGTCCCACAAAGGAAGCAGCGATGTCCTGTGCAGCCTCAGCACCTACAGGGACGTCTTCATGCTCCACCAGCAAAGTTGCTCTGTGTGTTTTATTCTGGGCGTCTCGGCTGGGGCAGCTGAGAGCACAGAGAGCACGAGCAGACCCTTTTCCTCTCAGGTCTGCGGTGGAGTTGTCAGCACTTGGAACACAGGCAACATCATCTTGGTAGAGGAAGCGTTAATTTGCTGCATGTTTTAAGATGGTGTGTGCACAGACCACGGGCTTGGCCATGGATGCCCAGAGAAGAGAAGGAATTAGCAACACAGCTTAAACTCTTCCCTTCATGAGGGCTGAGGACATGAGGCTGGGAGGAGGTGACAGGGCAGGCTGGCCTTGTTCATGCTGGGGTGACTCCCCGCTGGCCTCAGCCCTGGCACTGGGGCTGCTCCCACGTGTGGGGTGACGGGAGCTCCCACATGTGGGGTGACGGGATGTTGCTGCTCCTGCTGCGGTCCCAGGGGAAACAACCGGTGTGCACGTGTGAGCCTGCCAGGCTGATCCTGCGCGATACTGAGCACAAAGGCATTCCTGAGGCTTCCTCGGGACAGGTTGAGTGTCAACCAGCCTCTGTCAGCATTTCCCAAGCTGTTTTACCCCCTGTCCCACTTCCAGGTGAACTCGACTTACGCCCCCACGTTTCTCAGCCCGGGCACGGTGCCGTGCTGACGCGGCGGTTCCCGCTCCAGGAGCTCATCCAAAGCCCCCAAGCATTCCTGCATCCTGTCAAGAGGGAGTGCCCACAGGTTGGAAGTATGGGCATGTGTGGAAAACATTGGTGCTGTGGCCTGCAGAGCATCCTGCTGATGCATGCCAGCATCGCCAGCAGCTTAGGAGGGGTCCTGCTTGGGTGACCAGGGACAGCCGTCAGCCCCGTTTGAACCTGCGTGCTGTGTCTGCAAGGCAGCGAGCAGGGCCCTGGCTCGGGGCGCTGTGTCGGCTCAGCCCAGGCTCTGCATCCGCGCAGCTGTGCCCGTCTCGTCCCTGGGTGCTCTGCTCTCGCCAGCTCCTGCTCGCACGGCTGCAGCGGCTGAGGCCACGGAGTCCTCTCGCCCTCCTGATGTTCATAGTTAAATGTCTCAGCATTTAGAGTCACCAAACCCAAACAGCATCTAGCTACGTGTAAGCACTGTAACTAACATCTGTCACATGCTGTTTGCTCTCTCTTGTCCTTCCCACAGGAAGAGGTATGGCCAGGAAAAGGTGTATAATGAGAAAAAGAGGGTTAGGTTTGTCCTTTTTTCTACAGGAGATCATGACCTAGGTTCACTGAGAAAGTTCTTTCTTCTTGCCTCTCTCTTGTTCATTGATATTCAAATATGACGTGACCTGGCTGCTGACTGCCTGTGGACAGACGACACCCGAGCACTGAGTTCCTCTGGACACAACACACATGAAGTTTTAAACTGGCCTCTTTTTTCAGGCCATCTCCTGTATTTCATATAGAGAGGCAATGAAGAGCTGCATGTACCACGTACAGAAGATGTCAGAGAAGGAGCTGATCTTTAAGCAAGGGACCCAGCAGTGTATCATCACTGCATCTTGACATCATCTTGGAGACAGACATCTAAGCCATTTTATTACTGTTCCGAGTCTCTGCTCCTTTAGTCCCAGGAGGCACAGGTGAGGCCCGTAGCCTCTCGTTATCAGCTCCACCTGCTGCTGAGCTCTGCAGAAGTTATAAGAGGAGGACGGTGGTCCTGGGGCCTGGCTGGGCTGCCTGCAGTGGCCGGAGGTGCTGGAGCAGGGTGGCTCTTCAGGGTGCCCAGAGCTTCTGGGCAGGTGAACGTGCTCAACTCTGAGAGTGCGGAGAAGTTACTTTTGTGATTAAGTTGTGAGCATTTCTTAGGGCCTGTGGGCCTGTGGTTGTTTGTCTGCTGTGGCAGCGAGGTGGGTCGCCTGTTCAGACAGCGGCGGGCACGAGCGTCCTCCTGGCAGCTGTGTGGGCAAAGGCCGCTTCGCAGCACGGCCCAGGGTGCGTGCGGGACTGCAGCGGGAGCAGAGCCCTGGGAAGGAGCTGAGCTTCGGGTTGGTGTGCGGTGAAACCTCCCAGGAGAACGAGCTGTGGCATTTCACGACCGTTGCAGACAAGGTACCTGTGAATTTCTTGGTGGATCCTTTAGTCTCTGGTGGTCTGTAAATAAGCATAAAATGCATGTTAGTTTTGGCTCAGGTTTCTATTCTCAGATGAATGAATTTGAATGAACTTGTCTTATCTGTGGAATCTCTCTTGGAACTGATGTTTGCAGAGAAGATAAATGTGCTGCTGCCTGCCTGCTTGTCCTGACTTAATCTGGGATGCACTGAGCGGTGTCCCGGGGGGATGCGAGAGCTGGGAGAGCGCTCGGGATGTGGGGCTGCCGGGCGCTGTGACCCGTATTGGGTTCTCCATCGGCGATAAGGCTGTGGATTGCATGTTAGCACTACAGCGTCGTGGTCGCAATCTTTTCCAACGTGTTTTTTAGTAGGCGTTACACATTGGTCCTGTTATCGCAGCATCCCAGTGGAGATGTGTGCTGGAAAGGGTTGCTCCCCGCTGGTGCGCCGGGCGGGCCGCGTGCAGCGCGTCCCACCGCCCAGTCTGCTTTACTGGCGTGTTTTTCAGGGTGCTTCTAGCAAGTGTTAAACCAGCTCAGGTTGACTGGGCTCCAATTCCCTGCACAAATTTCTGCTTCTAAGAGTTTGTGCAAGTCCTAAGCGAGAGCAAGCTGTGTGCTGCAAGTGTCAGTAAATTACATTTGTGAAATGTAAACTGCAAAGGTACCGCTGAAACTGTCTTGTTAGGGATCCTTAATGTAGGGGTTCAAACTTACCTAGTATCAATGTCCTTAGAAGTATGCAACATGAGCAACATGGTCTCAAAATTTCATTGTCCTATAAATGAAGTATTTTACCAGAGAATTGCTTAAACATCTTTTAGACTGAGGATTCATTCAAGGTGGAAATAAAATGAACTGAAAATGACTGAGGGGTGAGCAATGAGCAGTCCCCATAGGCCAAATCTCAGTAGGAGAAAACACTTAAAGTTTCTTTAGTGCTGGCAGGTTCAAAAGTCAGGGCTGGTTTCAATTAGCCTGGGAGAGTCTCGGTGATAAACAATTCCTGTGGTCTCGAAGCAAAGGGGTGAGCTGCATGCAGCCCTTCTAACTACTTGAGCTGGCCCCGTTCCCCCCGCTCTGGGAGTAACTGTCTCTTTGAATGAAGGATTTGTCATCGTTTGTATATGAATTCTTCTAAGTTTTTGAGAGCAAGGAAAATACAAAGTTTTCTGGTTAAGGCATTTTTGCTCTGAAAATCCCCCAGGGTATCAGCTTAGAATATGCATGACGCTCGTGCGATTTATTTTCTTTAAAGGGCTGGAAAATGTGAGCGTGCGGGGCCGTGCGGGTGCGTTGTGTGCCCGGTCCGGAACGCTCCTGCGCTTCTGCCCGTGTTATTTCCAGAGAGGGGACAGGAATTTCAGGTCATTCCGGCTGCGTGTGTGGCACAGGAGCCTGTTCAGGGCGCCGGGAGCGTCTCCCCGATGTGTGACCGCGCGCGCTGGCGAGGCCCGGTTGCCGCGGCGCTGGCGGCGAGCTGCGGTGTCGCGGGGCCGCTGGTGCTCCCGGCTTGTGAACCAGGAGAAAACACCGGTGTGTCTTGTACACGTTGCATAGGGTAAAGTGAGGAGCTGGGATTAGAAACGTTGTGCCCGTGGTTCCAGAGGCGGGTTTCCCGGTCGGGTCGCTGCGTTCCAGACCCACCAAGCCCGGGGGCACTGGATGTGCCTTGGACTTGCAGTTTATTTTCAGGTGACCAGAACAGCCCTCTTAAAAAATAAAACTAAAGTCAAGCAGCGATATTTCTGCATTCAAATAATCTTAATATAAGGTTATGATACCTCACTGTCTACCAACTCTCATAAAACATGTGGCTGAATAGGTTTGTCTAGAATCACCGTTAGAGCGTTTAAATAGTCAAATCCAGCAGAGAACACAAATAACAGCCTGTAGCCTCTAGTTGGACTTTTTAGCGTGTTTTGGGGTGGCTGTTTTGCTTGCGGACTTGAAAAGTCTGAAGTCTGGCAGAATGGTGCTTGTTCACGGTCCTGTTCAGACTTAGTGCTCGAGATTTATGGTAACATGCTCAGGGATACATTGGAGGATTATGTGTAGTAATTGTAGACCACCACATGCTCTTGCTCTGTGAAACTTTTATTTCTAGCCAAAACACTAAGAATTCTAAGCTCACCTTTTCCATTTGAGAAGGAGATGCTAGTATTTTCCCATAATATGGGAAGCACAGCAGAACTTATTCCAATTAATCTTTGCAAAAGAAAGAGTTTTTTGACAAATGTGATTTCTGTGCACCAAAACAAACCGCACAGGATAGTTCAATAAACCCACTTAAATCATTCGCAGTACAAATCCTTTAGAGCAGGAGGATCTATTTTTATCATGAGAGTTTCCATAGCAAAAGCTGATTTAACTCCTTAGGGTGAAGTTCACTCCAGTGCGTGTCTCTGTGCAAGATCAAACTCCCTTTAACACATGGATCAGGGACCTGCAGGAGTCTCGTGTTTGGAGTGGAGAGCAGATGTCTGGACACAAACATCCCAACGTGCACTGAGGAGCTTTTGTGGTTCCGATATGGCTCCTCAGCCGCGGGATTGTGGAGGACGGCGCTGGGCGGATGCTGTGGTAGCTCAGCTGCGAGCAAAAACCCTTTCCACTGTGCTCTTGAGACAGCTTAGGAGCTCCATTCTGGGGTGAAAAAACGTGCCCCAGTGTCCCAGCTCAGCACAGCCTCTGGACTGCGCGGGCGTGCAGTTGTCACAGAGGGAAGGCGTTTAACAGGGCGGGGAACAGCTGAGCGCCGCAGCGGGCGCTGTGGGGCAGGCCTGGCGGCCATGCTGGCCTGGTGTCCTGTGGCACGTGGGGCTGCTCTGGCTTTCGAGAGCGCGGCCACGGGCCCAGCTCTGCTCCCGCTCTGCGCGTCCAGCCCGTGCGCGCGGAGCAGCGTCGTGTGCGCTGCTTTACGGAAATCCGCGTTTCAGGAAGGTCCTGTGTGCAGCTGGACGTGGTCTGTCTCCATGGCCATGCAGGTGATGTCACAGGTGATGTCACAGGTGATGTCACAGGTGATGTCACAGGTGATGTCACAGGTGATGTCACAGGTGATGTCACAGGTGATGTCACAGGTGATGTCACAGGTGCACCATCGTGTTTTCATGCCAGGAGCAGATGGGCTGGGCGAAGCTCATCGGGGTTAACTGAGCAGAGCTCTTCAGCAGCCGGCTGTGGAAAATGGGTTAGGGGAGGACTTCTGTGCCATCCCCAATCAATGATGGATGTGTTGACCTGGGACTCGCGATACCTGAGTCTTGTTGCCAAATCCATCACAGGCTCAGCTGCGTGCAAGGGAGTGGCAGGATGATTCCCCTGGCAGGTGTGATTTACAGGGTGCAAACTGAAGCAATTAGGCTCACATGGATGTAAATCAGTCAGGATTTGGCCATCCCAGACCTGTCCCTGGCTCTGCTGGGCGGGTGCGGTGGGCTGTGCCGGGGCTCCGGAGGCTGCGGGGCTTGGGGAATTCTGGAGGAAATTCCTCCCAGGCAGAGCTGGAAGAAATTCCGTGTTTATCCCAGGGCTGGATTTTGCACACTGCAGTTTTTCCTACAGCCGTAGCAGCCAAACAGATTCTTTGACACAATTCCTCTTTCTTCTCTTGTTTCTTTCCTCCCAGGAAGCTCCTTGGCAAAGGCTTCTGGCAGCATTAAAAAGTGCAGATAGAGGTGGGTCTGTGGCACTGCCGCGGTGTCTGAGTTGCTGAGAGGTGTTTGCTGAAGGAATCCGACCCGGAAAGCCGTGGTTCAGGTGTTGTACTCTTTCCTTCACGGTTTTAGCACGTGCTGCCAATTCACACTCCAGATACATACTCATATTTAAAATATTTGCTTGAACTCAAAGACTTGGAAAATAACAGAAAAGCTGGGTAGCTTTGTGAACAAATCCAGCCCAAAGTTTGTTGTTGGGTACACGCTATAGCAATGTGGAAATGGAAAGATATCCCTCCAGACTGATCCTTGCTTCTCTCACTAAAATAGGGTTTGGTTCTAAACTTTGTCCATGTTGAAATAAAAATTATCTTTAATCTAAAGAAATTATTTGGGGAGTTCTGCTTACGAACCCTAGAAAACAAGCTGTTTTTAGAAAGGAGTTCCATGGTGTATGATCAGGCAGCATTTCCCCTGAATTCGGAGTCGGGTGTGTTCAGTTTAAAACGCACAGAATTGGTTCCAGCTTCAAAACTGTGACTTGTCGTGTGTAGATAAGGACGCAAAGCAATATGCAAGCTCTGCTGTTAAAATGGCTCGGGGTGTCAGTGTTGAGTTGTTGAGAGTGTATAAATCATATGTGTGTGTGATTCCCGGGCTGGTACCTGGGGATTTACTTGATATGATTATAGCACAGCTCTGCTCACTTAGTTCATTTCACGGCTGCCTCAGGAGCGACCTCAGGAGGCGTTTACATTGATTATTTCCCTCACAACAGCCAACACAGTTCAAATAAAGCAGACTATGCATAATTAAAGGCATCATTGTTTCCTCACTCAAAATAGTAATGGGGCAGTGGATGTAATTTCCTACTTAACACAGAAAGGCTGTGCTTATTAACTATTCCTATGATTATTGTTTACTAAACTGATTTTAATAATGGCCTGGGTGTGTGTTGTGTTGTTTTCTTCCTTCTGGGAGACCCGAGCCGTCGTGCACATCCTGTACGAGGTGACGGGCGACCAGCAATGGAGGGGGCTGCACGGGATCAGGCGTCCGGCAGGATTGGCGCAGGTTCTCCTGCTGCGCTGCACCATGTGCACCAACAAACCCCATCAGTTCAGAGCAGCAAAAAGAAGAGGAGGGGTGGGGAAGCAAAGTTGCTATGGCAGAAACAACCAGGGCGCCCTTCCGCACGTCCGCTGTAGGGAGGCAAGCGGGAGAGCTTGCGCTGGCACCGCTCGGCTCGGCGCCCGGTCCGTGCCCGGCTGCTGCGGCCGGGGAGCAGCGCCCGCCGCGCTGCAGGCTCCGTGCTGTCAGCACGCCCCCGCGCAGCCACACTGGGGCTTGCTCATGTGGTGGACAGCTGTGGTTTCCTGACAATGCCGTGGTTAGTGTAGAAGACGCCCACTTTCAAAGCCAGCCTTGTATCTGTTTTTCCTGTGGGAGAAGTTTTTAGCGCTGCCCTAGACTCTGCCTTGCATGCTTCAGAGGGCTGTTGTGTTCTTATTTCATTAGCATAATAAAATCTGCACCTCCCAGTTCGTTCCCCTGAGAACTGAAGCAAAAGAGGGAAAAAAAGGCGGCTCATGCACCAACAGTGCTTGTGCCACCGAAAGAGGAGCTGGCGGAGGAGCAGCTGGCGGGTGGGCTGGCGGAGGAGCGGCTGGCGGGTGGGCTGGCGGGTGGGCTGGCGGGTGGGCTGGCGGAGGAGCGGCTGGCGGGTGGGCTGGCGGGTGGGCTGGCGGGTGGGCTGGCGGGTGGGCTGGCGGCACAGCCCGTGCGGCCGTGCCAGGCAGCGCCGTGTCGGCCGCAGCCCCATCCAGACACCGTGCCCTCGCAGCAGGAAGCGATTGCACCACGCGGGGCTCCTGCTCGGGCAAGACTCGCGCGTGCTGTCAGGCCCTAAATTATCAGCTCTCCAGAAATAAACTTAGAAAGTTAAGGCATTTTGTAAACTGGTCTTCTCATGATCTGGTGGAGTTGCTAAACCCAGGGGTCTTTGTTAAGCTAAAAATCCGGGGAAGTTTGGGGCCAAATTCTGCGTTAGTTTAGTCAGAGGTGACAGCCAACAAGCTGAGCTTAGGGACTTGTGAGAAGATGTTAATTTGGGCATTGTCTCGTCTTCAGCCCTTGCTGATCCTTTCCGATGCTGCATCTGGCTGGTGGGTGCTCTGAGGCTGCTTTGTGTCTGCAGCGCTCGCCCCGGTGGGGACACAAATAACGGAGTAACTTTGTGGGGGCTTGCACATGCTCCCAAATGTTGAAATTGCTCAGGTTTTGTGGGAAAGATAGACATCCACCCAGACATCTTGCTTCTCATGAGTGGGGGAGCTTGTGTCCTGCAATCCTTGAGAAAAATGCATCAAACCTCATAACTCCCAGGGCCTGAGCACCAGCAGCTCTCCTGGTTCACAGGCCTCTATCAGAGTTAACGGAGTTTCCCGTCATGAGAACACTGCTGGATGCTCCCTCTCCTCTTGTCTTTGGCCGCTCCTACCAGCCTTGTCCACCCAGGTCCGTGCCAGAGCTCTGTGCTGCGTCTCCTGGTGCTGCTGGTGGGCTGGGTGTGTTGGCCGGGCAGCCCGTGCCCTCTCCTGCCCTGGCTCCAGGAGCGGTCGTCCTGCTGCCCCTCGGGACGCTTCGGAGCGCTCCTGGGGGCTGCTGGCGTGGGGCTGGGGGCCCGAGGGGCCAGGCCGGTGTCCTCGCCACAGGGGCTGTGGTGCCTGGGCACTTTGTGCGGTGCTGAGTCCCCGCAGCGCTCGCCTGGCTCTGCCGCGCCCGCTGTGGTTTGGTGACCTGCACCGGGACGTGTCCGGCCCGTGCTGGATACAGACGAAGTGGAACACTTTGTATAAATGCACCAAAAATAAAAAGCCCCTTAGCAGTTGGCCTCATGTTTTTCTTAAGTTTAGCAAACTGAGTTAGAACAAAAGCTGGTGATTGGGAGAAATAACGGAGCAAACTTCTGTGAAACAAGTCACAAAGTCAGCCTGCTCCACGGACTGTTAAATGTCTGACAAACTTCTGGTTAACTTTAGCGAAGACCAACGACAAGTGGGTTAATTGCCATTGTAAATTGTATCTAACAGTTTAATAGCTGTAATACCTGGTATGTTCTTTTTAATCATACGTGTCTGGAGTGTTGCAGAGCAGAGAGAGCATCTGGACCTATAGCAGCTGAAGTAGAAAGTTGTTTTTCTGTTTACAATATAACCCTCTGCTCATAATAATGTTCTTTAAGTGTGCATCTTGTGTGTGTGTAGACTGTATATTTAGTGTGTGAAATAAGTATATTTTCGTGTTTGAAAGTTTAGATTCTAGTGGATTTACTTTTTTAGGATTGGAAATGAGGAAACAGACACAGTGGGCACAGCCACCGTGTTTCCCCGCAGAGGGTCTGTCAGCGGCCGTGGCGCTGCCGGCGAGCTGGGCTGCCCGGCCGGGCCGTGTCGCGGCCGCAGACCCCGTGTGCTGTGCCCGGCTGCGGCGGCCCCGGCGCGTCCGCTCCGCACGTGCCCCGCGGAGAGCTCGGGAGCTGGAGCCTGCCCAGGCTGCCCCTGTGTGCCTGTTGAGACTCTCCCAGTTGAGTGGTTTGTGTGTGGCTGAGTGGAAAGGGGCTGCAGATATGGCCATATCATTCCTGAATTTATTGTGGAGACTCAACCTAACGGCTTCTTTCACAGGCAGGAAACATTAGTTTTAACTGATAGATAACTGGGAGGCAATAAAGGGGACTTTGCAGAACTCTGTGTTGTGGTTCTGCTGTTTCTCTGTGCAAGATCAGCTTTGGAATAGGTGGAAAGGGTTCTGTGTGTCTTATCCTGATGAAGAGCAAAAGCCATGGGGTATAAAGGGAAGGATGGCGCTTTTCGACACAACCGGAGCAAGCCAGGGTGGACCTGCGGGATGTGTCAGACAAGGCACTGAAGCAGAGCAAAAAGAATCTGCTAGAAATGAGCTATCAGTGAAATAAATTAAAACTTATTAAATATCTTCAGTGTAATCTGCCTTAGATGTGGTTTTAGTTCAGTGATCCGGAGTCCAGCCCCAGCACGCAGCTTTCCCGTAGAAGAGGCTGCCGGGGGAGTTGGGCAGCGTGGCCACGTCCCGTGGGGACGCGTTTGGGCCCAAGCGCCCCAGGAGCCCCCGGTGCCCCTCACCTCAGGGCAGCCCCTCTCACTGCGCTGCCTTCGCTCCCTGCTCGGGGCTGGGGGCAGGAGGGCGTGCTGCAGGCCGTCCCCCGCAGGTCCCCCGCTGCCCATCGTATGTGATGTGGAGCTGGGAACAAAACCACCAGGACAGGGCTGTTCTCAGGTGGAAATGAAGTACAATAACTCCTGTGTTGAGGCTGCTTTGCTCCCTTCCCTCTTCCATGAGCAGATTTTGAAAGTATCCCGTTTCCAAAATGCGGGTCTCTGAGGGTCAGGAGCGGTGGGTGCCGCGGTGGGTGCCGCGGTGGGTGCCGCGGTGGGTGCCGCGCTGCCGCAGGCACGGGAGCGGTGCCGGTGGAGCACAGCGCGGTGCCCGGGCAGCCCTGTGCAGGGAGGACCCGGTCGGTCCTTTGCAGAAAACTCAGGGCTGAGATAACATCTTAATCCCTCTGAAACTCCAGCAATGGCTTCCGCTAGCTCTGCTGTAAACGGGGGATTTGGGGAGCAGACGTGGCAATGGATGTTTCAGTGAAACCTGGGAACATAAGAGCATTTATTAAAGCAAGTTGCCTCCTGTAGCCCAGCATTATCCCATCCAGCTGCCAGTGCTCAGTCTCGCCAGATTTCTTCCTCTTGCTTCAAAAGGGAACAGGGTAGAAGTATTTTTAATCACAAACAAATGTTTGAGAAATTTATGGGGTGAGGGAGGAAGGCCCCCATGTCATCTCTCTGTGGATGGGTAGGATGGAGTCAGTCAGCCCCAGTTCCACACTGGGAGAGCTTTTTTTTTCCTCATTGTAATGCATGATCTGCTTGACAGTTACGCTCCAGTAAAGGGCCTGGACATGTGGTTACATGAATGCTGACACCTGCACCTCTGATTTCATGCAATTAATTGAAGCTAAAAATATTGTGGTGGGAAGGCAGAAGACGTCTGTGCCTGTTGTCACCCTGTCACCCCTTCACAGCGATGGAGCTTGGGCAGGACGCGCGGGAGATGCAGCTCGGGGGCTGCAGGCCAGCAATGCCTGAGGTCGGTGGGATTGTCCGCAGCGTTTCAGGCTGCTCCTCCGCGTCCCTGGCCAGGAAGGGCTGATGCACCCTTGTGAAGGGGTTTATGGCGATGCTGCACGCTTGCTTTGCTGTGGGCTGTTGTTTTCCAGCTGGTAGTCTGACTGTGGCACACTGTTCTCTGTGCATGTGGAGTATTGCTTCCAGCGCGGTGGGAAGCGGTGCCCTGTTTTACTGGTCTCCAGTGCGGGTCGAGATCCTCTCTCAGTGTTCACGCTGCTGAGGTGCTGGGAAACCTTGGCTGACTTTTTAAAAGCACATTTACTGGGCAAAGTTTAAGATGTGTTCTGTCACCTGATCCTTGCGCTGCCTTCGACTATGCAGAGCTGACCAGAGTGTGTCATTGGTCAAAAATTTTAGGCCAAACAGTACCAGCAGTGTCGAACCTCAGGGACCCGCTCAGGTAGGGTGAGGTGTGGTTATTGAGCCTGATCTGCCCAGTCCTGAAATTATTTCAGGGATCAAACAAGTGGAATTGACTCACAATAGTAAAGGTCCCAGCAGGCCTCAATGGAAGTGGGTTTTCTCAGGTTCTTGGTTTGTGTTGGTGTTAACTACAGTCAGACACGTTGTGTGCGTGCGGCTGTTGTCGCGGTACCCGGGAAGCGCGGCGGTGCGGGCAGCCCGCCGCTGTTGCGGCTTTGTGCTCTCCTGCATCTCCAGCTCACAAAAGAAGAAATAGCTGAGATTTGTCTTGTCTTGGGCTGACAGTACAGCCAAGTGATTGCCAGTCCAATTTGGCAGTTTTTAATCATTTTATCTCTGTTCTGCGCTCTCTGGGGAGACAGGCGGTGTTTAGCAGTCTGCTCAGAAAGACCTTGGGGCTACTTTCAGCGCGGTGGCTCAGAGCTCCGATTATTAGCTCTGCTCTTAGGAGCACACTGCGATCTTTCCCGAGGGAGTGGTGTGAAAAATTAACACAGGCTTAGAGCAGCAGTGCAGCAGCAAGCTATGTAACTGTAATTACTCCATTGATATTCCTCACACAATAACACTGTCATCAGTCATTTACATAAACTTTTTCTCCATGAAGAGGGAATGGCTGCTTATAACCCTATTGGGTGCTTCCAGAGCATGCATTATACATTTTATTTGTTCTAATTTCAGACTCAAGGCCTGTAGGAACAGAGAGAGGAAATGTGCAGTCTTTTTGTCGCTGTGTTTTCTATTGCAGCAGTAAGTGTGCCCCTCCGCACGCGCGGTTGTGCGCGCAGGGTGAAGCGTGCCGTGACAGGATACTGGGAACCACTGCCGGCATCTGAAACGTTCCGTGTCGTTCTAAGACATATGCTGGTATATTTTAAACAGTTTGGTACCGAAACTCTGTCCCAGGTCTCGGTCTCTTGTCCTTTGGTCAGGCCGGGTCCATGAGCAGCAGGTGTTGTCCTGCTTGCGGAACTCTTGGGACATACTGCCTCCTCTTAGATGTCTTTTTCTTCTGCAAGCCATGTAGCTCTGTGCCCTCTGCCTGTAGCGGGCTCTCCTGTAGTTCTGTTGTCTCACCCTGACCAAAAAGAACGGCTGCATGACCCGCAGACCCGCTCTTCCTGGCAGCAGGTAATGCAAGGCAGTAACAAGAAATAAGTAGCTAAGAAGGTTCAGTATTAGCACCGTCCTGTTTTCTGCCAGGGACACTTATTCCCTTTGTGGCCCTTTTACAGTGTAAAAGCCAGAGCTTGTATAAAGCAAACTGCCCTCGCTCCAGGTCGGGCAGTGATGAGCGTCCTGGAGCCCGCAGGAGCTCAGCCGTGGTGTGGGCCGAGCACCGTGGGGCCGAGCACCGCGCCACCGCAGGTCCGCGGTGCAGGTGTCCGGCGCAGCTCTGGCGGCTCCGCAGCAGCTCGACCCGCTCCATCTCGGGGTGTGCAGGGTCACCAGCTGCTGCGTCGCCCGGCAGCAGGAGGGAGAGCGGGGTCACCTCCCGCTCGGCTCCTCGAGAGCGCTTTGGGAGGGACGAGAGGTCCCTGTCCCCATGGGAGAAGCATTAAACTTTTGCAGATATTACAGTTCCTCTAATTAAAGTGTTTGGAGCCCGATGCTCCTGTGGCTGAGGCTAATAATGCATTCAGGAGAATAATAACCCTGTCTGAGCCGCAGTGGGTTATTGATGGTGCGGTACCTGGCGGCACCGGCCGCGTCCTGGCGCGGCGCAGGCCTGCGGGGCACGGCTCCAGTTGCCGGCACGCGCAGACCCCGTGCTGCAGCACGACACATCTAGTGGGAAAAAAGGCACATGATAGTCAAATTTCAGTTGCTGAATATTTAATGAAGCCTGCAGTGTTTATTTGGTTAGGCTGTCGATTTTTATCGTTCTGTCAATAGCTTCTCATATGTGGCACGGTGATGATCTTTAGCAGCCTGTCCCCTGGGAGCCAAAGCGCTAAATGCAATTATGGATTTTATACCGCAATGTGTTTGATATTTCCACTGATCTAATTTGCAGTCTGGTAGTTTATTGTTTGGCATTTTAATGGCGTTCAAATGCTATGGAAAATTTGATTTCTCTTTATAATTCACCCTAATGTCATTAATGCTGGTAGCCGAATGGCGTGGATTTTAGAGGGCTAAATATATAGGAAAATCATTTTTTTAATATGGACCAAAACAATCAGAGTTTTAACTAAAAGGAAAACCATGTTCTATTTTTTCACACTTTCCTCCGTGTCACGTTACATTAAACATTGAGATTACTTTGAGGAAATGGTGAAACGAATGCTGGACCATGGCAGACGAAATACAAATGCAATGTGTCCTGCGATGGAGGCTGCACTGGAGAGCTCAAAGATCCTCAGGAGTCTTTTGAGAGAGAAGCACAATGAGAACCATCTCTTGAAAAGTCTTGTCGGGCTGTTTCTCTTCTGTTCCAGACCACTTTTGTTTGGTAATTAATCCTCCACGTATTATTTTTTCCTCTGTAGCGGGCAGGAGCCCTGAGCCAACCCCTTCATCCGGCGCATCCATTGCACTGGAAACCAGGACGCCCCACGCTAAACAGACTCCCACGCCAGCAGAGCCCCGCGCCGCGGGTGGTGGGGGTTCTCCAGTGCTGGGCTGGGGCTGCTGGCACGAAGCAGGGGCGCACGGAGCTGCGTGGGGGAGTTAATCGTGGTGTTACTTTACACATCTACAACACTTTTATTGTGCAGTAACTTGTGAGTTATGGGTCCTCTGCAATTGCAAAATAAATCCTTTAATTAACCACCTAGTCAGAAACAATTTAACCTCCTCAGTGTATCTCATAAACTACATTAGCCCCAGATTTATATAGAATAGTGTTGTGCAAGTGCGATCTATTTACGTTTGGAAGTACGTGCCCTTTGTTATGTCAAGTATACTGGGATGAGGAAACACAAATCTATTTTATATGGTTTCATCCGTGGCTTTTGATGATTTTACTGAGTGTTTCCCAAATAGAAGCAAATGCATTTTCCACGGGGTGTTACGTGAAAGCCGGCGGGATGGTAACTGTTTCACATGTACAGGTGGCTTCAAGTTTGTGTATTGGTTGCCGCTTGTTAAGGACCGTTTCACAGACAGCATTCAAAACCTCGCCCGTGAGGGCGAACATGCAGCGGCACGGTGACAAGCAGCGGTTCTTTCTCGAGTGCCGAAGAGTTTGTTTCTGTCTTTCAACAGAGGTGTGAACACAAGGCCGGTGAGTGCAACGCATCTTACGGCTGCCAGAAGCAGAACACGCTTTGTGGTTTGTGAGTTTAAGAGCATTAAAGAGGTCCAAGAGAGTTCCTCATTTAACGTAACCAAGTAGAAAAGCTGACAGAAATAAGAAGTCATAAAGGAGGCTGAACAAGGTGCCAAAAGCACTAATTAATGGCTATAGAATGTTGGACAGTTTGCTTTGGATGAGGTTGATGCTGACCCACGGTTGTTGGTGCTGAGGGTGCTCCTGCTGCTGCCCTGGATCTGGCAGCAGCAACAAACATCAGCTGCAGTCGTAACTCATCTCAGTTCTTTCCCCACAACAAATTTTCCTTAAAGAAAATATCTTTCTGTGAACTTGTTAGATGACAAGAGCAACAGTGATCATGTCGAGAATAAACTGTTTGCTGCCATATTTCCTTCCATGGGGAAAGTCTTTCTCAGGGTCCTTGTTGTGTCCCATACTGATGTGCAATGCTCTTGGGCTTTGGCAGTGCCACCAGAGGTGCGCAGGAGGTCACCTGCATAGGGAGATCCTCAGCCAGACCCTTCTGCAAAGCTGCTGTTCAGGAGGCCTGGGCAGGGCTTGGGCAGGATGGGGCCATGGGCAGCGATTATTCTTGGAGCATCTCAGCCTTCAGCTGCAGGACCTGGGGGGCGCTGGGGACAGGGGGCGGCTGCAGGACCTGGGGGCACTGGGGCAGGGGGCGCTCGCTGAGTCCCTGTGCTGCAGTGGCTGGGACTCGGGGCTGCATTTGTGTCCCGCTGAGTTATTCCTGTGTCTGAGCTGGTGCCCGTTGTGCGTTGGACCCCAAGGTGACCCTTCCTTCTCTGAGACCTGCCAGCCTGGCCCTCGGCCGGCGGCACCGCGGGCTCAGGGGAGCCCCTCTCCTGCCTCGGGAGGGGCCGGGCGGGCACAGCAGGGCAGGAGGTGGGGTGATGGTTTCCTAGTCCTGCTGCCGTGGAAAAACGAGGCGTTTGAAGACCAGTCAGCAATGCAGAGGCTGTGCAGCGGCAGTGCTGGCGGGAAGTCGGGCAGAACATCGCACGGCTGAGTCGTTGCCAGGAAACTTATCAAAAAACTGCTGTATTATTCAAGCTCTGGCCTGTGATGTTTTCAGCCGATGTTTTAGTTTGCAGGAACAAAAGCTGACAGGCTGTCACAAAATTGTCAAGAAACCCAGTTAGCAGGAATTTAAAATAAAGACACCGAGTTTGGAGCGTGTCGGGCGGCCGAGGCCGGGCCGGCCCGCCCAGCGCCTGTTAGCGGTGATGGATGAGCGCGCACCGCACGGCAGCGCCACCGGCCCGGCTCCACCAGCCCTGCTCCGCGCCCGGGCATCTGTCAAGATGTTAAGTGGACGACTGCAATCAGCAGTGAAATAAGACCTGTGTAATCTGATGTTCCACTTAGGAAAGAAAACAAAATTCCTACCACCTCACATGAAACTGCACCAGCCAGCACACAAAGGCCTTTCAAGCGGGCTGGGTATCTGATAAAATCTTTACACCTCATTATCATTTGTAATTTAGAGATATGGGTACAGCTGTATCCACAAACAGTGCATGATGACACTTCCAGGGATTTTGAATCCGTGGCTGTTTCCATCGAACAGCTTTACATTCATACATGTACTTCTATATTCTTCTTAATGTATTCTTCTATTCAAACTTTATCTTGATTAAAAGGATAGGCTGCCTGCTAAAAGTGTCCCTTCAGTAAGAGTTTACGTAGACTGGCAAAAGAGGCAGCCTTCCAGTTCTCCGCAGTGGAAGTCTGGTTTTGGTTAATGCCGTTTAGTCCAGGTGTTTTCTGGAAGGTGTCAAGAAATAGAGAATTTGTGGTCTTTAGATGCAGAGAAGCTCTACCTCTTAGGGAGAATCAGACATTAAAAACATTATGGTAAGCGAAGTGCAGTATTGAGTGAACACCTAGGACAGGACAGCCCCGAGACAGCACCAAGCGTCGTTGCTGTTTGAGCTGAGCCTTCCTGGCTGCGTTCACCCAGGTGTTTTGGATGGCAGAGGACGTTGGCAGATGCAGTTGGGTGCGCAGCAGTGTGCTGTGAGAAGGCAATCGGCTGTCTAAGCACCTCGACCTCCTCAGCACCGGAGGGTGCGGGGTGGGTGCTGGGGCTGGACAAGGGCATCAGCGGAGCAGGTCAGCCCTTCCACGGAAAACGCTGACATAGCGGTGTCCGTACGGCTCGGCCCTGACCAGGTGTCCCTGGTGACTCTGCCAGCCCAGCTCCCTGCTCGGTGCGTCCCGGGGTGCAGCGAGGGACCCCCCGCAGCCGCGTGTCGCAGTGCGCCGGGCCGGCCGTGTCGTGTCCCCGGGG
Organism: Patagioenas fasciata; assembly: GCF_037038585.1. Classification (NCBI taxonomy): domain Eukaryota; kingdom Metazoa; phylum Chordata; class Aves; order Columbiformes; family Columbidae; genus Patagioenas; species Patagioenas fasciata. The sequence goes on from NC_092539.1 coordinate 11,789,647, forward strand.
CAGCCTGGCTGCGTCTCCTGTGTCTGGACGCCTGTCCAGAGGAGATGCAGAGGAGGAGGAGGAGGAGGCTTTGTTTCCAGGTCCAGCCCCAGGAGTGAGCTGGGAGCCGGAGTCAGTCGGGCTGAGGAGGGCACAGGCAGACCCCTCAGCAGTGTGTCGGAGGGTGCTGAGCACCTCCGTTGTGCTTTATTTTGTGGATGGTTTGAAAAACTGCACGTAGTTTGATCTATGAAGTTTAATATAGTAGTTGAGAAATATTCCAGTGACAAATATGACCATAATTTCTAATAATATTCATGAAATTTTAAGTGAGATAGAACTCCCTGTAAAAGATGAGATCTCTCCTTTTTTTCGAGCTGTCTTTACAGCATTTTGCTTATTTACTCTCCCAATGTGAGCTGGCTGTGGTTTTAGGATTATAGCTGTAAATAAAAAGAAGAGATTGCAGAACAGTTTATGGAATTCCTCCTTGCCAAAGACATTGATTCCAACCTGATTCAAATGCTGGAAATCAAGCAACAATAACAAAGATTATTATTGTTACTACTAGAAATGTTACATGATTCTGAAAGGCAAGATATTAAAGAATAAAGACCCCAAAAGCCATGCAGTCCTCCCCATCTCCCTCCGAGCTCCAGACACTCCCAAGCTCTTCTCCACGTCTTGTGCTCAGCAGGTGCAGCGCGGTTCCTGTGTCGATGTGACCCTTGGTGTGACACCGTTCGAGGACCCTGCTGGGTCGTGTGTGCTGCACGGGGTCACTTGTACTCGAGTGTTGTGTTTTTAATACGCCACAACGGCCGCGGTCCCGTTTGTTTCCTGGAAGGTGAGGGTGCTGCTTATGCTGTACAGTGGGTCGATCATCTAGCGCTGCCGTCCCGGCGAGGAGGACCCGCTGTGTTGCACTGGAAAGCTTACGGTGGGTCGCCACGCGGATGTTGCCAGTCTCTGCCTAGCGTGGTACTTAAAGACTCAAATCCTTCAGCTTTCTGGGCTGAAAATAGTCTGTACATCATTTCAGGCAACACAGTACAATGTACCATGAAATGCTTAATGCTGTAGAAAATTGCTAATGCAACAAAGCAGAGCCCCTTGAAAAATCAGCTAATGCTTCATTATGCCATCCTGGGTCCCTTTTGACCCCGTCCACAAGAGCATCGCTTCCCCGGCGCTGCCTGGGTGCCGGCCGCTCCCGCGGCAGCGGTGCTGGAGCGCTGCTCTGCCGCTGCTCTGCCGCCGCTCCACAGAGCGCTGCGCTGGGGCCGCAGCTCTCCAGCAAAGCCCGGCCTAGTGTGGTGGTCGGGGAAGCCTGGAGGAAGGAGACGGAGGGATCTTTGATGCCCCGTTGTTCCCCTGGCCGCTGTTCCCGGGCCGAGCGGGTCCTGCGCAGGTGCCGGCACCAGCGCGCTCTGGGGCATGGTCAGGCCGGTCGGTGCTCGGGGGTCACCTGAGCTGCTGCAGTAGGAGAAGAGTCTGTGGCTGGAGCAGTTGTACTCTTTGTCCTATGATAGATGATGTAGCTTTATGCTGGGTTGGCGTATTATTTGTATGATGGCAGTTTCTGAGGGCCCTCTCTAGATGACGGTTGGGTGTTCTGATGACAAAAGCTTCAGCATGGACCCTGAAGCACCTGATGGCTCCAAGTTACTCTGCTTCTGGTTGAATACAGATTAAAAACCCCATATGTAAGGTCTCCCTGATTTAGCAATGAGAAAGAGTAAGATAGTATGTGCATCATATCGTTCATCAGGACATAAATATTAGATTAACAAAGATTACTGGGTAAAGGAACTATATATGCAAATGGAAATAAAAGAGCATAGTCAGTGTGTGCATAAATATGTTCCAGGCAAAGAGTCCAGGGGCTTCTATAAGAAGAGACAATTACGGAATTTCATGCTTTTTGGGAGAATAAAAGCTCATTGAGACATGTTTGCCTTTCTCAGGGGTACAGGAGAATTAGAGCAGCAGAAACAACTGCTGTGGCGATTCCATGTGCTTTGTATGTGTTTGATGAACTACCTAAGCAGGAATACCTGGGTTATCATGGGTAACCTAGAGAAACAGGATGAGGTAGAGGAGGTGAGGTGCATGGTTGCAGTTCCCATCACTGCTTTAGCTACAGGAGCATAGCAATACTCTCACTTGAAGGGAGCATCCAAGTGCTGGAAGCCAGCGTGCCGCCTCCCGCGTTTCTGCAGCGCTGCGGGGGCTCCCAGCGCTGCGAGTGGGCAGCACAAGGTGCTCCGGCCTTTCCGAAAGAAGGGGGAGCCTGCGGTTGTGTTGATGGACCAGAGCCCCCTCCAGCCCTCTGCAGCTGGGTAAATCTCCCTGGGATCGGGCCGGCTAACAGAAATATTGGCATTCCTCAGTGCTGGGTGAGCGGCTACCACTGATTCATTTCTTTGCTCTGCAGAGTAATTCTAAGCAGCTTCTTTTTAACTGAAAGGATCAAAGTCCCCAAATGAGAATGTAGTGAACTTGATACTTCTCCACAAGCCCAATAGGCATGGACAATATACGTTCTGTAACCGAAACCTTTTGGGGCTTGTGTAATACAATACCCTTTCTGTAACCCCCACCCTGCTCTCCATCCTCATGACCCTGCTGCAGCTAAGGGACCGGACAGTAGAAAAACATGTCAAGCATGAAAAGCAGCAACTTGAGGGCAAACATGACCCCTCCACCGCTAGTTACTGAACTTCTGAAAGTACGTCAAGCAAGCAGAATCAGCTCAGAAGGGAGGCCGGGACACCTCATGGTGTGCGAGATGGGAGGCGAGGTCTCTGCTCTTTAGAACTGAAGTGTTTTGTTTTAATCATGGGGAGAGCTGCTGGCTTGGCACTGTGTGAGAGAGATTCAGAAATCCTGAGGAAGGAGGAATTTCTCAAAACAGTAAGGAAAACAAAAGTCAGCAACAGGGAAGAATTGGCCAGCATTTTTACAGCAGGAAATGTGGAGGATACTGAAAAGAGAAAATTAATGGCATTGGGAGTATGATCCTGCTAGTTGTTGTTGTTGACACCTCATCATTTCCAGATCAAAAATGCCAGCTAAGGCCGTGTTTCACTTGACACTAACTCAGGTCACCTTAGCCTTGCCCAGAGAAAGAGAAGTGTCAAGCGAGAGATTGAAGCTCTGGAATGAAAATGAAGAGCACCGCGAGAAACTGCTTTGTGTTTGCAGCCGCAGCCGCAGCCTGGCTGCTGCGAAACCTCTGCGGCGGGTGCACCAAATGTTTTGCTGCATTTTGTTTTCTGAGGTAGAAGAAATGTTCCATTTTGAGCAGTGGAAAATGCTAGCTATACCTATTATAAACACAAGTGTAATGTTTTATAGCCCATAGAGGGATAATTACAAAGTACAAAATCACAGATTTTATAGCAGATTTTCCCAGGAGTGCAGTTAGGAAAACGGTATGTGTCATGTAGCCAATTTAGATAATGATTCTGATAAAGATAAACTGAATTGTTTATAATAAGTAATTGGGCCTAGAAAGGCCCAAATGAGACAGACGAGTACACGAGCTGAGAGGAGCAGGAGCTGCAGCCCGGCTTGTGCAGCAGCTCCTGCCGGGCCGGGCTCTGCCGGGCCGGGCTCTGCCAGGCCAGGCTCTGCTGGGCCAGGCTCTGCCGCTGGCTGGGCTTTCTGAGGAACAGTAAAGACTGAAAGCAGTTCAAGAGTTTTCCGTCGCTGAGGCTCCCAGGTGGAGGCTCTTGCGAGGGTCGGTGCTGGGGGCAGACGGACAGCTGATTCCCATCTGGGGGCTGAACTGGGAGAGACACCCAGGAGGCTGAAAATGGGAGAGAAAAGTCCCCGCTTGCTGGCTGCTGAGGAAGGTCCTGGGGCTGGGTCAGAGCTGAGCGTGAAGAGTAGTGGCCTGGTAAATACACAGTGGCGTTTTACCACAGGCGGGAGATTACTTGTTGAGTAGATTATCTCTCTTGAGATAAGACAAAATCCTTCAGACTCAGTGGAGTATCTCCCCTAGCCTGTTAGTAGATGACAAGATGCAGTTTGGGCCCAGTAAGCCTCTATCAATCACAAGATGAAGTAAAGCCCTAATTATCATTTAATTGCCGCCTTCAGCTTGAGCTGCCCTTCTTCACAGCTTTCTGCATCCATTTGAGATTAGGTTGCACTAAAATGAGAACCGTAAAGGGCCTGGCCAAGGTGTGAAATTCCCTGGGTAACTGAATTAATGGCAGCGTGTTCCTGCTGCTGGGGCTTCTGGTCTCTGAGAAGACAGAATGAGTGAGGGCAAAGGGACATAATGGGGAATTGGCAGCGATAGCTCTCAGCCATTTGTTCACAAAAAGAATGACTTAGAACATGCTGGTTTGGCCAAACTCGAGGGAGACAAAGGAAATACCACTCACAAACATTTGATTTTATGATAATTTTGTGGAATTATATTGTGAACTATTTTATTGAATAAAGAAGTAGTAATATGTGCACACAGGCCTGTGCAGTTGAGCACGAGCTGCAGAATGAGCATTGGTAACTGGAGTTCTCATTTTCTACGGTTTTCTTCTAGAGCATTTGAAACTGATTGCCACACAGTTTCTGGGGGTCGTTGGGGTTGGCTTTGCAGGGGAGCTTGTTGATCTGTTTTCATGTGCTCTGCATGGCGGGTGTGTTCTCTACGTCAGTTGCAGCAGCAGAACAGTGTTTCTCATGATGAAACCCTTGATGCAGCCCTGACACTGACATTCATCATTAGGACACTTGTCTACACTGTGTAACTTTGCAACATCAAATCCAGTTTCAAAGATAATTACAGGCCATTAGTACCTGACACATGGAGTTTAATAACAGAGTAAATGTTGTGGTGATCTTTGGAAATGCATAAATAAGTAGATAAATACACAAAATAGAGTTGTCTGGCTTTAAAAACGAGCTCTTAAAACTGGTATTGCCTGAGAAACAGGCATTGTTGGAACTGGTCACTGAACCTCTTCGGATGAAAGACACGGTGTTATGGAGCCGTCGCTTCGCTGTCTGCCGGGGCTGCCGGTCCGGAGCGGGGCCGCCCGGGGCCGGTCTGCCGGGGCTGCCGGTCCGGAGCGGGGCCGCCCGGGGTCGGTCTGCCGGGGCTGCCGGTCCGGAGCGGGGCCGCCCGGGGCCGGTCTGCCGGTGCTGCCGGTCCGGAGCGGGGCCGCCCGGGGCCGGTCTGCCGGTGCTGCCGGTCCGGAGCGGGGCCGCCCGGGGTCGGTCTGCCGGTGCTGCCGGTCCGGAGCGGGGCCGCCCGAGGTCGGTCTGCCGGGGCTGCCGGTCCGGAGCGGGGCCGCCCGAGGTCGGTCTGCCGGTGCTGCCGGTCCCCAGCGGAGCTGCCCGGGGCCGGTCTGCCGGGGCTGCCGGTCCGGAGCGGGGCCGCCCGAGGTCGGTCTGCCGGGTGCTGCCGGTCCGGAGCGGGGCCGCCCGGGGCCGGTCTGCCGGTGCTGCCGGTCCGGAGCGGGGCCGCCGGGGCCGGTCTGCCGGTGCTGCCGGTCCGGAGCGGGGCCGCCCGGGGCCGGTCTGCCGGTGCTGCCCTGGCCCGAAGGCAGAGCAGAGCCAACGCGGCTGGATAATCGCCTGACCTCAGGGTGGATTTTGTACTCATATGTTCGCTTTGGTTCTAGTGGGGAAAACTGCACTTAGAAGAGCAAAATGTGATTAAAATGTAGCTTTTCTGTTTGATTTGCAGCTACTTTTTTTATCCATCCATCCCTTGTGCTATTTTTTCCATTCCAGGTTCTTGATTTTTTTTTTTTTAATAATTGTTTATTTCTCAAGAATTGATGGAGATTTTTCTTAACTCACAGGATTTTTTCATTTAATCAAAAGTGATTTCTTTCACTTGGAGCCCGATTTGCTTACAACAACAACGATTTCTAGTAGTTTTCCTAAATAATAAATTAAATAGCCCGTAGTGGTGAATAAGGAGTTTACATTCCCGATGGAAAGAATACATCTGTGGAGATGAGTTTCATCAGACTGTTGACTGAAACAGAGACTCAAAATTGATTCCATCTTTCGCCAGCGTAGCCAGCGCTCTCCTGAATGCAGTATTTATGGAGCATTCTTTATTTAAGATAAGCAAAACAACAAAAAAAGACCATAAAAGGAGGCCTCCTCATCCTCTTTTGCTGTCTCTGGGTCAACATCTCAACCTCTTGATTAGATTTGGAACCTACTAATTAGATATAATTCATTACCTGCAAAAATGAGATCAGAAATCAAGAGCTGCTTTTCAGAATAAGGCGATCTTTCCCCTCATCCATCATGGCTGTAAGTAACCAATTTAAAGTCAGACAAATGCATAACCAGCATTATTACCTTGTCATAACTAGTTAGGGAGAAAGACCTGGAATAAGCTGGCATTATAAATGGTTTTTATCACATTATTTTTTAGTTATTTGTCAGCTACTTTGCTTAAGATAAATGCGGAACAATAATCAGATTCTGCAACTGAACTGTGGACAAGATTTTGTTAATTGCAAAGCCGCTTCTGTCAGCAGACCTTCTGTAGTGGGGCCCAGCTAATCAATTTCTTTATGGAAAAATTGTACTGAGCGCATTGTCACGTTTGGACTTGAGGGTCTAGAAGGACAACATCTAGGAACTGGCCATGGGAGCAGGGAGGGCTCGCAGCTCTTGGTGTCCTTGAGGTTCCCATCTCAGTGCAGAATCCACCATGAGCCATTGCAGCTGAAAGGAAAATGGAGTGGGAGTAGGGACACTGGAAAATGATGGGCCTCTAGAACTTGGCTTATTCTTCTGTCGTCTCCAAGCTTTAGCTGTCACTGGGCAAGGCAGAGAGGGTGTACTTTCCTTTGTGTTTCGGTGAGCGTTTCGTGCCCGCCGGTGTCAGCACACTGGTTGTGTTGGTGGAATCCGCTACAGAGGCGACGGTGCGGGCCCAGATGTGGGTCTGGCTGCAGCCCTGGGAGCGCAGCAGCGGCGCGGCCGTTCGGGTGCGACCCGCTCCGTGCGGCGCTGCCCGCGCGCCCTGGTGCTTCCACATCAACACGTTCTGCCAGGCACAGGAATGGTTCCACCCGGTCTTTGCAGTCCAGGTTCACTTTAAAGGGCTGATCGAGTGGCAGGCTTTAGACACATTTGCTTTTTTTCCCTGGTTAATGCAGTTTAGGTGGCTGTAGCATGAAAAGGCTTGACAAAGTGTTAGCATTAATGTACTGAGCATAATGAACACCAACCATAGAGCACATGGTGCTTGTCGGCTTATTGGTGAATTTAACTCACTTTAATTGCAGTGTTACTTATGTGATGGAGATGTAGCCCTCAGAGGGATCATTTGAAGGACAAATAATGTATTTGTGTAAAATTAAAAAAAAAAACACCACCAAACTACTAGCAGATAGTACTACCAGCTGTAGTAAATTATAGTTTAATAATTATTATCTAGATAGCACTTGGCTTAAGGTTAAAAAAGAGGCACTTCTGGAAAATAGGATCAGCGCTTGCCTGCAGCACGGCCGCGGGGAGCGGCTTCTGCAGGCGGCTCTGGTGGCTGGAGCACCTGGGGATGAATGGAGTCTGCTGGGAGCAGAGCGTCCGCCCCGGGGCACGTCAATGGGAATGGGAGGTGACAATGGGCCCCGTCCCGGGTGTCCTGGGCCCAGGGAGGTGCCGCAGCCGTCCGGGTTCGCAGTCGGGGGCGCGGGACCTTCCCCGGCGCTGGTGCCGCGGGCGGCGGGACGCTGCTGGTGTTCGGGCCTCCTGATGGCTGTCATTTGTACCCTGAACATTGAATATCTTCCTCATTATTCATCCTACCGCACCAGAAACAGCTGGTCTTCAAGGGAAATTACCTAATGAATCAACAATAAGGCTATTGTGTAGGCGTGACATTTCTGATAATAAATTATTGCTTTCAGGAGGCTGACCACACTTGTCAGGGTTTTGCGAGTTACAAATTCAGCTGCCTTGTCTTCTGCTGTTTTACATAAGCGTCAGTGTGAAATCTTGGCATTTGACTGTCAGTTATTCCCTCAACTTCTTGATCTATATCGTAAAATTTCTTTCTTTCTTCATTTGTTCAGAATAATCTTTGGGCATTTCCAACCCATACTTTGAAGTGATATTTGCTTGTTTTGAATTGATTATATTTATTGTGCCATATCTATCTTAGAATTAAATATGAATATAAATATTAGTTACTAGAAATGTAAGCAGGCTAAAAATGTAAGGGCTACATTTTAATTTCACTTAAATAAACGTCGTGTTTGCATATTTCTCGTGTGCTTACACTTGGCCGAGTAGTTTTTCAGAAACCCACGGTATGGAGAAGGAGCCAAATATTCCCTTCCTAGCTTTCAAACATATCTGGATGTAACTAAAAGTGCTTGACCCATATAAAATATGCTTCAAGGATTATTATTTTAAAACACATTTCTTTTTCACATGCAAGTGTTATTTGCCTTTTATTTTGTATATACAGGCATGTGACTAGTTAGTGATTATAAACCAAAGTCCTTACTCCCTCTTAGCTGAATGAAAATGATACTGAAATTCAGTCAGTATCTGCAGCAAATTGTGTGCTTTATCTGTGTGGAATTCTGTGGAACCAGTTCTTTAGCTTTGAATACTGTAGGTCTTTTCATAAGTAGCCAAGAAGTAGAAAAGGACAGCACTTTAGTTTTCTGCCAGATTTCTCGGGGCAGGACGCGTGCTCGCAGGCCTGGATGAGGCCGCGGAGGTGAGTCGGGCTGGGGAGGAAGTCGGTGTTCTTAGGCGAGTTGTTGTGGAAGTTAAAGATGAGATCTAAGGCAGGGGATACGTGTTCTAGCAAGCACGCTGGGTTTGAGGCGCTCCCGGTGACTGTGGTTGCACCCTTCTTTTCGCAGGTAGTTGACATCCAACGCCTGGACATTGCTGTTGCTTCTGCCCTGTACAGAATGCGTTGTTAGTTTCAGGCGGTAGGGCATTTACAGGCTTACTCTCACTCAAGCGTTTGGGTTTTTTTTAATAACAATTCAGATTTTCATCAGGAAAAAGCTACCTGAAACCCAGTGTGTCTAAGAGGTATCTGAGACCTGGAGCACAGCTCTGCTCAGCGCCACCAGCGCCCTCCAGACTGGCCCCGTGTCTGCCGTGGCACCCGGATCCCCCTGCCCAGGGTGTTCTAGGAAGACCAGTTGTAAGTGGAGCAAAACTCATTATTATTGCCCTCAGCCCACCCCCCGAGGCCCGAAAAACCAGCGAATCCCCAGGGAACTTGTGAGGTAAAGTGTCTTCCAGGAGGATTGCCCATAGTTGGGCTCAGAGGTGCCCGGGCAGGATCCTCGGGCGGAGCAGAGCGAGCGCCCTGGTCCCGCTGGCCCCGGGGCCCTGCAGCCCGCCTGTCCCACACCTTTGGTTTCCTTCGTGCCCTGCGTCCCGCGCAGGTGCTCCCAGGCACCCTGAGCACCCCGTGCTCCCCGGCTGAGAGGTTGCTCACAGGTGGCAGCCGTGGCCTCCCCGGGGAGTCCAAACCCACAGAAAATCAGCAGCCTCTGCTGTTCCTTCGCTGCCTGCTCATCGTGCAAGGTGACCTGGCTGGGCCGCGGTCTGGCCAGCTCGGTGCTGGTGGTGCTGGGGGTGCTGGTGGTGCTGGTGATGAGGGTCTGTGGCCTCGGAGCTGGCTGTGCCACAACAGCCGCGGTTTGCAGGCAGCTCCCCGGCCACAGGCCCGCCATGGGCCCTGGTGAGCGAATGCGCAGCGGGGCAGAGGAAACTGTGAGATATTGTGACCTTTAAGTTAATATCTTGGCATCAGTTAATTAATAGTGTGTTCAAGGTGTGCTGATGGCGGTGAGTTAGTGGTAGGCTGACTGGTTGGTTGTGGGGGTGTTCTGTTTTTGAAACAATCCCTGTAAGCAGGGCCGGGTGCGCTGGGCAGCCGAGGGCGGGCACGGGTGGGCAGGAGGAGCCAGTCCCGCGGGAGAGGGCCCGTGTCGCCACCGCTGCTCTCCGGTTCCCTCCTGCCTGGAGAGGGACCCATCTCCGTCCCCCCGGGGTCGTTTCGGCTGCTCGTGGTGCCCGGGGTGGTGTGTGGAGAGCGGCTGCAGCGGGCACGGGCAGCGCAGGGCTCTGCTTGGAGGGGCTGGGGACAGGGGCTGTGACACGGAGCGTGGTGACCAAGGGCACCGAGAACCAGGCAGTGTGCTCTGCAAACTGGGCTTGGGTTTGGCTGAAGATCGTGGGGAACTAATGGGGGCCCAGCGATTCATGTGAGTGCTGTTCAGTTACGATGCAGAGATGAAATGGCTGAAAAAAGTGGAAAAGGAATTTGAAAACATAGAGCCGAAGAGTGACCCTACGCAATTATTGTGCAGGACCATATTGGCCCGAAAATTTAGCTGCATGTTCATGATGATCGAGATCTTCTGGAGCATTTAAATTTTTCTCCAAATTAATGTCATTTCTGGGGACTCGCTATTGAAAGCAAGGGCCTGCCGGGCTCTTTCTCAGATACGCGAAATTCAGCTGAAACAAACAAAGGTGTTGTAATGGTGTCACATTGTCATTTAACTTTCCCCACCAATCTTCTGATAAAGACACGTTGTATTCAGCAGCATACAGACATAAGAGCAGTTCTGTCTCCAAAATCTGGCTTTACAGCGTAGGGCCTGTTGAGTTTCCATGGCAATAGCCACAAATTCCTCCCCAGCTCTTCAAAGTGAAAGACATATTTGTTTTGCTCGTGCAACTTTGTAGCACAAAAGCTCTCTCTCTTTTTTCACGTAACACCTGCTAATCTGCACTTGGTCCTTTTGAAGCCTCCTGCTGATCAGAAATTCAAATACATTTTTGCATGCTAATCTTAGTGGTAATCTAGAGCTTGTGTCTTTCATGTTCTGTCTGCAAAAACAGTTTTCTTTATAAATCACCAAAAATATTGGCCCCGGTCGCTCTCCATGGAAGGATGAACCGATAGGGAAATCACGCTGTCAACAGCTTGGATGTTGATTCTCTCAAGGTGCAACACAGCTCCCACGAAGCTATCAGATCAGGGCTTTTAACCACCCCTTTGCTCTTTGTGAAGAGAAGGAGAAAGGAGAGAGAGAGGAAAAGGGGGGAAGGGCTTTCATTAGCTCCTGTTGAACACGGGCGCTGTGCACGGAGGGGCAGGGCCCGCGGCCTGGCTGCCTTCAGCTGTCATGTCCCTGTGCCTGTTGGCTCAACAAAGGAGTGAATGTGGCTGCGGAGCCAGACAAATGAGCGTTGGCTGCAGTGCTTTCTGGTCATCGGGTGAATAACCACGCAGCCACAGTGCTGAATTTGCAGCCTGTGCTTCGGTCCACAGCCGAGGCGGCTGTGCCGCGGTGCTGGGTGGATGCTGGCACCGCGCAGGTGCCGGTGTGAATGGGGCTGCCCACGGCGCCAGAGCGTGCACGGGGAACCTGCCCAGATGGGGCAGGACGGCCCGAAACTGCAAAGGGTCCTGATGCTGCCCGTGCCATGGAGGCATTTCCAGGGCGGCTGTAAGGTCGGATGCGCGGCTGGCGGGCAGCTGGAGATGTAGCTGTAGTGCTTCACAGGCACCCAGGGGTATCTTTGTTTGCATCGGCAGTAAAGGATTCACATGGTTTGCCCTTGGGGTGCTGCTGTGTGTCCGTGATCTGTCTGCCAAATCACACCAAAACCCCATGTCCCACATCTATCCCAGCCCCGAATCTGCTCTTAATTCACCTTCCAGTGGTGCTGAGCCGGGTGGGTGCGTGTGCTGGCAACGCAGCGTCAGCTGCTGCGTGCTCACAGCCCGTGCTGCGTTCCTGCAGAGCTCCTGGCTGCTTCCGAGTTTGAAAACAGAGGGGTTGAGCTTCGCTGCAGCTTGGGCATAGGAAAACCTCTGTGGCACAGTTATTTTAAATGACCCAGTCCTCATGGAAATTTACCTTGTTTAAAGTTATTCGTTTTTTTCCATTACTTTAATAAAAGAGAAATCTTCATGGTTAATTTCTTAACCGATAATTCAGTGAACATACAGCATTTTCCTCTTGGAGGATATGAAGAGTTTCCCACTTTCACAGGACATGTTACGTGTGCAGCCCTGGCTGAGCGGTGCAGGAAGCCGTTCAGCCCAGACGCTTCTCCCCGAAGCCCGAGCGCAGTTTGCCGGAGCTGGGGACCGGCCCTGCAGCCGCGGAGCTGGATCGGGGCCCTGGGAGCGCAGGGCAGGCGCCCGGGGTTCCAGTCTGAGCTGAGCCGTGCAGCTCTTCCTCCGTGCTCCGAACTTCGTAAAATCTTGACTTTCAGAAAAAGCTTTATTTGTGAAAGCTCACAGTGCATTGCAGAGAGGAATGCACACTTGCCATTTCATACAGGATCCCTAGCAAAATATTTGAAAGAGGATTTTCTGTTTGTTTGTCTGCATCTTGCTGCTATCCAAATTCTCTTCCTTTCTTTAGGGAGAAGAGTCTGAATGCACGAGGAGGGCTGTGGTTTCTGCAAGCAGATGATACAGCCATGTACTATAAACATGGCAATAATTTCCTTGGGCCCTGCGATCCACCGGGCATGTTGCGAGCAGTTGGCAGAGGCCTGGGGGTGCCCAGCGCGACGCAGCAGCTGCAGTACGACGCTGCTCTGCCGTGCTCGGCGCGGGATGCGCAGCCCGGCGCTGAGCGTCCGTCCTGCCGCCGCTCTGGTGCGGTAACCTCTGCCTTTGAAGTCGTGTGCCCACGGCTCGCAGAGCTGGCTAATACATCAACATCAGCAACTTACCAAAGGGGGGTGAGGGTGGAAGAAAGCTGCAGCATAAATCTCAGTCTGGCTTTATTCTTTTACTTAAGGTTTTATGTCTTTAAAGGAAAAATGCTGACAACGTGCTTGCTCACAAAAAGCCTTTTGAGCCAATGCCAGGACTTTGCTCAAAACTGCTAAAAAGTCAGAGCTGGGGTCTAAGAGCAGTGCTGAATTTTCCTCTGATTCCTTGCTTTACTTTGATTTTGCAGCAGTTGAGGTGTTCAGTATGTCTGCTGCGTTGGGTGTTGGGGTGTGGGTCAGAGTGCGTTTCTGTCTTCGGAAGCGTGTGGGTGCTGCTGTGGGACTGGTGAGGATCTGCCGGAGTTTGCGTGTTTGCTTTCTCTGTATCTGTTACACTTCAGTCTGGCAAGAGTGACTTTAAAACAATATTATTGGACTTGAAATAGTGCAGCCCGGCAACAAGGGGCCTTGTGCTCCCGGGAAGGGCTTTTCCCCTCCGCAGAGAGCGGCTTCAGGAGTGGTGACATCTGCAGCCCACCGCGGCAGAGCTCCCGTCCCCGCGGGCAGGGCCAGGCTCGTGCCATAGTAACCAGCGCAGCCGACGCGGCGGCCGCCTCGCCGTAAGCGTCCTTCTCCGCGGCAGCAGTCTGCCGGCTCCTGTGCCCTCTCGGCTGTCGGCGGGGTGTTCTGCAGCCGTGCTCTCGGGCTTGCTGAGTGTTGGAGGCACAAGGTCCTGCGGCTACCTCTGCCTTATCATAAAGATTTCCAGCCTAATAAATCACAGGGAGTAATTTTTGATCAAGATTGTGCCTGGCTAAGGGGAGCTGACCCCACACATTTTTCTCGTCTCTATAACAGTCTCAGTGCCACCTCCAATACACTGGGCAATGACCACGTGTGTCTGCAGGCGGCTATCCAAGATTTTGGTAGAGATGCTCCTACATGAAAATGTGTGTTCTGGGGCCTGTGCGGTTGTTGGCATTGGGATGTGAATCCCAGGGAATCTCCTGCCGGAGGAGGCCCAACAGCGGACGTGCTTGCTCGGAGAGATGCTCTTATCCTACTGCAGAACGGTTTCCTTGCTTTCCCCCATTCTTGATTGCGTCTCCAGCTTCTGCTTCCAGCCACCTTACTTGTATCTAGAAACAGCAAGGTTTTCTTCTCCTTTGAAGCTGATGGGTCCAAATTTCATGTCCAAATCTTGACGCTCTAATTTAGAAAATAAATATGAATTAGATATTCGAATCCTAAGCTTTTATATTATAAAAAATTGATGTATATGGAATGACTGGATCCTTATAACTGTAGTGGTGATAACAACGTCCCTTTTATTGCTGCTTGTGCCGTGCCATGCCCTGCCCTAGTGTTGTAGCTGTGCTCCCCAAGAGAATGCAGTAAGTTCTCCTTAAACCTCAAGGGCTTTTGTGATCTTCTCACTTGCTATTTATAGCTGATTAAAGCTCAATGATAGTTGCCCCCGTGCTATATTGGTCCCAGTGGGAACGAAGGGCACTCGGCAGCTCACGTGAGCAGACCCTTCACAGCCGCGGCTCGCAGCTCGTTACAGAATATGAGCGCTAAGACTGAACACTGCTAGATTTTCTTATTCAGACTCATTTCGAGCTCCGGCTCAGACTGGAGATTTGCTGAGTAAATAGTCTCAACAATAATCTCAGCCTGATTCCAACTAATTAAATCCTGTACAAACATCCCTCTCTGGGCCAATATAGCGAAAGACAACGAAAACACAGAAAACCAGACATAGCTTTCCTCCAGATTTTGCTCGGCCCTTTAATCCTGTATCTTTTGAAAGATAGTAACGTCCATAAGATGAGGGGTCAGCCTTCCTGCCCTCAGCATCAAGCAGTGGAATTTTTCAATAATGAACAGCTGGGTCACCAGCGACACAAAAGCTGCTGTAATATCCTGTAGGCTTACGGGGCACAAGAGAAATCCCAAAGCAAATCATGATGTACACAGAAAGGGACCGTCCTTTTCTATTAAGGAGGCCACTTCAAACCAGTCTCGACACCACCTTTTCTCCAGCTTTTGGAGGCGAGATTATCCCCTGCGTGTATTTGATCGCGCATTGGGGGGTGGCTCTGATTGCCGTTTTGGAGTCAGAGGAGTTAAAGGAGCGCCGGGAGGGCTCTGGTTATGGGGCTCCCTCGCGTGCCCCGCCGGGCCGCTCACCAGCAGCGCTGCCTGCGCCGGGCCTGCACCGCGAGGCGGAACCGCTGGTACCAGCCCGGACCGCAGCCGGCGCCCGGAGCCCGCGGGAGCGGCGCTGGGGCTGCAGCTCTGCGTTTGTTTTTATGAAACCCCGTGGAATTCACGGCCTTTTCCAGGGAAAGAAAACGTTACCTTGCAGGATTTTTTGCTAAGTACCCAGTAAAGCAAAAAGCAAACCAGGGTAGCATGGCCAAAAAAGAAGTACTACAAAAACTTTTTAACGTATCGCAAAAGCCAGTCTGAGATGTATGCAAGATATGTTAGAGATTCGTGATTAAAAGCAGTTTGTGTCAAGGAAGTTCCCACTTGCAACATGTAGAACATCTGACAGTGATTAAATGGAGCTAGCTATTAGATTTTCCTAAAGAAACAATAGTTAAACATATCTCCACAAGTATGAAACACTTTATGTACTGTATCTGGTACACCTCATTTAAATTGACTTAGATGGAACAGACACACTAAGTCTAACTAGTAGGTTATTAAGAATATAAACCTGGTGCCCAAGAATTTACAATCAGTTATATGGGAGGTATCCTGACTTTCCTCCTTTTCCCAGGGCTTTTATTTACTAAGCATATGCTGTAAAGATGTCACATTTACAGCAGGGGACATATTTAGGATGTTTCTTACAAACAGTTTTAAGTTATATACCTGTAGCAAATGCATCTTGCTATTCTGTATCTTGCCGTATAGAAAATCTGCCCCGGGCTCCAGAAAACGTGTGTTAAAGAGGAGTGTATGTGTTGGGAAGAACACATTCATAATCTGAGTTTTTAAGTTTGCTTATTATATTTTATGAATTTTGGATAGAAATATGACAGAATTGTTTTCCACAGGGTGACGAGCTTTTCAGCTCTGTTAAACCACTCAGAGGTTTGAGAAATGTGGTTTAAATTAAGTATATCATGCTTCTAATTCTGGTGGGTGACAAAAAGAAGAGCTTGGAGATCCATCCCTCCTGTGGTGTTTGGTGGTCGCAGATGAGCTGTGTGCTGGGGGTATTAATCATTTGGTTTCCCTAGGACGTACCTTTCTGTCTCCCCTGCCCGGAGCAGGGGTGCGTCTGGGTGGTCGCCCCGGGGCCGTGCCTGTGCGTAGGTGCTCCCGTTCGTGTTTGTGCGCTGCAGGGGAGGAACAGGCGAGTTGGACTTGAGTTGAGCATTTCAAGCTGCCTTTAATTCTGATTGTCCCTCTTATTTTGTGAGAATGGGCCGAACTGCGGAAGTGAACAGCTACAGCGCTGCAAGCCCGATCAAACCAACTGCTTCCGAGTGTGGAAATCATATAAGCAGTGCTCATACCCCTTTCCTGTGTGTCGCTTCCACTGAAAGGTTGTTCCAGATGCTCCTGCTCCCACCAGCGCTGCCGGGGCCGCTCTGGGCGCTCGGTCCTGGCCCGGCTCCCTCACGCTGCACGGGGTCGCGTCGGGAGTCGTTCAGCTCTCCCAGGCTGAGGATGCTGAGGGTCAGTGCTCAGTAGGTGGGAAAGCAGGAGAGCAGTCCGCTGGGGCTGAGAGGTAATGATGGTTAAGTCCAGACTTCTCTAATTTGCATAATGCCAAGTCTAATAAAATATTAATGGTAGCTTATCTCACTTTCAGATAATTAAAGATAGGCAAAAATTAAATTGGAAAATATTGCTTCAAAAATACAAGAGAAAAAAATGAAGACAATGTCTTGAGAGCAGGAAACATAATTATCTCTTTCAGGTTTACAGAATTGTTTGCTGAGGTGCTGTCAGGTACAAGCCTGCCTGCTGCGCAAAGCTGTGCAGAGCTTGGTCTTTCTAATGGGAATCGCAAACCCAGTGGAATTCGGGGGCTGATGCGGGTCAGCCGGAGGATGGACGTGGAGGACGTGGCGTGTCTGCTTCATGGGGTGGCAGGAACGGTCGCTATAAGAAATGACAGCTTTAAAGGTGGTTGTTTTCTTGCAGTTGGATTCAGTTGAAATAATTAGGCCTTGAAGCTTTGCCAAGAGTTCGCTCTTAACCAAGAGATCATTACTGCAATTAGGTGATAGTTTTGACCAATACATTCTGTGAAATGTCAAATACTAGAGCGTGTGTGGGAGCAAAGAAAAACCCCACAGGGCTACGTGGCACTTCTGGGCCTGGTGCTGAGCTCTGTACATTGTCTGTGGTTTTTCTGCCGCTGGCAGCTGATGACCCCGTCAGCTTACACGACAGTGAAGCGCAGGAGCCGGCTCTGCGTGTACCGGCTGGGCTGGGGCCTCGGGCCCGATCCTGCCGGCTGCTCCGGCGCCGTCCCGGTGTCGTGAGCGGGATCCCGGCCGGCTGGGCCCGCGCCGTGCCGCACGCCGAAGCAGAAACCCCGGGCACGTGTGGAAACGCCAGGCAGAGGCCAGGAGCGTGCAGCGAACCGGAGGTAACTGCTGCGTTAGCGTCCCCCGCCTTACGGGCATGAGAGAGTCTGATGTGGCGATAAGGAGTTAAAGATTCTTCTGAATTTGAAATTTGTAGTCACACCTTTGCCCTGTGCCGGCCGGGAGCGTGGCAGACGGTGCTGAAATCGAGGGCATCTTCTCTCAGCAATTATTCTTTTCCTATTGAGCAACCAGCAAGTCCAGCTTTGTTATGAGACAAAGGACGGTGTGAGCTTTCAACAGGCAGTGGTTGGATACCCTTCATCCAAAAGAAACCGTACTACACTTCGCCAGTATAAAACACGCTCCCACCAAGGGGACATCACACAAGAGCACCCATCTGGGGGCAGGGGGAGGCTGAAGCTGCCGGCCATGATCGGATGACAGATATTTTTGTTAGGAAATAATACATTTCTCTGATTTCCTGAGAGGTTGAATATAAAGCATAAAACAAGGGACGGTGATGAAATCCAGAAGAATGACCTCCGTGTATTCTGCTGGAGGAGGGTAAACAAGTACCTGCGTGCTGCCCAGGTCCAGCAGGCGCTGTTTGGACAGCTGCGTTGCCCGTTGAAAGGTGCTGCCTGAGAGCGCTGGGTGATAATAGTGCTGGTTCCATATAAGGTTCATATAAGATTGAACATCTCTATAGAGAGTGCTGCGTAGGGTTTATTAAAACAGCTGAGAAGCTGGATTTTCTGGTGCATACCGACTACTAATGTAAAACACGCTCCAGTGAGAATTCCTCGAAAAACTGCATTTACTGCTGCAATAATAATAAAAGGTCACCTTGGATCACATTTGCAAAAGGTCAGACGCGGGTGGAGATAACGGCCTGTGCACACAGCGCAGAAGTTGGTAGGTTCACTGTAGTTCCATTTGCAGCCACAGCTGAACACCAATCAGGATTAGACATGGAAAAGCGTTTCTTCCAGTTTGGTGGATTGTGTGGTGGGAGGGGGGTTATTCGTACAGCGAGGAATGTCTCTGGGCCTGGTAAGAACTGTCAAATAAGGCAGAAGTATTTTTACATGCACCATTGTGCTGAGCTCCTCTTGTGTGTCTATGTTCTTGAGATGCACTGGGATGAATATGTCTCTCCAAAACGGTTCGCTAGCACAGTTTCATAGAATGGCTTGTTTAATGTGCATGGCACAAGGTATGTGATGCAAAATGTATCTACGTGCACCTTCCAGCTTGACCCCTGCAGTCTACCTCTCGTGGGCACGGGGAATTGTGATCCTCGGTCTGGTGGGAAGTTTTGGTATGGAGCGGTTGGAGTTCCGTCGTTTGCTGCTGGAGGCTCTGTGTTCTCCACAGCCGGTTCTGCGGAGTTCGCGAAACGCCTGCTCGCAGGGCGCTGGGCTCGGCGCAGCCCCGGAGCCCCACCAAGAGCTGGCAAACCTGGAGCACAGGGATAAAGGAGGCTGTACTGAATACGGCCTCTCCAGCTGTTCTCAGCCAGATGTGCTGAACACGTTGCAAGCCTGTTCTCAATATTGCAGCTCTTTGCTTTAAAGAAAGTGTATTCCTGGAGAAGTCCCCGTAACGGAACTGTTCCCAGGAGGAATGAGCGCTTCCGTGGACGTGAGCTGTCTGTGAGGAGAGGGCTCGTGGGACCCAGGATCCCACCCAACGAACTCCAAGCCGACTTCACCATCCCACAGCCCGGCCCCTCTAGCTCTTACATAAATGGTGTGATCTGCTTCAGGGTAGCTCAGGGGAAGTTAATTCGGTTGTGATAGATTAATGTTGTTTTGAGTGATTCTGCTGGCATTAGTTATTTCGACAGAGCATGGTCCAGAGAAGTCCAGTGGAGTTTGTGATGCTTGTCCCTGCACTGAGAGTAAATGAATGTCTTTACCTAATTAATTTGTATTGCATTATAAGCACAGTGCACCTTCTTTCTCCAAATTATCTGGTATCAGTTAAGAGGCACAGGAAATGTCATATATCTTTGAAACAGAAACGTTAGGACACGTGCCACAGGCTCCCAAATGCTTCAGTGAAAGAAGGCAGCATATATTCATGGCTGGAGTCTGCCCTTAAATCCGATCACATTCTCTGTCGGCCTCTAATTCCATCATGGTGACCCTTGCGGTATAAGGTGTAATATAAAGCAGCAAGTGACTGTACTTACTGCAGCTGCCTAAGACCTGACAGGCTTTTACTGAGTACACAAGAGCATTTGGTACCATTTATTGCGAGTCTCTGAAGGATGCAGAGTGATCAGTGTGCTTGGAAATGAATGGTCTTTTCATGTTGCTGATTTCATTTCTGGGATGGACACCGCGCTCCTCAGCGCGAGGGATTAATGCTCCTGGCTGGATGCAAGTGGAGCGCAGCCAGCGCTTCACACTGCGCCGCCTGCATCAGGCGCGGGAAATAAAGTGTGGGACCTGGAAAGTGGTTTCCAAATATTTGACAGACCCACCAGTGAAAGTCGGTGCTATTCCTATTTCTAGGCTGCCAGCAATTTCTAGTAAATTTTCCCAGGGAATCGCTGCTGTCCTCGAAAAGGCTTCGACATTGCTCTTTCTTAACCTCCTGTTCTGCTGAAGATTTACCTTCGCCTCTGGGCACTTCGATGTTGCTAAGCAAAGAAAGAATAGCTGTGTCTCCGGCATGTTTGGGGCGCTGGCGCTGCTAGGCAGACACTGCAAACAAGCCTCGGGGGCTGAAATGCCGACCAGGGTTGCTGCCTCCGGCATCCAGTTAATGTTTTCTGTACGAAATGCAGCAGAGGCTCCAAGGAGGCATCGCCAAACAGTGAGCGCTGAGTTAGAGAGAGGGGTGCCCTTTGTGTGAGCCCCCAGGCAGCTGCCGGGGCACCGGCCGGGGAAGCAGCGGCCCGGAGGAGGCCGGTGCCGGGGGGCTGCGGGTCCGGCCCGGGGGCTGCGGATTGGGGCCGGGGTTCTGCTCCCCCGCCCGCGGACATGGGTCGGCCCCGCCGGAGTCCGGCGATGTCGTCACAGTGACGTCGTCACCGTGACGTCACCGTGATGTCACCCGGCGCGTGGCGAGCCCGGCCCCGTGGCGCTGCCCACGCGTGTCCAGCAGCCGCTGTCCCGGGCCGTGTCCGCCGGGAGCCGCTGCCCCGCTCATCCCGGGGCGGATGGAGTCTTGATGGATGTGGGCCTGAGAGTGACTAATTAGCATGCGAGCTTCCTCGGAAGGGTTAACATGGGATCTTTTTAATTGTCAAAAGAGTTTCAGGCTATTAGTGTTGGCATATTCTTCAATAATCTGTTTTATTTTTACCTGCTGGGAGCTTAATTAAAAAACAAAGAGGCTCAATTTAAAGCCCATTACTATGCTAATTTTGTAAGAACTGGGCGGTGATTAAGAAGCTTTAAAAAGAGGAGTTTAGTTTGCTCTAGGGAATGGGTTGGAGGCAGGTTTTATTTCGTTTCATTAGCTAGCTACAATTATTTATAAACTAAATGGAAATGATATTAAAGAGTAATGAAAAAAACAGCATCTATGTATTATTGAACAGCAGAACTTTTTTTAATTTAGTATTGAAGTGTGCAGAGCCTTTATTACTGCAACTCGCAGTTAACGCAGCTAAATGCAGTTGTTAAATATAGGCGGCTTTTTAAATATGCCCATAAATACAGAGCTGTCCAGTTTGCTTTTCCTATAGATCACTAGAGTAAGTTTATGAAGATATCAGTGTAACAATGAAGATGTACTACTATCTCCTTCAGAAAGGTCTTATGAAGTTTATGCAAGAAAACTTTGTAACAGAATATATTGTAATGTCCAGTCTAACAGCACCGCAAACTTCCTGCTGTCTTTGGTCTGTCGTGCGGTTCCGGCGGCGTGGGATGGATGTCCAGAAGCCGAACACCAGGCAGGTGCCGGCGCGGCCACGGCTGCAGGTGTTCCCCTGGGCACGGTCTGGGGGCGGCAGCACCAGCAGGAAAGCCCAGCTCCCGGTTCGGGTGTGTGAGCGGGCAGTGGGAGGAGGGCGCTGGCACAGGTCTGGCCAGGGACAGACTGCGCTTGGCAAAGAGCCTGGGTGAGAGCTCCGAGCCCGGGCAGCAATTTTGAGCTGAATCCCCAAAACAAGGGTATCTGTTTGTGGTATCTGTGAGGATGTGGGCAGGGATATGTGCCCTGTATCTGCCAGAGGAACTGGTAAAACTGGTGTTCCCAGCCATGGGAGGAGGAGGACTTGCTGAGCCTGTGTCTGGAGGAGCGACATCTCTGGTAGCACCAGGGCCTTCTACAGTAACACCACTTTCCTATAAACTATGTAGCTCATGTGGCATGAATGAGATCTGGTTAACCTGGCCCACCTGGCAGCTAAGTCAACATTTGAATTCGCACTGAACCGTTGCTCTGGTCTTCTCAAGGAGCACAAGCGCGCGAGCCAGTGAGCAGCGCTGCCGTTCGGAGCTGGAACCTTCGCGGTGCTGCCGGGTGTGCTGGTTTGTCTGTGCTCCAGAATCCCCCGAGCCTGGGGTCCTGAGACCAGCCCGGGGGACGTCCGTACTCTGCAGATCCCTGCCCAGGTGTCACCGCTGTTGCTGATGCTTGCTTTGCCCTTCCTCAGCCTCCCCTCCACATTTCTTCAGTCCTTTAGTCCCTGCTGGATAGGATGTGCTTCTCATACGTGGTCCCTTGCTGTGGAGGCCGAACCTGAAATACGACACAGGTTTACAGATGGTTTCAGATCGTACTGGGGATGGGCTGGCAGAGAACATCTCTACTTCGGTGTTATAAGAGGGTCCTTTGGGAGTGTAAGAGGGAGGTTTCCATGAAGAAGGTCTCAGATTGGCCTCAGTATTTAATTGCACGTACAGTGGGGTTCCCTGTCCGACTCCCAGCCAGCGACACGAGGTGTCCGGCTCACCCCAGGAACCCCGACGCCAGTGACGGGGCACGGGTGCTGCGTCCCCTCACAGGGCACGGGCTGTCACCGGGGGCCGGTTCCCCGAGTCCTGGGGAGCAGTGGATGCATGTCCTGAGGTCTGGGCTTTTTGCTGGTATCTATCTGATTACAACAGGAGTTATAACCGTAGAGACATGTTTTGTGACAGAGCTATTGCTGTTGGTTCTCAGACTTATTTTTAATTAAATATTTTATCTTCCTGCCATTTCATCATTAATTCTATAACAACTTTATACTTCTCACACCAAAAGGCTGGTGGGGCATCTCTAACTTAAATAGTTGTTGCAGCCACTAAGGTGATTCTTGATGAAAGAAATAAGTTATGAGAAAGGTCAGTACAAGAATTAAAATTACTTAGAGCGCCTTTCACATCCGTGTCTCAAATATCTATAGAAGCAAACACGATTTCTGCTGTCAAAGCCTTCTGCGTGGATCTGAGTTCGTCTTGCGGTGCAGCTCTCTGGAGCCGTCTGGGTCTGTCAAATCTCAGTTCGCCGCGTGGCTTCCACAGGCACCTCGGGGAGAAAAGCCCGGCACTGCCAGTCTGCTCTTGTGTGGGTGAACTCGGGGCTGAGCCCAGCGCCAGAGCTGCCTCCGGAGACAAAGGGATAGCTTAAAATCCCCTTTTGATTCTAAAGGCAAACCGGGCTATCCAGGATCCCTGAGGTCTTAAATGTCCCTTGGCCTTCTTTTGACCCTGTATACACCTTACATTCTTCCTTTAATGACTGACACTCAGTGGGTGTGTGCCTTCGGGCATGCTGGAGCTGGAGCTGCTGCTTCATCAAAGCAACTGTTTACAGCTGGTTTGAGTTGGATGCCAATAAACAGTATTCTTTTTGTCTCAAAATAAAAAGCAGCTTAAGTCCCTAATGATAAGGATTTTGTGCTTTGTAGAGGAAAAATTCGGCGAGGTTGGGACAGCCAGCCGCTCAGCTTAGCAAGTCAGAGTACTTTATACTTCCAGCTAAACCACTTTTATCTCCTCAAGTGAGTGGGCTATAGATTCTTATCATTGTGGCAGAAGTGATGAGGGTAACATCTTTAGTTGGAAATCATTGGCAACATGTGGAGAAAGCTTAAGATGTTGTCACACTTTAACTTGGTCCTAATCTGTTCAAAGGCAGTTCATACTTTCTAACTGTGCCAGCAGGTAGTGAGAGAGAGTCAAAGACCGTCAGGGTGAAATAGCTTGTGCTTTTCTTTGGAGAGTTTATGACTTTCATAAAGTGGGTACAAAGAAACTGCAGCAGTAACTGTTATTGTCTAAATGAAGAGCTTATGTTCACCCAACCATATTTCATTAACTTGTACACCCAAGCTTCTACATTTCCTGCCTGCTCGGTGCAGTGCTAGCAGCAAATCTTGGACGTTTTAGTGCCCGTTGTCAGTGAAGTGAGGACAAGACAAACGTGCAGATCGGCCGTGCCCTGTGCGTGGCCATCGGACGCGTCCGCTGCGCGCAGCGGGTCACACGTGTCGCCCGGCGCTCACAGCGCCACCCGTGCGAGCTGCTCTGTGACTTGTGACACGAGCGGACGCGAGATCCAGCAGAGGAAGAGTTTTCCTTCCAACAGCAGTGACACTGCAAACACCGCAGTGTTGGAGCGGGGGTCCTGCGAGGGGCAGAGAGCAGGTTTGGGACCGAACCCTCGGTGGAGTTAAATGTCCCAGTGTCCCACCCGTGAGTGGGAGCTGGTCCAGTCCTGTCCTGTCCTGTCCTGCCCTGCCCTGTCCTGTCCTGTCCTGCCCTGTCCTGCCCTGTCCTGCCCTGTCCTGCCCTGCCCTACCAGTCCTGCCCTGCCCTGCCCTGCCCTGCCCTGCCCTGCCCTGCCCTGTCCTGTCCTGTCCTGTCCTGCCCTGCCCTGCCCTGTCCTGTCCTGCCCTGCCCTGTCCTGCCCTGCCCTGTCCTGTCCTGTCCTGTCTTGCCCTGTCCTGTCCTGCCCTGTCCTGTCCTGTCCTGTCCTGTCCTGTCCTGTCCTGTCCTGCCCTGTCCTGTCCTGCCCTGCCCTGCCCTGTCCTGTCCTGTCCTGCCCTGCCCTGTCCTGTCCTGTCCTGTCCTGTCCTGCCCTGTCCTGTCCTGCCCTGTCCTGTCCTGCCCTGCCCTGTCCTGTCCTGTCCTGTCCTGCCCTGTCCTGTCCTGCCCTGTCCTGCCCTGTCCTGTCCTGTCCTACCAGTCCTGCCCTGCCCTGCCCTGCCCTGTCCTGCCCTGTCCTGCCCTGCCCTGCCCTGCCCTGCCCTGCCCTGTCCTGTCCTGTCCTGTCCTGTCCTGTCCTGTCCTGTCCTGTCCTGCCCTGCCCTGTCCTGTCCTGCCCTGCCCTGCCCTGTCCTGTCCTGCCCTGTCCTATCCTGTCCTACCAGTCCTGCCCTGCCCTGTCCTGCCCTGTCCTGCCCTGTCCCGGGCTGCCAGGGCAGTTCCTCATTTCTCTTACTGGAGGTTAAACTGACACAGCTGCCTCTTCATTTGTATTCAGCAGATGGTATTAAGAACCTCAGAATTTCTGGTAAGCAAACTTCATTCTATTTCAGCAAATATTCTGAAAACAAAAAAGCCAAGGGCTTTGTCAGCTTCATAGAAAGGACAGTACAGGCAGAGCAGGATTTTTTTCAGCCAGATATTCAACAAAGCACCTGATTTTTGGAAACATTCATGTCACCCTCAGGAGCACCGTGGGACGTTTCTGTGTGTGTGCAGAGCAGCTCCAAGCCATACCCGTTTTCTCACCCGGAGAAAGCGATGCTGTACTGCTATGGCGTGCTGGGGACTTTGTGCACTTTCTCTCTAACAGGCCTCTCTGTTTTTTCCATGTGTGTATGATAGATATACGTAGACATAACTAAAAGTTAAGCAATATTTTCCAGCTTTGACCTCCTTGCAAGTTTTCATTTAATTAAAAAAAAAAAATCTGAAAAAGTTAATAAAATGTTTAGACAAACCTTTCAGTCTTGTGGGCTTAAGGGAATAATCCTCTTTGCATGCCTAATAATGTTGTTGGTGTCTAATGGGATTTCATTCTCACACATGTGGAAGTGTCCTCTCTGATATGTGTTTAACTGCTGGAATAACTTAAAACCCCTGTGCTGACGTTGCAGGCAAAACCGGGTCTGGGCACGCTCTGTGCCTTGCTCGTGGTCAGCCCGGTGTGGCTCCGGAGCCTGCCTTGCCCGGGCCCGGCTGCAGGCACAGGTGCCGGTAGCCACGTCCCTGAGACTCTGCCAGCCACGTGTGGCCTTGCACAAGCCACGAGGTGTTGGTGGTTCTGTGTAATCTAAAAATTCGGTTGGTAGAGCAACTGTAGTAATGGTCCATACTGGAATAGCGAGGCCAGTCTGCTCCTTAATGTAAAAGAGGTGAATCAGATCTTTGGAGTCTCTGCAAAAGCCTGTATTGAGAACATATTTATTTTCCATTGTAATATTAATAACAAGTATTTGACGTGATGTTAGGAGGAGTGACTCCACGTTACAAGAACAAACTGTAACTCCTGGACGCTGCGGGACACGCTCTGGGTGCCCGAGTTGGGTTGGTTTGTGGGGTTTCGTGTGGTGTGTTGTTTTGTTTCAGTGTTTCTTTCCTTTTGTTAGTGGCATTTTTGCGGGGTTTCTCCCCAAGTTCTGTGCCTCTGATGAGACCCCTCTGTCTTATCAGAACAGGGTTTGGGAAAGAAGGGCGGTAAAGAGAAACAGTGTGAGATGACTGGGGAAAACGTCATCCACCGAGGGTCAGACCAATAGAGCACGGTTTAGAGCAGAATATAGTGGGGACTTTTGTAAGACAAGCAGCAACTTTTCATGCTTGGATGGGGATTCTTGGGTTAAATTGCTATCTTTGAGTTCTGAACTTGGAAAGGTATTAAAGTGGAATTAAACCTTTACACAATCCGGCTCTTGTGTCATTCAGGATTTTTTGGGTCCTGTTTAATTGTACATCACAGCAGGGTTCTGAGTGACTGGTGCTCTAAAGAAATGAGGGTAGGGTTAAGTCTGCAGCCCACTGCTCTCTGCTAATCCTTCTTGTTCCTTGAAGGAGGATTTACTCTTGCTGCCAGCCTGTGAAAGGCTTTCCTCCTCCCGAAGAGATTGCTGTGGCTTTCCTGGGGAGGTGTGGTTGCTATAGCAGGGAGTCACGCCTGGGTATTCTCTCAGACCCCACTGAGAATGGGCCAAAAAAGAGCTGAAGAAGAGTAAAACTGGGGATTAAAAAATGGAACAATGGCAGACAGGAAGATAGGAGTGGGAACAAATGGGAATTACAGCACCAAAAATAATGCAAAGTGACAAAAAGAGGAAATAGAAAAATAATAGCTGACAGTTGGACTGAAAAGAGAAACGCTACAAAAGAACGATTTATTTGCAGCAGGCAAAGAAAATAAAAGGGCATCTGGGAAATAAGACACAGGCCTGTGCTGAGGGCTGCTTTGGTTCTTACTGTACTGCAAACACACATGCACCAAGTACCCAAAACTTCCTCCGTACCCCTCTCCGTCCCGTCTTTGCCACAATCTGTTTGTTCAAATGAAATCTTCTTGGGTTTTAAATTGTGTGTTTGCTGTTAGATGACATTTCTGGTTGTGTCTGTTCCTAGGGACGAACTGGAGGGCAGTTCTGGGCTTTTCGTGTAAAACATTGACATGTAGATCAATAACAGAAGAAAAGATCCAGCTCTGCTCCGGTTCTGTTCTTGAACGCTTTCCGAAGCAGTAGGTGCCCCCCGAACGTGCCCGTGGGCGCTCAGTGCTGCTGGAGACGCGTTCCCCAGCGCTCGCTGTGGCGGCGCCCAGGGCGGAGCGGGTGCTGCCAGCCGTGCTGCGTCCCAGCGCCCTGCTGCGCCCCAGCGCCGTACTGCGCCCCAGCGCCGTGCTGCGCCCCAGCGCCGTACTGCGCCCCAGCGCCCTGCTGCGCCCCAGCGCCCTGCTGCGCCCCAGCGCCATGCTGCGCCCCAGCGCCGTGCTGCGCCCCAGCGCCCTGCTGCGCCCCAGCGCCATGCTGCGCCCCAGCGCCGTGCTGCGCCCTAGCGCCCTGCTGCGCCCCGGCGCCCTGCTGCGCCCCAGCGCCGTGCTGCGCCCCAGCGCCCTGCTGCGCCCCAGCGCCGTGCTGCGCCCCAGCGCCCTGCTGCGCCCCAGCGCCCTGCTGCGCCCCAGCGCCCTGCTGCACCCTCGCTGGAGCGCGGACATCTCACCCCCAGGGTTTTCAGATGCCTCCTTTTGCTCCGAAACCTCTGCTCTACAAATGAAATGCAGCCTGACTTGCAAAGACTCAAGGATTTTCATCCCAGTGAAGGAAGCAGGAATTTTCATTCGATTTAGATTTTGTCACATTTCAAGTAACATTTTAGAAGCCGGTCCCACGTCTCACAGCAAATCTCTCTGAATGCCTTTCCTGCACCCTACTGCTTTATATATAGGAGAGGCAGAGAGATGTAACAGATGAAACATTTTGTTTATGAAGTGTCTATGTTTTGTTTTATTTCCCATGTTTTTGCAATATAGATAACAGATTACACCACAGAGCTTTCATTGCCTTGTGCTATAAAGATACTATAAAGCCTTTCTGGGTATTAATAATAGATTGTGTTGATGAGTTTGGAGAAGCTGGCAATAGACCCCCCGCTGGAAAGACGTTAACACCACAGGACTAAGGTATCTTTCCCTTGCAAATCAGTTGCTAAATTGGCTGTGCTGATGCTTGGGCACAAGCTCTCGCACAGCGTCGGTGCAGCCGGCACAGGAAGTGATTTTGTTTTATACTGGCAAATAACGTTTCTTCCTGTTAATGTTCTTACTTGAGAGGAAAGGCCCTGTGTAAATTCTTTCCTTAAGTCATTCCTGCCAGCCAAGAAATAACTTAGAAATTACATTTGGATTGCTTTGACACATGATTATTTTTTTCTGTAAAAGTGAAGGCCGGGGTAGTGAATCACCACCAGTGCAATTTCCCTGCTTATAGGGCCTTTAGGGTGAATTTTCATATAGAAATTGCGTTAGAAGAATTTCCCTGTGTTGTTTGTGATGTACATTCAAAGGCGGCTGTCAATCCAGGATGGCACTTGGCGAGCAAGAAGGACAAGAGGTCTCGTCAGAGTGTCCGCCCGCCGAAGTGGGCCAGGATGAGGCCTCTGAGCGCGGGGGGGCCCGAGGGCCGTGCAGGTGGGGCCGGCGGTGCTTTAGTTCAATATGTGCGAGTAACCGAACCAAAATCCGGAGGAAGAAAGATGAAGAGGTTGGTTTGGCAGGGGCCGAGCTCCGCAGCGTACGGCAGGAGCGCCAGCTCCCCAGCACACACTACGCTTTTATAGTGCTTCACAGTAATTTGAAGCAATACAAAACACACAGCAGCAGAAGCCCATTGAACCTTTTTTAAACTCGTAGACAAAAATAACACTGTTTCCCAAATGTTTGCACTGCCTAAAATTATGATTTTAACAAAATAATTGTATTTTGTTAATCCATTAGGCTTCTTAATTGCAGCCTTGGCTTTATCAATTCAATTGGCACCCTTAACTTTTATAACAGTTTCTGTTCTACAGAACAGATTAGGAGAAAATTGCAGCTATAATCTGTACAGTGCAATTGCTGTGCTATAAAGAGGAATGGGAGTAGCTGAGAAGAGCAATTGGATTCCCAAAGGTGGAGCACAGTAGAGCAATATCAGTGACTTTGTAAATGAAAAATTGTTTTAATTCCCTTCTAACAGCAATAATTCGATTCTTCATAAATTTTTCCATCAAAGCATTGTAAGGAAAAATGCTATAAACCAGAACTGCATGGCAGTGATGGAAGACAGTTGAACAAAGTGGTCAATTAGGAGATGAAAATTAAGCAAAGAGAAGAATCTGTTCTGTCACATTCTGCTTGAAGCAAGGAACTCCTCTGCACTTTACATTTTATGTTTTAGTTTCTAGTTAAGGAAGATGTAACTTTTTAGGTCATTCTGGCCCCACTTGAGCAAGTTACATTAGGACGGCAGCTTTGAATTCCGTGTGACTTTATGCATTTTAGCGCATCCATTGTTGTGTCTGTGCAGTTGTCTCAGGGTTGTGGTTCCAGCCCACGCTGAGCTTTGCTGCGGGGCTGGTGGCCGAGGAGCTCTCGAGAGGGTGCTGAGCAGGTGCTGTGCCAGCCCTGCCCTGCAGACACCACCGGGGCTGCCGTGGCGTGTCAGGGGGAGCCGGGACAAAGGGCCCCAGGCTGGTGGAGCGGGTGCGGGTCCTGCGCCCTGCCCAGGAGGGGCCACCAGCTCACTGTCCACAGAGGACCTTTGCCTTTGTTAAAGCCACATCAAGAGAGAATGACCCTCATGGTAGGTGTCGGGGCTGCTGCGGCACAGGCCTGTGGCGGGCCAGGCAGCGCCGCCGTCCCTGGCGCGGGTGGGAAGCGCTGAACACCAACCAAACCCCGCTCTGGTGAGGACTTTTTGCTCTTATGGGAAGGAAATCAAGCAAAGGGTGACGTTTGTGTGGCCGTTGTGACACCAGCCGTCTCCGGGCACGGCCGCGGGGTTCCCGCCACCACTGCCTGGGCACGGCAGCTCCGCTTCCCGTGACACCAGGGAACGTGTCCCCCGAGAAAGAAAGTGAGCGGGTACCGGGGTGCACGGCACCTCAGCCCTGAACCCGCGCCGTGTCACGGGCGCAGCTCTGGGCGCGGTTTGCGCCGATGGTGCTCTCACTGCAGCACCCGTGCGCAGGGGGCTCAGAAACGTTTTCTTCTCCCCCCTGAAAAGAAAAAGGTTTCTTTGTTTCCATTTCTAGAAACTTTTAATTCTTGCATGTTTTATTACGAGGCGGTGAAAGGGAATTAGCTTTCTCTTACTGGAGTTTCAGCTATGAAATTGGCTTTAATAAACTATGTAATTATTTTTTCTGCCGGGAAAATCTTTTAAATGGATTGTTTCTTTTTTTAGGGTTTCTTTCTTTTTTGTTGTTTTTGTTTCCCTGCCCCCATGGTAAAGTTACGATATTTCTGGGTTGCTTTAGTGCATCTGAGATGTTTTGAATGTTCAGAATTCAGCGTAACCAAGCAACAGTTTATCTTTCTTTATTTCTAATAAGCACCCATGAGCCGTCAGACACCGCACGAGTGTCCAAGTACTATGCTGGGAAAAAACCCCATCCATGGTATTTTCCCCATTCTATGTCATCTGAAGACGATGGAAGTATCAAAATTTCTCCCAAAGAACAAGTAACAGATGTCATTTGTTAGTAATTTAATTTCTTCTCTTAATAAAACTCAGTTGTGTGAAAAACATAATATATCTTACTTCAGCTCTAACGTATTTCGTACTGCGCGAGTGCCAAGCGAACTCCCAGCTGGTATGTGGGCAGGATAGAGATGTCATACACAGGCTGTTTTCCGAATGAAAAGCACCAGAGCTAGAGCCTATACCTACAATATTTACAGAAGCTTGTGATCACCATCTTTGTATATTTATTAAATCAAGAAAAGCCAGGTATCCGCTTTCGTTTCTTGCAACACTTAATGTCAGAATAGCACAGCAAGCAAACGGATTTGGCAGCTCTGACGGGCAGGCACAGCATCTGTCCCCTCGCGTGGATCAGACCGGGCGTACTGTCCTCCTGTTCACTGCGTCATGGCAGAGGTGCAGGAAATGAACAACCTGGCTGAATCAGGCTGTTCATATCCCCCTATCCTGTATGACAAACCCCTTGAACCACACTTAATATGAACAGCAAATTTTGCACTGCACACGGAGATCTCTCAGCACAGATTAAATTGGTTATCGTAAAACAATTAAAATCTGTTTGCCCCCAGACAGGAGGAGATGAAGGACCTGGGTGAGCAGTGGGAAGGTAGCGGTGGTTGTCAGGACATCGGAAGAGCAAACAGCGGAGCCGTGGTCCTCGGGAGCACGGCAGGGTCAGCCGTGCCGCAGGATAGCGCCAGGGCAATGAATGGCGGGGCGGGCGGACACCAGATGGCTCTGCCCGTGCGGGAGGCACAATGCATGGTGCAGCGGTGCTTGTTTCTGAGGATTACTGATCCGGCCGGACTTCTGAGCGATAGCCTAACAAATAAAATCTTTATGGCCTCTTCCGCTGCTGAACATTTTCATCTACTGTTTAAACACAGGACCGCATGTCTTAGCGTTTTCATTGCTTCTAAAAGATATGCAAAATTAATGCGCTACGTTCACCCAGCTTTAGCTAGTGAAGACTTTTTGACTATCTAGTAATGTAAAGTTGCTCCACAGCAATTATGACAAATACTCAGATGGACAGACAGACCATTGTTCCAAGCTTTAGCTCAGCTGAATCCCCCAAGTGTTTCAGGCATAGAGGCAAACACACTTAAAAACTGCTAAACCTATTGAGTTGTCTTTCAGAATTGTCCAGGCAACAGAATTTATTTATAAAACTCTTGCAATCAGTGATTCAAAACAAGGTTTTCTTGTTCTGCTTTTCTCCTTTGTCCTCATTGAACAATTTTCTTTGGAATGTTTTCGTTGTGCTTTGGAGTCGGGAGATTTCCTGGGGCTTCTCATAAAGGCATTTGATTTCCACTCTCCACATACTTTAACAAGTCCAAGGATTTTGAGGTTTGACATGAACTTAAGAGAGCTGGAGATAATCAGCCATGGGGGTAAAAAGGCAGAGTTATGCAAATTATTTGTAAAATGTATAGAAAGCAAAAGGAATATTTCTTTAAATGTGGTTGCTGTGGGACTGACTCTTTGTCTCAGCACAGAATATCTGCATTCTCCCCTTCAAATTTATGGCTTTGATTGAAACCTGTAAAGGGGTGATCTGTAAAGTATTCCTGCTATCCTACACTTCTCAACAGGTTTATTACCGTTCGTTTATAAAATGAACAGTCTAATGAGCAGTGGTTTAGATCACAGATATCAAAGTCTGGTCATTTGTCAAGATTAGTTTCCTGTTGTGCGATTGCCTTGTGCAAAAAGAGTGCATAACCTTGGGTTACTCTCTGAAAGCTGAAAAAATACCTATAAACACTTTATAAGATAGATGTAATGAAGATTTTATAACGTCGGGATTGGACCCAGCGCAGCGCGGTCTGTGTGTGTGCGTGCGGGTGTTGTCATGCAGAGGGTACCTGAATTCTCTGATGTTGTACAACAGGCAAGCGACAGACACGGAGTCCGTGCAGGGGTGTCAGTCCGATTAATGTCTGGAGGGGTTAATGGCACATTGGCAGCAATGTAGTTTGTTATAACGGAAAGACTGCCTTTGAAACAGTGCTGCGAAAGCACCATTGCCAGTAAATAACAAAAATATTTTCTGTTTATTTGTTTGTTAGAAATCTTTTGTTTTGGAGAGAAAGAAAAAAACCAAAGCACTCTGTAAAGCAGAACGACAGGGAAGATGCTGCTCAGACCATTTAATACAAATACACTTCCAGCGCAGGCTGAGGAAAAACGTGGTGGTTTTTATGCCCCAAATAGAAGAAATGTGCAGGGGCTCTGTGCTTTCCTACTTAAAATAATTTGTGAAGTGTTTTACATCGGTGTTTTTGCTGGCACGTTTCGTGGGGCAGCTCCGGCCGTACCCGCGGGATGAGCCGGCCCCGCTGCTGCTGCTGCTGCTGCCGGAGCCCGCGGGGCTGTGCGGGGCTGTGCCTGAGCCCGCGGGGCTGTGCGGGGCTGTGCCGAGCTGTGTCGGAGCCCGCAGTGCTGTGCGGGGCTGTGCGGAGCTGTGCCGAGCTGTGCCGGAGCCCGCAGTGCTGTGCCGGAGCCCACAGTGCTGTGCCGAGCTGTGCCGAGCTGTGCGGAGCTGTGCGGAGCTGTGCCGGAGCCCGCAGTGCTGTGCGGAGCTGTGCGGAGCTGTGCCGGAGCCCGCAGTGCTGTGCGGAGCTGTGCGGAGCTGTGCCGGAGCCCGCAGTGCTGTGCGGAGCTGTGCGGAGCTGTGCCGGAGCCCGCAGTGCTGTGCCGAGCTGTGCCGAGCTGTGCCGGAGCCCGCAGTGCTGTGCCGAGCTGTGCGGAGCTGTGCGGAGCTGTGCCGAGCTGTGCGGAGCTGTGCGGAGCTGTGCGGAGCTGTGCCGAGCTGTGCGGAGCTGTGCGGAGCTGTGCCGAGCTGTGCGGAGCTGTGCCGAGCTGTGCCGAGCTGTGCGGAGCTGTGCCGAGCTGTGCCGAGCTGTGCCGAGCTGTGCGGAGCTGTGCGGAGCTGTGCGGAGCTGTGCCGAGCTGTGCCGAGCTGTGCCGAGCTGTGCCGGAGCCCGCAGCTCCGCGGGTCCCTGTACGAAGGGCAGGAGCCCGGGGCCGCCGCCCTGCCCGCTCTCGTTCCGCGCGGCGCTGGGCGCTGCCACCGGGGCCGCAGCAGCGCTGCCGAGGTCCCCAGGCGGGTCGCAGCACCCGGCAGGATCGCGCTCATTGCTGCGGTTTCCTGTTAAAGATTTCTCAGACCACTGGTGAAAGCAGCCGAGGCTGCAGCACAGCAGCAGCGGCTTCTCCCGCGCTGGCAGGTCCCGGCACAGCCCGTCAGAGCTGGTCCCGCTCCGGCGCTGCCCCATCCCTCCCACGGTGGGGTTTTCCTGCAGGGTGCCCGTGGGACAGGTGAGCTGTGCCGGTCGGGGGACAGGTACCTGCACACAGAGCTGCTGAGCTTCGAGCCTTTCAGTGTGCTCCGCTGTACCAACAGCCTCCAGACAAAAGATCCAAGCTTAATTCAGCCGAGTCGAGCAGCTTTAAGCAGTTAAACAGAAACAACTTTTTAAAGTGCTTAAAATCTGCTTGCTCTTTTTTCCCCTTTGTGTTTTAATCCTTTCAGAGATGTTATTGTATATAGATAAAAATGTTTCCCGCTGAGGAATTTGCTAGCTAAAGCATTGTCATATTTTTGTGATGTTTACCAGTCAGAACGTAAAATCTCATTTCTCTCTCTCTATTAAAGTTTGCACCCAGCAGAGGAAAAGCTTTGCAGACAAACCCAACAGACCTGTGAAATAAGGGCACCTTTTTACCGGCACTGACCACGAGTCCTATGTGGCATCAATCCCTTTAACAGATTTAATTCATTATGTACCCAGAACAGAGCCGCTCGGCGCATCTGGTGTGGGCGTCCGGCACACCACCGTTACCTCGTGGTCGTGCACAGGTCCATGCTGAGCCAGCAAGGTGAACAGTGGAGATCTCTACTGCTAGATCAAAAGATACAGATGGGGAAAACCCACAGGTTCTTGGGCACTCAGCCTTTCCTTGGCCGCCCTGTGCAGGTGTATTTACATTTCCCGTTCGCTCTGCCCGCCGCGTGAGCCCGCGCTTCGCGGGGATCCCGGCTGCCATTTCGCTGTGCTGCCCGGCTCAACAAAATGGAGGAGTCGGTAACTGCCACAGCCGTGCCTTCTGACATCAGAGAGTCGCCTCTTCTGAACCAGGGGGTAACTCTGAGGGCGAAAATAACCATCGGCACACCCCTCCTAAGAGGCAGAATGTCCTTTTTTCCTGTGCAGTTGTGCTGATTTTGTTGCTGAAATGTAAATATTAATGCACCTTGCACTTTGATGTATTGCCGTAAGAGACGCTGAATTTCAAATCGCCAAGGCCACTGTGTGATACAGGGATGTAACTTAGCTATTCATCTTTATTTGGAGCAGCCCTCTTCCTAAAAGCTCGCTTAGGGAGACTCCCAGTTGCCATTAGAAAAGCAAAATAAAATTAATCTAAATCATTCTAACTTTATCTTAGAAAATTAATGATGGATGAAAGAGGGGGTTTAGAGAGGTTTCAGAAGAACTAGTCTGGAATACGGTGTATGTTCTAGAGCTTGTCATTCTAGTGGTAATGTAGCAGATTGTATCACAGCCCATCTCTGCCAAAGGATGTTTCACACCATTTAAAATGCACAGCACTCCCCTCAGGGACAGGTTGTTCTGGAATAACTCAACATCCAAGGAAAAGCCATGTTATTTCACTCCTCTCTTTATCAGTTGCATGTGTGCGGTTGCGTGTGTGCCGTCTTCTCCCCAGCAATAGCCCAGAGTTTTCATGCTTCCTGTGTTCGTTTCTGGGCCTCCTCGCAGACAGACAGCACCAAAAATGGAGTCGTGAAGTCTGCTCAGAACGGGGTTCAAGTGCTGAAACTGCAGAGCCCGTGTAAAAAAAAGTCTGAATTGGCCCTTCCTCTAAAAGGTGAATTAAGACTAATTTGGTTTTGAACAAGTTATCCAAACCCCAAGAGCTCCTTTTTGTTTCTCTCTTTGAAGAGAAACAAAACGGTGAGATAAGGACCAATCTGAGTGTTTTTCATCCAGCAAAGGTGATCTGGGAACCCCTAGACCAAAGGGGTCTGAAGGAGCTGCACGCCTGTGGCGTTTCCAAGGCCGGGGTGCAGGTCTCCCAGCGTGCAGAAGCCTGCGCCAAGCTGATCTGTAGTTAAAGAGTTGCTGTTTAAATCCGTGCAGTGACGTTCCTGCCTCTCTCTTACAGGCTCTTTGCCGCGAAGTGCAGTGGCTGCATGGAAAAAATCGCCCCGACAGAATTCGTGATGCGAGCCCTGGAGTGTGTTTACCACTTAAGCTGCTTCTGCTGCTGCGTTTGTGAACGACAGCTGAGGAAAGGGGACGAATTTGTGCTCAAGGAAGGGCAACTGCTCTGCAAAAGTGACTATGAAAAAGAGAAAGACTTGTTGAGCTCAGTCAGCCCCGACGACTCAGACTCAGGTGAGTTTTCCCACACCTGCTCCGACTGGAAAAGCCGCAAGGGTTTGTAGAGCTTTCTTATAGAGAAGTATATCCAATTACACATCCACTTTGTCCATATGCACACGCCGCCCATGCAAATGAGCAGGAACAGCTAAAGCAATCCCTGACTCCATCCTTAACTGGCTGTTTAGTAAAGGACAGAAAAGCTCCCGGAGGGAGGGAATGGCACGTGTGCTCAGGGGGACCGGGGACCCCTGTGCCGGTGTGCCGGGCTGCTCCGTGTGTGCTCAGGGGGACCGGGGACCCCTGTGCCGGTGTGCCGGGCTGCTCCATGTGTGCTCATGGGGACTGGGGACCCCCGTACCGGTGTGCCGGGCTGCTCCGTGTGTGCTCAGGGGGACCAGGGACCCCCATGCCCGTGTGCCGGGCTGCTCCGTGTGTGCTCATGGGGACCGGGGACCCCCATGCCCGTGTGCCGGGCTGCTCCGTGTGTGCTCAGGGGGACCGGGGACCCCCGTGCCGGTGTGCCGGGCTGCTCCGTGTGTGCTCAGGGGAACCGGGGACCCCCGTGCCGGTGTGCCGGGCTGCTCCATGTGTGCTCATGGGGACTGGGGACCCCCGTACCGGTGTGCCGGGCTGCTCCATGTGTGCTCATGGGGACCGGGGACCCCCGTACCGGTGTGCCGGGCTGCTCCATGTGTGCTCATGGGGACCGGGGACCCCCGTACCGGTGTGCTGGGCTGCTCCGTGTGCGCTCAGAGGGACCAGGGACCCCCATGCCCGTGTGCCAGGCTGCTCCGTGTGCACTCAGAGGGACCGGGGACCCCCATGCCCGTGTGCCAGGCTGCTCCCGGGACAGCGTGTACACAAACTGCTGCCAGCCATCGAAATCGAGCACTTGTTTCCCAAGAAAAAGCCTACGAAAATCAACAATTGCATTCCATTAGGTGTGCAAATGACATGAACGTTTACCTCTCCTTTATAGGAAAATGCATTATTCCAGCTTAGCTAGGAGCAGTCATTATCCATAATCTCTAATCTGAGAGCCGTATTTTCCACATGGCTGAGAGTTATATTTTCATGTCAGGAATGCTGCAGGACAGAGGTCACTGCTGACTCAGCGGGACGTGCAGGCCCGGGGCCTTTCTTGGAGCAGCACGTTATTTATTGCCATACTGTATCTGCAGGACCCCGAGCGCTCTGCTCTGTGAAGCTCATGTCACGGGGTTTGGGCTCTCTGTGAGTTTGCCCTTCAGCACGTCGTTCTCATCGCCAGCTCGGGCACCGCGCTGTCCGCCGGTCTGTCCAGACACGGCCGGGTGCGGGCGGGGAGCGGGGACACGGGACGGCCGAGCGTGGTCTGCGCCCAGCACCGCGCTGCCGCAGCCGCTCCGGCCGCCTTGGCTGCTGCTCCGCCTCCCCTTGGCACAAGGGGCAGTTTCTTGCTCCCGGAGATGCCTTTTTGCCCTCGCTGTTCTCTGTTAGCCAAACCCAAACCTGAAGAACAAGCTGACAAATGCAGTGGGATGTTTTGTCTCCCATTGTCTAATACGCTGAAAACGCAGCTGCCCCAGACGCCGTGTGAGAGCAGATGACTTCACGAGCCCCGGCTGAGCGTGCGTCCTTCTCCAATCAAATGTTTGTCCACTGGACACAAAAGTAACTCTCCAATGAGCAATATTAATCCTCACAAACCTTTCTTTAGAAATGGCATGCTGGAAAGTTAATAATGTCATGGTTATTAAAATGGCTGAACTTCTCTTTAATCATTAGGCAAAAGATGCTTATTAAAGTAAAAGGTGATTAGATTGCTAGGTGCATAATAATCAGACTCTAAAATGAATTAAAGTCTAATTTGTTAATTCCCTAAGCGTAATCTTTGAGTATGTAAAAATTGCATTGTGCTTCTTCACACTGAAGTCCCTGTAATAGTGTATTAACATTTACTCGAAGAAAAATCAGTAGTCTGGTGAGACGTGCTGAGTTAAAGTTGTTTTTCACAGTGAAATTCGTGCTTACACTTCAACCTTTGCCACTGGGATTGAGATTTCTAAGTACAATATACTAACACATGCATTATCACCAGATCCTACGAATGCTCGTCATTTACCTACAGAAAATACAAATAATCTGTTTGGTCTACACAAGCACGTATATATTTGTATATATTTACCAAGAAAAATACATTTGTGCACGCATACATAGACACGTGGAAAAAACCAGACGAAGAATAGTGGTGTGTTCTGTGGGATGCAGAAATGAGATGGCAAAGATGATATTCAGTGTTATCTCTGGAGTGTCGCATATTCAGCAATAACTGGAGTCTGCACTAGGTTTAGCTGAACGGGCTTTGTGGTCAGTTCGGGTGTTTGTTTGGTCGGTTTGGGTGTTTGTTTGGTCGGTTCGGGTGTTTGTTTGGTCGGTTCGGGTGTTTGTTTGGCGCGGTTGTGCCGCGACGCGCCGGGCAGCGGCAGCCGCTGCTCTGGGGCTGGGGGCCGGCACACGCGACCCGGCGACACCGGGAGGGCACAAAGTCCCTCTGTGCCCCGTTCCGGGAACTACCGAAGCGTATTCTGAATTTCCATCCCCTGATCGGTTCCATGCCCTCAATTACAAATTCAACACATTTTTATGCTTTCATGGCATCTGATTTTATATCCTGTCTGGTTTTCACCAGTTAAAAGTGATGATGAGGATGGAGATGTTAAGCCCACCAAAGGACAAGTAAGCCAAGGAAAAGGAAGCGATGATGGGAAGGACCCAAGACGACCTAAACGACCAAGGACAATACTTACTACACAGCAGAGACGAGCATTCAAAGCGTCCTTTGAAGTGTCTTCCAAGCCCTGTAGGAAGGTAAACGCTTCATCAGGGACCCGAAGTCAGCTCTGACACCAGAGCACGGGGGTGACGGGGTCAGGCCACACCTCCCGAGAGCCCCTGCCCCTTCCCGGGACAGCAGCAGCCGCCTCGAGCGCAGCGCGCAGCGATGCAACCCAAACCGCTTCAGCCTGGGGCGACCAGCAGCTCCTGCTCGGTCCTGGTGTTCGCCCCCAGTGTGCAGAGCGGCTCTGGGGCCGGGGCTGCTGCACAGCCGCGTTTGGTTCCTACGAACTGCGAGGTGGTCCTTGACTGCCAGAGCCCGGTGAACAAGTGTGGTCTGCCCTCCCCGCACAGCGGGACCCGCTGTCCCGTGACACGGGCGCTGGCGCTGGTCCCGTCGCTGGTCCCGCTGCTGGCCCTGCCGCTGGTCCCGCTGCTGGCCCTGCCGCTGGTCCTGCCGCTGGTCCCGCTGCTGGCCCTGCCGCTGGTCCCGCTGCTGGCCCTGCCGCTGGCCCTGCCGCTGGCCCTGCCGCTGGTCCTGCCGCTGGTCCCGCTGCTGGCCCTGCCGCTGGTCCCGCTGCTGGCCCTGCCGCTGGTCCCGCTGCTGGCCCTGCCGCTGGTCCTGCCGCTGGCCCTGCCGCTGGTCCCGCTGCTGGCCCTGCCGCTGGTCCTGCCGCTGGCCCTGCCGCTGGCCCTGCCGCTGGTCCCGCTGCTGGCCCTGCCGCTGGCCCTGCCGCTGGCCCTGCCGCTGGCCCTGCCGCTGGTCTTGTTTGGAGCAGCCAGGGAAAGGTGCAATGTGCTGCTTCGCTGATAGCAGCAAATCTTTGGGCAAAGCAGCCCGGGTAATTGCTTCCTCCTAAGTTTGACTGGAAAATAAACGGAGGTGCATCCTGAAAGCTGCCGTTTTTCAAACGTGACATTCTCCCGCTGACATGCTAAGTACGTTTTTGGGACAGGGCATTGTGCCTTCTTGCCATATTAAAGTAGGAAATTGTTCCTCAGAAATATTTAAAGTGTTCATAGCCAGATTGGTACCATTTGTGTAGAACTGTTTTGTGGGTAAAATAAAAATCAGGAAATAACTGAGAGTCGTTTTACACAGCTCAGGCTACTTGTTCAGTGCTTAGGAAACCGGTAGTGGCATGAAGGGCAGAACCTGAACAAACGGCAAAAATAGGAGGAATTTTTAAAGTAATTTTGGCCCTGCATTTTTATTGTAAGTAGAGGCGTCTTTCTCCTAACGTAACTGATTAGGTTTTTAAATATTTAAAATGATGTCATGAAACGTTTCCTCTTGTAGGTCAGAGAAACACTGGCAGCTGAAACAGGACTCAGCGTGCGAGTCGTCCAGGTCTGGTTTCAAAACCAAAGAGCAAAGGTGGGTTGTTTGTCAGGTTCTCAGAAGTAAAACGCAGAGTGTCCTCCAGCACGGGTTTCCCTCCCCTTACCCGCAGTGCATGCTGCAGAGGTCCCAGCGACCGGACTGTCCGCTTTCCGCATGCACTGCTGTCCGCAGCTTTCGACACAGACGTGAAGTTCTTACGCTCAAAGCAATGTGAGGTTGGCAGTAAATTTTGCATGCAAATATGAGCTGGAAACTGAAATGTTCAAGCTTAGAAATGAAACTGAACCCAGAGTGGTGTGTGCATCAATATAAATAAATGGTCTGAATTAATTGATTTAGTGTTTGCAGAGTTTTGCAAGGAAACAAAATTGTTGCGTTCAGAGCCATGAGATTCTTCTGTTCTTCCTCTTTTATTCAGATGAAGAAACTTGCACGAAGGCATCAGCAGCAGCAAGAGCAACAGAACTCGCAGCGGCTGGGGCAAGGTATGGGACCTGTGTGTGGGAGTCTGTGAGGTGTCTTGGAGCGCCGTTCTCACACGAGGTCTTAGGTACAGCCGCACAGGGCGGCCCCGGCCGGGCTGCGCAGCCCCTGCCCCGCGGCTGCTCTCGAGGTTCTCCGGCCCCCAAGGCCTCACAGCCTCCGGTCGCCTCTTTATGCAGAGCAGAAACACTGGTACCAGCTGAAGGCAGAGAATAAAGGGCCATGTCAGGCACTGTAGCTCCAGATGGTCTGTAACAGGGAACTTGGGGAAGATACGGTCTAGCCCCCAGGAGCTCCAGAAATTATATAGTCAGAAATCACAAGTCCTTCAGCTTACTGCTCAGGACGGTGCTCTCAGACACATCTGGGGGGCTGCTCCGAAGGACAGGACACGGCTCGCGGCGCTCGCTCTGCGCTCGGGTTCCGGCGCTCCTGGCTGCTGTGGCTTTGCCCCTAAGCAGTGACTGTGCTCTCGTTTGCTTTGCAGAAGTGATGTCCAACCGAATGGAAGGGATGATGACATCTTACACGCCACTGGCACCACCACAGCAGCAGATTGTAGCAATGGATCAAAGCAGTTATGGCACGGACCCGTTTCAGCAGGGTCTTACCCCGCCACAAATGCCGGGCGACCACATGAACCCTTATGGTAAGGCTTGCATCATTCTGCCGCATCAGAAGTAGCAGGGGTCGGATGCTGGTTGGCACGCGGCAGGTTCAGTAGAGCTGGTCGCTTTTACTGTGCTCTTTCTGGGATTCGTCTCGGGGAATTCGTACCAGTCAGCCTGGTGTGTCTGTTGTCGTGTGCACACAGGGGTAGAGGAGAGCTCATCCCAGGCTCTGAGCACCCGCCAGAGGTGTTTCACAGTACAGTTCTGGTAACTGATAAACCAAGCAACATCGCCTCTCCAGATCCACTTTTTTAAACCACTATCCAAGACATTGAAAAATAAACAGTACCAAATTCTAGCTCCCTCACAAGTTTTTCCTTTTCCTTAGAAACTTTGGGAAAAAAGTGCCTTGAAAAGTGGTCTAATAAAGAGAAATAAGCTGTTCATTCCAAAAGGAATAAGCACCCGTCTAAGATCCCTCAGACTGCTGCACGGATTTGTTAAAGAACAGTCCATGAGCTGTGTCACCACAGGACATTTCTCCTGCGTAATTTTATTCTCTGCCCAAAATCAAGATGATGGTTTGCTTTCCTGATTTCCTGACACACACCCTCAGGTGGACAGGTACACCCATGCACCAGCAGCATTAAATGCCTAGTAATTTATTCTGGACAATTGACGGTGGCATTTAAATAAAACGTAAGTGTATTTGTGAGCCTGTGGTTGTTGGCCTTGCTGTAGCCCACAAGGGCCTGTTTCGTCAGCCTGTCTGCTGGCCAGGAGCGGATCCCTTCGTGCACAGGGC
Source organism: Patagioenas fasciata (assembly GCF_037038585.1). Taxonomy (NCBI): domain Eukaryota; kingdom Metazoa; phylum Chordata; class Aves; order Columbiformes; family Columbidae; genus Patagioenas; species Patagioenas fasciata. The sequence goes on from NC_092539.1 coordinate 11,831,542, forward strand.
CCAACAACAAAGCTGCGTGGGGGCTGTGTCACTACTTTTCCCACTGAGACAAGTCCAGGGTGCACACCAGGCAGTTTGGTAAATCCCGTGAGGAACTGAGGACATCTGAAGTGCAAATGAGCGTCAGGTGGCTTCTCGTTTTGTTGCTAGGAACTTGCTTGGCTCTCTAAGCAAAACTCCTCGAGAGGCAGGTTCTGTGCTCCCAAGCCAGTGCAGGAGACAGCACAAACCACTGCAAATGAGCGCGTGGGGAAAAGAGCCGGACTAACGCTTCTTAGTGCTTACAGGACTTGAGCTAGAGCTCGTACCTTGAGAGCGGAGAAAGCCGAAATCTCGGTTGCTAAGGGAAAGAGAAGGTGCTGTGTGTATGTAAGTGTTTCCAACCGTAGATCACTGGAGGACAGGGGAGCGGGGTCTCCTCCTCGGTCCTGTGGCATTTGTAGATCTGTTACCTTGTGTGTAACAGAGGCCGCTGCTGTCACGGCTCAGGCGCTTTTCCCTCCGCGGGCATGCGGGGTCTGCTCCACCTGCCTCGGTGGCACCGGTGCCGCCGTGAGCACACATCTGGGCTCACGGGGGCCAGGACTCGCTGCCCCGCTGCCGTTTGCTCACACCGGCAGCCGAGACCCCTTCGCGCTGCTGGCCGCTGTAAACGGAGCCGGGGCAGCGCGGAGGCACCGCCGCCGGCCCACCCGCGCCACTTGGTTTCTGCCCTTCTTTGTAGGTCAGACCCTTAGAGCAAAGCTACGGTAGCACGAGCAGACAAACGCAGGAGCTGCCGCGCGCAGCACGCGAGCGTCCGTGTGTACTGTGTCCGCCTGGCTGCGCAGAACCCCGCTTAACATATACGTTTCATTTGCAGGAAACGACTCCATTTTTCATGATATCGACAGTGATACCTCTTTAACTAGCTTGAGCGACTGTTTTCTTGCCTCTTCCGAAGTTAACTCCATGCAGGCTAGAGTAGGAAACCCCATTGACAGGCTGTACTCTATGCAGAGCTCCTATTTCGCCTCATGAAAATAAAGAAAACAAACAGCTGGCGTCTGTTTAGCCAGTGACTTTTTCCAGTGCAGACTCTACAGCCATATGTTGCCCAGCTCTTCCTTCACAGTGACTCCTGCTGCCTCTGGACTGCAAAGAGCATTTTTAGGAAGACTGTATCTGTGTGCATATATATGTATGTATGTATATATATATATAAATACCTACCTACATACATATATATATAGCCAAAACATGTCCGCCAGTCCCATACCCTTGATTCCCAGCTTGCACCAGACCACGAGACAAGCACGGAAGGAACACAAGACCCTGCTCGTCAGCAGCCTCTGGTTTGGTTTGGCTTGAGCCCATCGTGTAACGGAGACGGATTTTGCGGAAAGCCAGACCTTTTCCACCTTTTCCTCCTTTCTCTCTTGTTTTGGATGGTAAAACCCTTTTATTTTTTTCTTTTTAAAGCCACTGATCTGACATCAGTCGACCATATGACAAATAAATCACAGAAACTGGAGATTCCTCCCTTTTCTTACTGCATGATTCATACTATGTTGTGGATAAATTGCCATTTGAACTGTGAGAAGTTAATGTAAATGTGACGTTCAACATTTGTTTCCTTTCTACACTTTTTCTACATAACTTAGATCTGCTCATTAGTTTATAGCCCTTACGCATATGATACTGAGGAGACTGGTGAACAGCGATATTTGTGAAGAAAGCCAGTGATCCCATGGTAAGAAAGGTCTATGGCCCTGGCGAGGAGATGCATGTTAGGGACAGAGGCATTTAGGCTAGTATTGATCTTAAATAATTAAAACTAAAGGTTTTCACAAGACAGAGTTTTATTTAAGTTTTTTGCAGTGTGAGAATAAAACATTTACATTTGTTTGTAGGTGCTGCAATGTCAAATTTCAAGTCTAGACCGTGACTGGCAAACATGTTGTTCATTCTGTTCTGTTTATGTTTTGCATGAGGCATAAATGTGCTGTGCTCCATTGTCCATCTGGAATAAGTAAGCGCTCCTTTAGTTAATCTCACCTTGGCGAGAACGTGTTCTACGTGGTTCCAGCCTGAACCATTAAAAGGCCTAAGATGTGGACCAACCAGGGGAAAAAGTACGAGCGAGCTCACAAGGGGAGGTTGGGGTGCGAGGAGCGCAGCGCCGCCCCAGTCCCGCGCTGCAGCGCACGCTGCGCCTGCCCTCCTAGTGCCGGCGTTCGAACACGGGCGCAAACTGATGTCCCAGCCAAAGTCCGAGTGTCCCAGATGCTGAAGTTTGAGCATATGTCATATAGGTTTTTGTAGGGCATAAAATATCATAAGTAATAATAGTATAGTTATAAATATTGCCTGGTGATAATTATAATGTAGAGAGGCAGACAAGTATGGTCATGGCTCTTTGTGGAGAAAACTTCACGGGGAAAATTTGCCAGGGTAATATCGATAATTATAGGGTGTGTTCAAAATAGAGCTCATGGGGAAAGATTGGCAGGATAGGCACTTTCTTAAGTAAATACCTTTAATATATTGACCATAATAGCTGAAAACAAGTCCAAAGCACTGGTTTATCCCAGTGCTGCAGGCTGGGGACGGGTCCCCGCCCGCGCTGCAGCGTCTCCGTGGGGCTCGGCAGCGCCTGCAGGAGCGCGGGCGGCGCTGGGGCTCCCGCCGTGGCGGGGACGCCGGAGCGGGACCCGCGGCGCCGGCACAGAGCGGCCTCCCGAGCCGGCACCGGTGACGCTGCCGTCCCGGCCGCCCCTGGCCAGGCCCGGGTCACGGGGCCATCGCCCCGCGCGCTTTCGCTGGCGACCGCGCTCTCGCGTTCGGACAGCGATGGGGGTTTCGGCTGGAAGTCGCGAGGCCCTGGATGTGTTTTGAATTTGGGAGAATTTTCTTTTCCTTAGCCAGCCCCTTCAATTATTTTTCCTTGTATTTCAAAATAACCATTTCCTTTCTCTCTGCACGATAGCAAACATCTGTAACGAACTCAGGTGATCCTCACTGCCTGCAGGCAGAAGGCAAGTGAACTTCATGTGGCACATTACAAACATTTGTCACCTCCCGTCTCAATGGATTCATCGGGTTTCCCTCCGCCCCTCTGCCGCGCTGCTTTACAGAGAAAAGCATCCTCCCTCTCAGACACGGCAGGTTTGTAGACTCTGCACAAACGCAGAACCTTCCTTCGCCCCTCATTACCGGCAGGATCAAAATGGCGTTTTTAGTGTTTACAGGGACTTATATGAGAACTATAATGTGACCTACAGTTTGGAGAACTGTCTTGTCCCAATTCTACCTCTGCTTCTGGGCTGGATGTTTGACAAACAATCCATTTCCAAGGTTATCCCATTTTATAGCTGAAATAATGATAACATTTCGCCGGTTTCTTGGATGACCGTTTGCCACCTTTTCCTTCTTCCTTTCCATTGCTCGTGCTCGCCATCTCCCCTTCCCCTGGTGTGCTGATGCCTCAGCTCTTTGTTCCACGTTGTCCCGTTGCTGGTGCCAGGTGCCACAGGCGAGGCCTCTGGCCTGGGGACGCTTCCCGTGCTGCCGGAGCCGGGGCTTCAGCAGAGCCCTCGTACCTGGCAAAGGCCAAAGCTCATTAAAGCAAAATAAATGTCACTTTTTGGGGGGGAATGAATTATCCTACCGGAGTGTGATCATTGTGGTTTTAACCTGGGACCTGCAGTAAAAGATTATATAGCAACCCCTGACCTTTTTGATTTTTGCTTTACTCTTCTATTGTCAAGGGAAATGTCACTGATCAGGTGAAAGTAAAATGTGTAATGGGCCATATCACGGTAATATCTTACACCGAGTCAAACTGATAAACTTGCCAAAAATTCTTAGCATCTGGCCCTTCCACAGAAACCACTAACAATGATTGCACATATGGGAGCTCGAAGGCCAGAGGTCACGACAGCAGTTTATTACCTGCACCTTGCAGTGATCATTTTCCCTGGGAAATTAACCCCTCTCTAATATAAGTGCATCAAGTGAGCTCTTCACGGCGTTTCAATCATGTTGCTTTGGCTAAGCAAGGAATACATGTTAAGATAAGTGGTGACAAGATGCAATTAACTAAAAGATGATTGATTAGGTTTCAGTGTTTGCTCAATGATGTTTAAAAAAGATGACTGTGAGATCAGGACGAACATGCCGGGTACCGGCTTCCTCAGGTCCCTCCTGTGCCGCTACCCGACCTGTGATGGTTGCAGGGGGAGGTTTGCTGGGCGGCGCTGCCCTCCACCCCTCCATCCCTCCACCCCTCCATGGCGCTGCCCTCCACCCCTCCATCCCTCCACCCCTCGATGGCGCTGCCCTCCACCCCTCCATCCCTCCACCCCTCCATGGCGCTGCCCTCCACCCCTCCATCCCTCCACCCCTCGATGGCGCTGCCCTCCACCCCTCCATCCCTCCACCCCTCCATGGCGCTGCCCTCCACCCCTCCATCCCTCCACCCCTCCATGGCGCTGCCCTCCACCCCTCCATCCCTCCACCCCTCGATGGCGCTGCCCTCGACCCCTCCATCCCTCCACCCCTCCATGGCGCTGCCCTCGACCCCTCCATCCCTCCACCCCTCCATGGCGCTGCCCTCCACCCCTCCATCCCTCCACCCCTCGATGGCGCTGCCCTCCACCCCTCCATCCCTCCACCCCTCCATCCCTCCACCCCTCCACGGCGCTGCCCTCCACCCCTCCATCCCTCCACCCCTCCATGGCGCTGCCCTCCACCCCTCCATCCCTCCACCCCTCCATGGCGCTGCCCTCCACCCCTCCATCCCTCCACCCCTCCATGGCGCTGCCCTCCACCCCTCCATCCCTCCACCCCTCGATGGCGCTGCCCTCGACCCCTCCATCCCTCCACCCCTCCATGGCGCTGCCCTCGACCCCTCCATCCCTCCACCCCTCCATGGCGCTGCCCTCCACCCCTCCATCCCTCCACCCCTCCATGGCGCTGCCCTCCACCCCTCCATCCCTCCACCCCTCCATGGCGCTGCCCTCCACCCCTCCATCCCTCCACCCCTCCATCCCTCCACCCCTCCATGGCGCTGCCCTCCACCCCTCCATCCTCCGGGCGCTGCCGGGCTCCGGCGCGCAGCAGCATCCCCATTGCGCAGTGGCTGTCGCGGGTGGGCCCCACCGCACCGGCTGTTCTCAGCCGCTGTCCACCACAGCGCCATGGACTAAACCTGTAGTGTGAGCAGCTGGGGCTGGTGGTAAACGTGCGTCACTGTCACAACATGGAAGACAATTATGTTGCTGGGAGCACAGAGTGGTGGTTGCAGTCACAAAGATCGAAACACCATCCTAGGCATTGTGATCTTTTTTCTTCCTTCAACTCTGTCGTCAAACCCTGCAGATCACCTGGCTCAGTTGCTGCTAACGGTGCCTCAGATGTGACCCGGGCTGGTGCGGGCGCTGCGGTGGGTGCTCAGACCCTCGCACAGGTCAATGGATGTTGCCGGCTCCTTCCAAGGGGTCATTGCCGCTCTGTCAGCAGCAACTCAGCCACTCGCTGTGCTGTCGTCGCATGGGGAAGGTCCTTCATGCTGGGTGGTGTGAACCTTCTTACCTCTTCCTACTGTGCTCAGGACTCCCTTCCAGTTTCCATAAGAATCAGAGGTATGTCCCAAGTCGTCACCCCAGGGAACCCGGCTCTGTGAGCCCGCGAGGAACGCTGCGGGCTGGGCTTTGCGAGAGCGCCGCTGAACCGTGTCATCTAATTCTGGTTGTCCCCAAAAGTCACTAGAAATGAACAGCAGGATCCAGCGGGATGGGAAGGGTTCTTAACAAGCCTTACGGTGAAAACACGCAGGTGACTGAAGCCCACCAAAGCTGTGGGAGCTGGAGCCGCAGTCCTCACGGTCTCAAGTGCTCAGGGCAGTGCTTTCCTGCCCGTGCCCAAACCACTGCGGGTGTTTCTGAACCGCAGCTGCTCCCCGGGCGTGCGGGGCCGTGTCAGCCGAGCACCGCGCGGCCGGGGCTCCGGCGCCTGGCCATGCGGTTACGGCGCGTTTGGGCACTTGTAGCTGCCGGAAGTCTTTAGGCTTTGGTGGGGTTTAAGCACCGTCTTGCCGCTTTGAGGCCGCTCTGAATAAAGGAACAACCATTTCCCACGAGGAGCCCGCCCGGGTGCCCCCGGTCCCGCACACCCGGTTCTGCTCAGCAGGGACTGGGAGGGACTGCCAGGTACTTTGCTTTGGGAACTCTGTTTTTAAGTGAACACCCTCTTTTTTAGCTGTGTATGGCTGTATTACTTGTATATTTATATATTCTGTATTTATGTTATCAAAATGTAGTATTTTGTAGCTGTCTGTTACAATTTGTTTAACTTGTAAAAAACATGACTATGCTCTCTCGTACTTAACCAGCTGCCTCTCACCGTAGATTCTCTGCTCCTTTCCCTCTGTTGGTAACACCCAACCATAATGTATGTAGATCGGACTTTTTTTTAATTTAATTACTTGTCATTGTTAAATTATTTATTAGTGTTTTTAAATTTCATTTCACTGCATTTCTTTTCCTGCCACCACTGCCGGGCAGCTCAGACACAAGCGTTTCTCACACATTATGCTCCTCCCCATGTGCGCGTGTGCACACACCCCTACAAAAAAACAGAAAAGAAAAATTAAGAGAAAGATTACACTTCAGTATATTTGTAAATAAAAGCAACCTGTAAACGAAGCAGGAACCCCTTCCAGCGTGCAGTTCTTTCCTCGCTCTGGCAGCCGGCGCGCGGCGCGTTCGGTGTGCGGGGGCGGCCCCGCCGGTCTCTGCGCAGCCAAACGGGGCCGCGCTGGCCGAGCGGCCACCAACGTCCTCCCGGTGCCGGCGCAGCCACCGCGGCAACAGCCGGGGACGCAGACCCGGTCGGGCCTGTCGCTCCGGTTTCGTTGTCAGGCAGGCTGGACACCGGGCAAGGGCGCCCTTGAGGGTTTGCCATTAGGATTTCCAGCTAAAAGCTCGTTTTCACCTACAGAAAGCATATGCTTTGAGTTTTTGAATAACAGAAATAAAACGTCTCAAATGGAAAATTTCTGACCAAAACCCGCTAGGTTTTCACCAGACATTTTCTGAAGGAGATGCTCTTTTAATGGAAGCAAAGCAGAGCAAATGCAGGTGCGGAAAGTGAAGCAGCTCCAGGCCTGGGCAGCCAGAGAAGCTGCGCCAAGGTGTTTAACCACTTCTGCTCTGCTTAAGTGACAGAGAAGTGGCCATGTGGATATTATTTTGTTATCCTGACCAACGCCATTTAAGCCGAAGCGCCAGCGGAACGGGCGCCCTGGAGCGGCAGCACGCGGTGCGGAGCAGCGGGATCCCCCGCGTGGCGCCGGCGCCAATGCAACCGCGGAGGAGCTGAGCAGGCACGTGGTGGAGAACAGGGCACCGGGACCAGCGCGTTTGGGCTCAGAGTCCTCGCTCCCGCCAGCGGTTCCTTGCGCGGACCGAGCCAGCGGCACTGCCTGACCGAGGCTAAGGTAGACTAATGGGGATAAGTACCACCGATGCATTATAAAGCACTCGTCTAGTAATGGCAAATTCGAGACCCATATAAAATGATAGATACGCACTTGTGTCTCTTGAGCCGTGTAGACATGAACTTGAACTCCAGCTGAGGTTCGATCTGGTCATATCTGACTGCTCAGTGCCATGCCCCATGTCCAGAGACGACACATTTCTGTGCCTCAGGCATAAAGTCACAATTTCTTTTTTTCATTAAAAATCAAAACATAGAGTTTTAGCGCAAAGCAGAGAGCACCAAAAGGGGCAGCCCCGCTTGCACCCGCACTGCTGGTCACACCATCTCTGCACATGTTGGCAGCCCCGCTGCAGCAGGGTGAGTTCATCTGCCTTGACAAACTGTCCACCAGGGACCAAAGTGACAGCACTTCCCCCAACGGCTGCTCAGCCCGACCGGCGCTGCAACCACAGCGCTGCGGGAGTCAGTGGGGGAAGGGGCCGCGGGGGAGCTGGGCCGGGCCACGGAGCCGCCCGGCCCCACGGCCAGCGCGGTGTCACCGCGGGGACGCAGGATGCCGGGGACCCGCCTGGTCCTTCCTGCTGCAGGTTGCACATCACACAGGGCACAACACATCAAGAGGCAGGAGCTCAATGACATAATAAAAATCAGCAGTAAGTCTTCAAAACTTGTTTCACTCTTTGGTTCCTGAGGCTGCGCACACAGCTGTGCGCACGACTCTGCCAGCGCCCCTCCGCCGTACGGCGGGGACGGCCCCCACTTCCACCCGCGGGCCTGATCAATAAAGCATCTTTGTTCCCAGCTGACACCTTCTTTCCCTTTTTCTGTCCAGCTCCAAATCGCATCATCCTGTCCCCCTCGTGCTTGTTATTGGTGGAATGTCACCGAGGAAAAATGAATTGCCATTAGCAATTGGTTTCACCTAAGTCAGAGTTAGCTACTCAAATATTCATGCTCTGCGTGCATCTAATATTTATGAAGGAAGAATTACTGAGTTGCCTATAGCTATTTCTGAATCTCCCAAAAAAAGATAGGTGAAAGGGATCAGAAAAAAAAAAGATGATTAATACGTTTGGGGCTCGGTGTTCTGCATTGTTTGTGCTGCGTTTCTCTTTGGTGTCAGAGAGACAGAATGAAGACTGATTTATACGGCACAGCTGTAGCAAACAAAAGCAGCAGCATCCAGGGAAATGGCCAGAGGTAAAAATGCCGGTGCAAAGGGCTGAGGGCCTGCACCTGGGTGCTGCTCCCCATGCAGCTCTCCCTCCCAGCACCTTGCACAATCAGATTATCTGCTGGACACGGGAGTTCAAACAGCCCTTCAAAAGATTTGTCTTAATAATTGCTGCCTTATCTTAACTTCTGGTTTTTTATCAGCCAAACTGCTGCTGGGAGGCAGATCCCGGGGATAAGGTGCTGTCACTCTTAATTATTATTACCTCTTATAATGAAAACACATTTGTTCAGCCTTCTGTGCACTTGGAAATGGTGTAACTAATGAACATCTAGGGCTTTATCAATATTTTCAATAACATAAAAGAAACATGATGAGTATAGCCCCACTGTATAAAATGATTGTTCCTTAAATGCTATTCAATAAAAAGCATACTTGCTTCTCATTTGTTTATATTCAAATAGAAAACCAATTAGTAAGAATGAAACACACTTTTGCATCCTCAGAAAACTGTTCTTTCCTGAACACCACATTTTGCAGTTAAGCTGCTGCGGGCTGTTTTCTGTCACAGAAGGAACAGGGCGATTAGCACCAGAACCAGCAGCTGCGTTCTGAAACGAGAGAGGTGCTGGAGTACGCGGTCCCTCTGTTTGCTGATGGGGGGAGAACAAAACAACTCTATTGGAAAGCCCACTAACAAACCGGGCCTGCAGTTTTATCAAAGCAGCCGACACCCCTTGCATTCTCAACCCGCTGGAGCGCTCGGGGCAGCGGGAGCAGCGCGGCGGTACCCGCGGAGAACCGGGAGCACCGGCCACCCGCACGCCCGCTCCCAGCGACGGCGCCGCCGGCCCGGCCCGACCCGCGGCACACAAGCCGGGACGCGCGCCCAGCGGCACAGGGAAGCAAGGCTGAGCAGGGAGCCATGGCAAACACAGCGGGAGTTACAGTAATGCTCGTTTTACTGGCGCTTGATAGAGAATTTGCTTTTCTCTGCCCTCTGCATCTACATTAACTGACAATCTTTTGACCTTTGGTTAACAAGAGGGCATCACATTCTCTTTTCTTTAACCAAAAAATGGAAACGGAGCGGTATTTTTGTGTGCCTTTGGGACGGTGTGTCCACGAGGAACGACGCAGGGACAGCATCTGCCCACTCAGAACTCTGCTCAGCCCTTGTGCCAGCTGCTCACCTCACTGGTTGCGGATTCGAGATCCGTTCGTAGTGGCAACGGATAACGAGGGTTTAATTAGACTGGTGTAGTCAGATGATGTCCCGAGGAAGAGAGATTTTGGAAGACGGGCAGATAAAGGCAATGCTTTTACGACAAGCGTTTACTAGAGGCACCAAGCGCCGCAGCTGGAGCTGCGGGCAGAGCTCCAGCGCTCAAACCGCTCCTGTCGTCTCCCAGCAGCACACGCATTCTTCTCATTGTCCTGTGCTTGTGTGTCCTTCTCCTTCCCAAAAAAACCTTTCAGTTTGCCGCGATATTTTACTTCTATGAAAGCTTATTCAGAATTCAAGTGGTTTTGTCAGAGTTGAGACTTTTTTCATACAACTACTGTAGAAAAGGGTAATGCTCTGGAGGATTCCTTACAGCTTTCTACCTCAGATATTTCCTGCATAAACAATCAACCTCCTTTTGGAGCATCGGGACTATGACACATTCCCCCAAAACACTTTCAGCTGCTTCAGTTAGTGTTCAAGACTTGGTTTTGGGAACTGTGCAGAGACAGAGGTGACAAATGGAAGCTGGGAAGCAAGGTACCGTTACTGGCCAAGGGACACGGAGTGACACGGGTGGTGAGCGGGACGCTGCAGGTCTGAAGCTGTTCTTCCCCGGCCAGGGGACGGGACCTTGCCCGCGCTGGCTCAGCGAGGCCACGGGTCACGCACTGATGCTCTTCCAGGGAAGGTGTTTCACAACGCAGTCGTCTGCATTATTAAAATGAGGAACACGGGATACGAAATGCCTTTTCCTTCTAAACAGCCCTTCTGTAATTACCATGCCCTCCCCCCGGGGAGCGTGTCTGTGGGGGTTGTGTAATGGTTTTAGCTGCACACCCACAGACAGCCAGGACACGCAGCTCCCTCCTTACTGCACTGCCTCGTCAGGCTTGCTTAATTTGTTCCTTTGTTCAGCTGGTAACGAGTAAACTGGTGTCCAGCGAAACACAAAGAGCTCCTGCTGATCAGATTACGGGTGATGTGTCCCAGCTGGGGCATCCCCTCACACCTGTGTTGTCAGATTAACCCGATAAGGAGCTGCTGATAAGCACCGCACACAAGTGCTCCCTGTGATCTGGTGCATTCCCTTGATTTTTCTTTACACCTTGGTGCTATGTGAAAACCTTCTGCTTCAGGACTGAGAGGAGGAACCAGGTAATTATGCTCCCAGTGGCCAGAGCCTTTCACGCAGGACACAGCAATGGAAACCTGCTGCTTACTGAAGCAGGCAAAATACGTGTAACTAATAACAATCAATCACAAAGACCTGGATAACCTGATCTCTTTTTTTCATTACTGTGAAGAGGGAGAAGCCCTGAGATCTGTACACTACATAGAATGAAACACAAGTGTTTGAAGGCAGGTTGTTAACAGGGACGCTCCAGAGAGGCAGCCTGAATGTGAAGCCATCTGCCCAAGCAGGACCGATTCTGGCTCTCGACGCTTGGCACCAGCTGGCTGAGGCAGAAACCGGCCACCAGCACCCCACCGCGGTCCACGGGCTCGTCGGGTCCACGGGCTCGTCGGGTCCACGGGCTCGTCGGGTTCACGGGCTCGTCGGGTCCATGGGCTCGTCGGGTTCACGGGCTCGTCGGGTCCACGGGCTCGTCGGGTCCACGGGCTCGTCGGGTTCAAGGGCTGGTCGGGTCCACGGGCTCGTCGGGTTCAAGGGCTCGTCGGGTCCATGGGCTCGTCGGGTTCACGGGCTCGTCGGGTCCACGGGCTCGTCGGGTTCAAGGGCTGGTCGGGTCCACGGGCTCGTCGGGTTCACGGGCTCGTCGGGTCCACGGGCTCGTCGGGTTCACAGGCTCGTCGGGTCCACGGGCTCGTCGGGTTCAAGGGCTGGTCGGGTCCACGGGCTCGTCGGGTTCACGGGCTCGTCGGGTCCACGGGCTCGTCGGGTTCACGGGCTCGTCGGGTCCACGGGCTCGTCGGGTTCAAGGGCTCGTCGGGTCCACGGGCTCGTCGGGTTCACGCGCTCGTCGGGTCCACGGGCTCGTCGGGTTCAAGGGCTCGTCGGGTTCACGGGCTCGTCGGGTCCACGGGCTCGTCGGGTTCAAGGGCTCGTCAGGTTCACGGGCTCGTCGGGTTCACGGGCTCGTCGGGTTCACAGGCTCGTCGGGTTCACGGGCTCGTCGGGTCCACGGGCTCGTCGGGTCCACTCCGTAAGTCAAAGAACGAGCCTCAAACGCTCTCTGGACTGCAACTGCTCCTGAGGAGCCAGCACGGTCGGCTCCGCGTCCCGGCTCACTCCAGATGCTTCTGGATGGGTTGAGTGGTGGCAATTAATGTCCCATTCTTAAAAAATAATCTTTTCCTCACTGATATATCATTCATTAGTTAGCAAAATGCTTAGAAAATGAAAATGCCAGGCAAGTGTGAAATGTGATCCTCTCCAGAAGGACTGAAGCAGCAGTGACCCCTCTGCTGCAGCAGCTCGGACAGACAGAGGCTGCGGCTGCCCCAGGACAGACGGACACAGGGTGAGTTTCACTTGCTGCCATCTGCAGCTCCTGAGATTGCAGCTTGGCACAGGGAGACCAACTCCTCGAGTTCCCAGCAAATCTGCGTTTGAACTGCATTTCTGTGAGACTGATGCATTCAATGACATTGGTGGCAGACATTGCTGGTTTCTTCACTTGGCTCTGAAACCTCCGCAAGGTCTCCCAAGCACGGAAGGTTCCGGTGAGACAACCAGAACACGCGTGAAAAGAACAGGCTTTTGAAACCTAATCTTCCGCAGGCTGCAGCAGAGGCAGCGCCAGGCTGCCGACAGGAGGTCTCTGAAGACTCTCAATATACTTTTTATTCCATGGCTCTGGCACCACATAGGAAATTAATTCAGCGACAATATTTTCATTAGATTATAACCCAAGTTCTCAATCTTAGGCACATTTGTATGCTTGTAGTACATTCTAATTACTTGTAAAGAATAAGTCTGTGTGCCGGTTGGTTTATTGAATATATTAAGTTAATGAATAAATAAATTTGTCTCCACGCCGGGAACGCCGCTCGACGTCCGAGCGTGCGGCAGACGGGGCCAGGACGCACCCGCTTGTGCTTCTGGTCAGCGACACCACTTCTATTGCAGACGGACTTGAGAAAAGCACTTTCTTCCCTCAATAACAGAAATCAACGGTGTGAAGAGCCTTTCTTCCTCTTTGCTTTCTTTTTTTCCTTTCTTGTTTCTAAGACGCCTTACTACGAACTGGTCGGAAGAGGGACCGTTCCTGCCCGAGCCCGGCACCTCGCGTGGTTCTCCGGGACGGGGCTCTCGGACCTGCACTCGCTCTCCATGGATTTCCAAGTTATGCAGAGTACCAAGGAAACAGAAGATACACGGATTAAAATAGTGATAGTGCTGCAATAAAGTTTTGGATTTCAGTACTGTGTTGTTTCTGCCCATATTACGGGGTTTTCTGTTTATCTTGTCATATTTCAGAAAAAAAAACCAATAGTTTTTTTAGCCCGGAACGCAGTCACCGAAGTGGGAAATGCACCGGGTTTAAGAGAGCTCTTGAACTTCCAGCCTTCTGTGCTCCCTCAAACGCAGAATTCCCGGAGGCTCATCCTACTCCTTCTCCACCGGTTTGTTCCGTGAGCTGCTGCTGCTGAGCGCTCCTCTCACGGAGTGGTTTTTCGGCTCTGGCGCGCGGGAGCGCGGGCGCAGGCCCTGGCACGCAGGGCGGCCGGCCCGGGGAACGCTGCTCGTCCCAGAGCCACCGCGTCCCGCCAGGGCACGTTTCTGATAAGGCCCCTTCCAAACCCACCGCGCTGCTGGCTCGGGATCCCGTCCTGCGACATCAAGAACGACGTCCTCGAAAGTGCCCACCAAGAACAGAGGAAGGAGCACACGGCACCTTACACAGGAAAGATCATTTCTGTTGCCTCTCAAAGACAATGTAAGCGAGATCCGAGAGGTAGAAGAAAACAGCTTCTGGTGCTGGAAAGCGGTTGTACCAGGCAAGGGGCCTGACAGGAAGACTGGGGCAAAGAATGAAAATTTCTGTTCCAGGCTGTTGAAATAAGAATCAGTGGAACAAGATGATGTGGTTTCTGTGTTGTTGGGGCTGCGATGCTTTGTTAGAGAACTGTTCACCCATGTGAGAATGCATAACCTGTCAACCTGCCAAGTGAAACTTCGGGTGATCGGCTGCGTAAGTGCTGGTAGCGCAGGATAAAGCTGCCTTCGGCTACTTTCAATTACACGCCCAATTCTTTTAAGACTTCTGAATATTTGGGAAAGGAGAATATGCAGAACTTGTTTGTTTACATCAGATTGTCCTGTGTTTTCAGGTTTCTCAACTGCTTTCGGAGCATGTGAGCACAGCCCCAGCCCTTCCCCTTCCACATACCTGGCAATTTTGTCAATACAGCAAATGACTCCTCTCCAGGAGAAAGGAGCCGTGTCAGGCTGGTGGTGTCGGGGTTTCGTCATTTCAGCGAGGTGGGAACTGGAGCAGAGACAGGCATTAAACACCGAACGCTTCGCAAAGCGCCAGATGCTGGTGCAGCAGCGATGATTCAGGCAGCCCCAGGGGCATCGCTAGTGCTGGGCTGGGTGGGAGGGAAGTGTCGTAACCGGGGCAGATCTCAGCCTTTCATCGTGCGGCTCTGCTGCCAGCGCGGCCGAGCGCTGCCGGCCCTGGGTGCCGGGCAGAGCAGATGAGGTGTGAACCGGCTTCTCTCGGCTCCGCTGCGACCAGGCAGCCGTGCCAGGGCTCCACAGCTCCCGGTGCCCACGCCGCCGGTTCTGTGGGGCTGCCGCCGGTTCCGTGGGGCTGCCGCCGGTTCCGTGGGGCTGCCGCCGGTTCCGTGGGGCTGCCGGCAGCCTGCGTGCCCCGCAAGCACCGCTGGGGAGTTCTGGCACCAAGCTCTAAACATCTCACCTCCTTCAGAACTGAAGTATTCTCTGCGGATCTGGATGCTTTCGGGACGGCCTGCCTGTGCAAGTACCTGGTTTCCATGGGTGATTGCGAGTGAGGTCTTCTGGGTGAGGAACTCACTGAAGTTGACAGCTTTGTTCCTTTGAATTTCTGTGCAGGTTTCTGTTCTGCGTCAGGGTGGTGCTGAGCCTGCCCTAATTACCCAAATTACCGTACCTACAAAAAGCACAAATTCATTTTCATGGTACCTTGCTTATCTATCTCTACCCAGAGCTACTGCAAAGACAGGCCCCTGAGGGCATCACAGAACATTTCTGGACCTCAATTCACATGTTCAAACTATTATGCAAACTTGCACACCAAACCTATTAACTGCTTTCAGCAATTTTCAGCTTCCATTAAAGAATGCTGTACTTTTTTCTTTCCTACTCTGCTCAAAACATGCAGCAGCATCCAGATGTTTGATGGGGACCCTGAAGAGCCACCCCCAGACAGGCAGGACCAAACGGTTCACAGCTGTTGCATCCCCATCGCCAGCCCTCGCTCCACCGGGTTCTGCTTTTCCTCACGTTGTTCCTGTGTAACCTCATCCGGGTGTTCCTGCTCCGGGGTTGGACGGATGGGCTCCCAGGTCCCTCCCCGCCCCTGGTGTCCCGCGATCCCGTTCTCCTCGCCCGCTCCAAACGGAACCACGGCCCAGGTCAGACGGCTCTGCTCCTGCTCCTGCTGCTAATGAAGCAATGCCCAATTAGCTGCCAGACGGGAGCTCCTGAAAGCTGGAGCTGCTATCTGCAAGTCCAGAATATTTGTGTTTCTGTACCAAAAGCAACAATTACACCACAGGAAGAAAAACAAATCTCTGCAGACTGAGTAGATAAAAACGAACAGGCTTAATCAAGGCTACGGAGTAATATTTTATCAATCATCATTAATTTCCTTTGCCAAACTTTACCATATAACACCGGTGGAAAATGGACTTTTCTATTCTGGTGAAAAACCTGACAGGCCGGAACGAAAAGCTAATTTCCAAAGGCTGGGAAAAACCCTTCAACGGTTGGTTTGGAAGCAAATGTATATGAGTGATTAAATTTTTTACTAACGATGGTCCCTGGCGATGCCGGTGCTGGTGGCACCCGGGCTGTCCCATGTGGGGGTCAGACAGGGACCCCGCATTTGGGGGGCTGAGCGTGGCCGGGACCCCCCGTGTCCTCCCGGATCAGAGCCAGGAGAGGAGCAGAGCAAACCGCAGAGCACCTAAAACCACCTGCACCTAAACCCACGACCGGCCCTCCTGACACACCACACAACGCCCTGAGAACAACCTGGAAGCGTTTAGAGGGCCGGCGTGTGTGGCAGAGAAAGAATTAGAGCAAATATCTTCAGCACATTCTCCCAAAGCCTCCGTAAGGAGCTGAGTCCTGCAGCCATGCCGGAGGAGCCGTGTCTGCCCGTGGGAGAAGGCGCTTACAGGCACCACGATTCGGGGAATAGTTTTATTTTCAGAAAGGCTGCCAAAGAGCAGAGGCAGTTATTCCAATCAGATAGAAAGGGCAGGGAAATGTTTAATGAATTAAAGATACCCTTTTGTTGAAAAGGAGTTTATATGTAAGGACTGTATGGGTGGCTGGGGGGCGGGGAATGGAAGCACCAATTTAAAAAGAAAACAGCATGTTTCATCTCTCCGAGACTGGCGTGGCTGTGACATGAACAGCACCTTATCTATGTGAGAATCAAAAGCTGTTTGTGGTGTTCCTTTTCCAGTTTTGCAGGAGAATCAAACAATCTTGTCCTCTATACTTGAGGCTTCACATCATTTGCTTTTCAGACTTGTTATGGCTGCTAAAGCATTAAAACTGAAACCTGAAGGAAAGCACGGGGTTATGTGAAGTGATGAGCACCATCACCGTTCACCAGCACGTCCCTCTGAGCGCTGCGAGCTGGCAGGAGCTGGCTCCCAACAGCGCAGGAACCAGTGGATTATGAATCCAGGATACACACTGCGACCGATGAAAAGATGAGATAACATAGATGCACAGTGCACACACATGTTCATAGAGTGAAACAGTTTTCCACGTAAGACATACTCGAAAAAAGTGCCCCATGTGCTCCATCTGTAGGACATGATGAAACCAACATCTCCACAGCTACACGCAGAGAGAGGGCCCGTGGTGAGGAAAGGCCAGAGCACCAGCGACAGAACCTGCTGTGTCCCCTGCCAGAAAACCGCCTGCTCCTGTTGTCAGGTGCCCGAGCCACACGCTGCACGGCAAGAGGCCGGCACTGGCACGGCAGAGACCAACACAGCCGCTGCTCCCGGCAGCGCCTCAGAGCAAGATCTTCACCAGGACAATTGTTCTTGAACAATTTCTCCAATATGCGGGATACAATTATTCTTTTATACTCAGTCAGACATGTAGGTCTTTCTTGTACAAACCTGTGGGCAGCAAAGGGAAAATCATGCCCTCCAGCTACGCCAAATGGCTCTGACGGCCGCGCGGTGGGCCCGGCGGGTCCTGCCGGGGCGGGGGGGGTCCGCAGCGCCGCTCGCCACGACACCCCACGCAAACTTGTTCTCACACACAGAAGTATTTTCCTTCCTTCTACAACTCCCATGGACTAACACTTTCTTCCTTGAATCCTGGTGAAGCTTTGAATGGTTTTCAGCCAGTCTTCAGTCCTAGTTATTCGTGAATTCAGTGCAAGGCCGGGGGAGAACTGACATTATTGGGACAATGAGAGACCGCACACTGAGAAGAGGGTGGTTCTTACAATAACTGCCTGCTCAGTGCTTCAATGAAAACTGAGATTACAGCCACAAACTCCGTCTCCAAACCTTTCCTCCTCTCCTGCCACTATCAGAACGCCCAGAGCAGACCCACAGAACCACCCCCGGGAACGGGCCCTGCCTGCGGCGCCCTCCCCCCCGGCTGCGCCAGCGGCCGCGCAGCAGAGCCGGTGAGCAACACGGCTCCTGGGGCGCTGGTCGCCCTCTGCGCGCCAGGGGTGCCACTGGACTCGTCAGTCTGTCCAGTCAGTCCCATTATCACTGTTTCATACCTCGGCTGCTGTAACAGTGTTATGATCAAAGTCTACAGGATTTTCAATGTCATCACCATCCAAAAGCTGAAAGAAATGTTTGGGGAAGGATTAGTTGACTTTCAAGGAATTGTATTAGAAACACAATTTCAACTGATATTCAGTAGCATTCTGTCTGGCACGCAGGTCCTAGCAGCCCTCTGGAAATCCTCGACCAGGCCAGTGGGTGATCCACCATCTCAGCACTGTGCTCGGTAATCTTATCCTCAGACAGTTCTAGTTAGGGACACTCCCAACATCTATCTCACAAATTACCTATGGAGTCACATCCCCTGCAGCGCTGGTAGGATATTGTATCATGCATCTTTTTTAGCTTATGACTGGAAAAGATAAGATCTGAAAAGAATTTAGTGGTGAGGTAGGTGATGAAATTCTGCTGCTGTGTTTGAATACATCAGGCAAGAATTGTTTTGAGTCCTGAATATGTATTCAATTTCCATAGGCTTCTAGGTGAGCATCTTTTGGAGGGAGTACAAGCATTGATATGCAGATAGAACACAATAACTATCAATAATCCAATGACACCCGCAAAATCAGGAAATACATTATCCGAAAATAGTAAATGGACTAAGAACCATTCCTATCTTTAACATTAGATACCAGAGAACGTGATGTTGCCTGTCTTGTCTCAAGTTTTATTTGTGTGCATAGGTAAATACAACTTAAATGATCTCTTTAAAGATGCTTATCAGCCCCTGCTACCCTGCACTGAAGGCATGAAACAGTTATTCAGCAGCAGGAGCAAGGAGACCGCTGCAGCTCTGACCCCTCTCCAGGCCCCCGGGTATGATCCGGAAACGCACACACTCCTCAGGCCACAGCACTGGGCATCGTCCCCTAGGGGCTCAGTGGATGGTGGACACAGCTTCTCAGCCTGACAAGCATATTAAACGAAACTCAGCCACCGCATACACTGACCTGCGGGCAAGGTAGCGAGGTGCTGGGATGCTCTTGTAGCAGTTCAGTTTATGAGACGACGATCCTGTGTGGTGATTTCCTCTAAGGCACAGCTGGTCAAGAGGTGGGGAGGCTCCCAGTGAGGCAGCCGTGGCGCGCACAGCTGGCTCTATCTCTTGCTGAGCGCAAGTGGGTAGAAAATGGACATGCTAGGATCTGCCTGCTGGCTCCCAAGCTGGGAGAAAGGTAACCGCAAAAATACAGAAACAGAGAGTGGAAAAAATTATCCTGTACTTTTGATGCACCTACATCAAACACACTGGGGAAGCAGAGTTCCAATACCAGAAAACAGACAGCTCTATTTTCTGATCATTGCTGACGGCTTGCCGGCGCGGCTGCGCCAGCCCTGCCAGAGGAGGAACCGGCACATCGCCCCGACACCGTGCACCGGGCAGCCCCTCATCGGACCGGGGACCGGGGAACGGATCCTGCCCCAGGAAATCTTGCGTGGGGCAGCACAGCTCCCTCCCTCACCACCCCCAAAGAGAGCGGGTCCAGGTCTCATGTCTGAAATGTTCCTTTCTCGTCACTTTTAGGTCACTGTGCATCTCTATTTCTAAGCAGGGGCGTTATCCCCTCTTCCGTTTTACCTTTTAATAAAGCAAACCAAACAAAGAGGTACCAAGCCCCTGAACATCAATGGAGAGAATACACGTATTCTCGGGCTGTGCAAACTATAGACCCGACACCCTGAGCTGCGGAAAACGCAGCCCCCCCATTGTCCGGGCTGCCCCAGCTGAGCTGAGAGGAATGGCTGGGGGGGGGGGAGAGGAGCATCAGCTGTGGGCCTGATCCCAGCTGCATCCAACCAGCTTTCTTACCGCCAACAAAGAGCAGCAGAAAAGACTTTTGTCCTTTATTGCAAGAGCAACCAACCTCCGTCCCATTGGCAGGGGTGACGATTAACCGGAGAGGATTCATTTATCGTCTGGCACTCCGATCCCCCAGCAGCAGCCCAGGCCAGCGTGTACAATCATGGGCGGCGCCTTGTTTTCCTCGCTGACTCAGTCGGCTTTGTCTCCCCGTGCCAGGCTGCACAGCCTGGAAGAGGCTGGCAGTGGAGCGATCTCACTGAGAGATGGCTATGGAAAAAAGATAGAGAAAATGTGTGAGAAGAATTGCTGCGACAGGCCGAAGAGTGACGCAGGTCCCCTGCCAGTGAACCTGGAATAAGCAAACAGTGCTGGGTTGACAGGCGCTCCACAGGGGCTCCAGCACCCCGTCTGTAAAATCCCTTCTGGGAGGAGAGGCAACATAGGCTGCTCATGCTGGGAGCGACAGCCCCGAGTGAGCTCTGTGCAAGAACTCCTGACCCCTGCTAAAGGGCAAAACATGAGAGCAAAACCAACACCACGCAGCGCTCTGAGCACTTTCCTGTAGGAGCAAGGACTTCCCAGCGGTTCGGGCGGGAAGAGCGAGTCCCGCTGCGGCGCCCCGCCACCAGACACCCCTCACGCGATGACCCTGTTCTGCTGCTGCCGATCCAGACGGTTTTGTGTGAGTATTCTTCCTCGGCTAAAGAAAAAAGATATTTAACCACAACAAACCTGCTGCCAGCAAATGGCAATCTTAGTTTCTTGAGTCTATACTATAAGCACCAGCTACCAGTTTCCGACTGTCATCGCTCCTTCCTGCAGAGGCACCTGCCGCAGTGACACGGATCTCCCGCAGCGCCGCTCCGCATCCTCCGAGACGCGAGAGAGCTCATGGGTTTAGTGCCAGGAGGCACTGGCAGCGATGTTTTAAAGATTCTCTGCAACGTTTGCTTGGGAGTGCAGGAAAATCCTCCTCCCAAATAAATACTTTCAATAGTTTGGAGAGCAGAGAAATCCAGCCTTGTAAGATTTAAACCTCGCTCGTTTCCCAGCCCCTACTCTGAACACTTCAAAACGCCTCTGCCAGGTAACTCAGTCATTCTAACAGGGGCTGGAGAGGGACGGCATCCTCATTTAATCCTGTTAAACCAGTGAAGAAAGGCAAGACCGCTATGCACCCTTATTAAGCAGAGCTTTGAAATACGCTTCTAAAAATCCTTTTGCAACACTTACAATGAATTGTTTTATGGTTTTTCATTCATTTTTCTTAAGCGGAGACTCATAAGAACTGAGCTGGGCCTGACCTTCCGCAGCAGCAGACAACAGCCCAGACCTGGGTTCATCCCGACACGGCACCTCGGCCCGCAGCGAGTGCCCACGCTCGGCCTGGGACCCACGGCCCGCAGCGCCCACCCGCTCCAGTGGGGTGTCCCCACCACACGGGGTGTCCTCACCACACCACGTCCCTCAACACAGGGTGTCCCCACAACATGGGGTGTCCTCACCACACCATGTCCCTCAACACAGGGTGTCCCCACAACATGGGGTGTCCTCACCACACCATGTCCCTCAACACAGGGTGTCCCCACCACACGGGGTGTCCTCACCACACCACGTCCCTCAACACAGGGTGTCCCCACAACATGGGGTGTCCTCACCACACCATGTCCCTCAACACAGGGTGTCCCCACAACATGGGGTGTCCTCACCACACCATGTCCCTCAACACAGGGTGTCCCCACAACACGGGGTGTCCTCACCACACCATGTCCCTCAACACAGGGTGTCCCCACAACACGGGGTGTCCTCACCACACCATGTCCCTCAACACGGGGTGTCCCCACAACACGGGGTGTCCCCACCACACGGGGTGTCCTCACAACACGGGGTGTCCCCACCACACCATGTCCCTCAACACAGGGTGTCCCCACAACATGGGGTGTCCTCACCACACCATGTCCCTCAACACAGGGTGTCCCCACAACACGGGGTGTCCTCACCACACCATGTCCCTCAACACAGGGTGTCCCCACAACACGGGGTGTCCTCACCACACCATGTCCCTCAACACAGGGTGTCCCCACAACACGGGGTGTCCCCACCACACGGGGTGTCCCTGCCACACCGGGTGTCCTCGCCGCACCGGGTGTCCCCGCCGCGCAGGCTGGCGCTGCGCAGGGACCCGAGCGGCTCCAGCGTGTGCAGCTCCACAGCCACGCACGTCTGATCAGTATCAGTTTGATTGAACCAAGGCTGGGAAGCGCAGTCGCTGTTGCTTATCCCTGGAAATATCGCTGGTTGTTCCATCATCCGTTTCCTCCACAATTCTGCTTTGCATTTTTTCACAAAGATGTTCCATTTTTTCAATAGCTCTCTGATCCCTAATCTCCTACTTAGTAGCTCATAATTTGAAAATACTACACTGAAGCAAAACTGATCACGAAAAAAAGTAAGAGAAAAATACAGCGCTGATACTGAAAAGGAAAAAAAATACCCTGGTGTTTCCACCGCTCTTGTGCTATTCAGTGGTGCTGATAACTCAGAAACAGCAGAGCGCTGTGAATTCACTCTGCTGAACAAGAAGAGGGCAAAAGTTATAAGACCCAATAATATAAAGAATAACGTATCAGAAAAGCGTGCCATCTCCGAATGGGCGCCGCCACTTCAGCACCCAGGCAGCTCCCGCGGCGGCGCGCGCTCCCCGCTCCTGCCAAGGAAAACGGCGCTTCACCAGCTTTCTGAGCCTTGTTTTATTTGTGCTCGGAGTGTCCTCAGCACACTCGTTAGTTCAAGTCTTAGAATGAGCTGAAAATGAATCACAGATGGGCACTGAGCATGACAGAATGCTACTATTTGTTCAAGACACTTTGCGTACGTCTCTCACCCAAAACACAAAACACAGCAAGGGCTGGCAAGAGACGGGCACTGTGCACGGCGTCCCTCAAGAACAGAACGAGACATACACGGCCAGAATCAGCTGTGTATGTTACTATGATGTGATTGTTAGAAAACCCGTTGCGAACGGGGAGATGCCAAGTGCAGAAACAAATCAAGCGGCAGAGAGGAGGGGCCAGGTTTGCGGCACACACCGAAACATCCGACCGTCCGCCCCAAAGCTGCGTCCCAGCCGCGGCCCCCAGCCCCTCGCGGCGCCGCACCACGGGCTCCCGCTGCGGCCCAAAGCAGCGCTGGGGCCTGCGCCCCGGCACCGCCAGCACCCGCGCACCGGCACCACCAGGATCCACGCACCGGCACCGCCAGGATCCATGCACAGGTACCACCAGCACCCACGCACCGGCACCGCCAGGATCCGTGCACCGGCACCGCCAGCACCTGCGCACCGGCACCGCCAGGATCCACACACCGGCACTGGCAGCACGTGCGCCACCACCACCCGCACAGCATCACCTCCCACTGGAAACGCGCTTGCTGGGTTCCGCAGCCATGGTGTCCCCAGCCATGGTGTCCCCAGCCATGGTGTCCCCAGCCGTGGTGTCCCCGGCCGTGGTGTCCCTACCCCTGGTGTCCCCCGCACGGGCAGGACGTTCCTTCTGCAGCCTTGTCTTGCTCACAAGGTCTCTTCTACAGGTATTGGCAAGAATCATTTGTTGCTGTTATAAACGGGTGGGTGTGACTAAAGATTTCTCTACCCAACATATCTTTAAGAGCTGGTATCAGAATTCAAAGCACTGGGGGAAGCACACAGCCTGGTGCACTCAGGCGGCCGTCCCGTGCGCACACAGCGCTCACGAAACACACGGGGTTGTGTTCTCCGCAGCTGCAGACACTAACGTGTAGATAGCAGCCCAGCAAACCGATTTTGCAGCTTGTCTTTTCCACGACACTTTGTTAAATACATTATTGCTTCATCATCACTTGCAGTTTACTTTGGCAAGGCCACAACATCGCGTTTCTCAAAGTCTTCTGTACCTTAATAAATCCAAGCCCGTTTGGACAGAGCAGGGAAGAGACTGGATGCACAGGGCACAACTGGGAACAGTTCCTGCCACGCCTGATTAACGGAGCAAAAACAAAGCGCAGCGCCTGCTGGAAGAGGTCCCAGCCAAGGCACAGGTTGTGTAAATTGCCCTTAAGGAAAAGAGGGAAAAGGACACTTCCTTTGGGAACCGTTGCAGGTTTTTTCAGTTTTTTTGGTGCTATTGTTTGTTGGGGGTTTTTGTTTGTTTGGCTTTTTTTTTTCCCCAACAGTGTGACCACGAGGGAGGGGAGGGGGAGTCCCGCTGGTACTGCTGCCGGCACGACCGCGGGGCAGAGCCCAGCAGGGGCCGTGCACCGACACGGGGCTGCGCACCGACATGGGGCTGCACACCGACACATGGCCGTGCACCGACACGGGGCTGCGCACCGACACATGGCCGTGCACCGACACGGGGCTGCACACCGACACATGGCCGTGCACCGACACGGGGCTGCACACCGACACGGGGCTGCACACCGACACGGGGCTGCACACCGACACATGGCCGTGCACCGACACGGGGCTGCACACCGACACGGGGCTGCACACCGACACATGGCCGCGCACCGACACGGGGCTGCACACCGACACAGGGCTGCACACCGACACATGGCCGTGCACCAACACGGGGCTGCGCACCGACACGGGGCTGCACACCGACACATGGCCGTGCACCGACACGGGGCTGCACACCGACACGGGGCTGCACACCGACACATGGCCGTGCACCGACACGGGGCTGCACACCGACACGGGGCTGCACACCGACACGGGGCTGCACACCGACACATGGCCGTGCACCAACACGGGGCTGCACACCGACACGGGGCTGCACACCGACACGGGGCCGCGCACCGACACGCGGCTGCACACCGACACATGGCCATGCACTGACATGGGGCTGCACACCAACACGGGGCTGCACACCGACACGGGGCCGCGCACCGACACGGGGCTGCACACCGACACATGGCCGCGCACCGACACGTGGCCGCACACACACGCGTGGCCGCACACCGACACGTGGCCGCACACCCACGTGTGGCCGCACACCGACACGTGGCCGCGCACCGACACGTGGCCGCGCACCGACGCGTGGCCGCACACCGACACGTGGCCGCACACCCATGTGTGGCCGCACACCGACACGTGGCCGCGCACCGACACGTGGCCGCGCACCGACGCGTGGCCGCGCACCGACGCGTGGCCGCACACCGACACGTGGCCGCACACCCACGCATGGCCGCGCACCGACACGTGGCCGCACACCGACACGTGGCCGCGCACCGACGCATGGCCGCGCACCGACACGTGGCCGCACACCGACACGTGGCCGCACACCCACGCATGGCCGCGCACCGACACGTGGCCGCACACCGACACGTGGCCGCGCACCGACGCGTGGCCGCACACCGACACATGGCCGCACACCGACGCGTGGCCGCGCACCTCAGCACTGTGGAGGATGGGTGGTAAGATGTGGTGTTTAGAGACAGAAGAGCTACCTCCCTACCAGTCTAAACATGACTCCAGACAGGAAAATTCCCACCTCCTACCTCCTTCCATTTCATCACGCTTGGTTAAGCGATGTCATGAAACCCAGCCACACAACTGTGCCCATTGATGTGTCAACCACTGCCTCTGCTCTACACATGCATTTCAAATAAAAACTCTTTGAGTTAAAGTATCTAATTCTGTCTTGTTTCCCCCCCTTTTTTTTAGAACAGAGGAAAAACCGATTATTCATGCAGCAGGTTACTTTCTGTTCACTCTGGCAGCTGCTCCATACTGCTCTGCTCCTAAAATAGTGCATTGCAAAACATCTTTAAATCTTGCAGAGCACAGTGTTAACAACGGCAATTGGCACCCGTGCCATTTTGCATAAGGTTGTCATCCTCTCTCATTGCTGTCTGTAAACACTTCCTTGCCTACCAAGGCAGCTTCAATTTGCCACCACTGTCAGAGCCAAATACAGCCAGAGGAATTGGTACCTTCGTGTTCATTTGTGACTGTTCTTTTGAGTCCCATTGTAAGATGTACTTGAAAATCCAAGAAACTAAGTGGTTTCCTATAGATTTCTTTTGCTGTCTGCTGTTCCCGCACTCTCCATTCTTCACCGCAGTTGCTCCAGACGCTCACGGAATGGCTGTGCAGGTTTGCTGCTCCAGCTGACTGGGCAGGGATGTTCGCCAGCACAGCCCATTCCAAGAAGCACCGCTGACTGCAGCTGAACCCTGAATGCTTGTGAGGCTGACGAGGTAGCAATGCACACAAGTGCCCTACCTGTCTCTGTTTTACCATCGGAAGACACGCTCAGCTCACTCACGAAGGAACCCGTCCTGGTGTTGTGGGTGGGAAGGGATTGCAAACTGCATTCCAGATGAGGAGGTGCAGAACTTGCAACATTAATATACAAATAATTAAAGAAAAGCAGGAAAGGACAACCCTACTTTGTTTCTAGCCGTATAATAACATTATGCAATTTCCATAGCACTCGGACAGATCTCCGTATTGCCCTTCCCATGGCACTCACGTACAGCTGGAAGCGGCAGGCCAGAGCAATACAGTCGGAGACACTCTCACAGGTTGTTTCAGCTTGGGAAGATGATCACAGCAGCTGGAATTGTCAGGAGCTGACCTGTGACGGGGAGAGGAACAGCGTTGTAGTTACATGCATAAAGTATAAAGTTTTATAAAGTCTTCAATGTATGTGCCTTGTCAGAATTTACAATAATTTAAGGTGCTTATTATTCCTCCAGGCATGGAACTCATAAATATTACTCAGTGCTATTTGTCATTGGCTTCTCTGTCATGCATAAAGTAAAATTAAATACTTATCTCTATATCGTTAACGTATTAAACGTTAGGATTTATGGGGCTTGAGATCTTACTTGCTCTGAGAACATTAACTTCCTGATGAAAGATCTGAATGCAAATAGAAGGAACGCCAAAATACCCTGGAACGTAATTAAGGATACTGAGGTGCGAAGGCGCCCCAGGCACAGGAATGTGCCGTTCTCTATTTCCACTTTCACGGTGGGCCGGTTTTCTTTGTTCCCCATTTCTACCACCATCGCAACGTGCCACCGGGGCTCTTTGTAACCAGTACAGTAAATGGATTTAGGTAAGCACGGATTTTGATCCTATTGTTTTAAACAGGGGTGGAAGGGAGGCAGAGAACACTGTGCATACATATGATTTTGTTCAGTGAATTAATCCTCTGGTGACAACAAGGTCCTTAAAACGCATCTTGGTTTTCCCGTAGTGTCTGTCACTTTCCTGACAGAAGCCACAGGGTGACTTTAAGCCTTTGCTGCTGCTGCTCACCTGAAGAGCATCGCACCGTTACCTGCCAGAGGTTTTTCCAGGCTGGGACTAGAGAGCGGCCTTAGAAGGCGGCTGTGTACACAACGGTGACAGAAAATGGCGTTTAACAAGGAAGGTGCCCATGTCCATCTTGAATAGCACGACTACAACGTAACGCAGGTGTGACTAATTCTGAACTAAAGATCCGCAGACGGACGCTGTGTGTCATGTCCCAGGCAACTTCAGCATCAGACAAGACGCACTGCTAGGGCGAAGTGGAGGGCAGGGAACAGACGCGGCGCTGCTCACGCTCTCACCCGAGGCAGGCGCTGCAGAAAACTAAAACGAGCTACGGCAGCCACGGGCACGAGACCGGAGGATGAACGCCCCGGGCAGACCCGGCTGGTGCCACTCGAACCAGGTACCTCTGCACACCTACCCACGGCAGTTTGGACAGAACACGCTGGCACGCACGGACGCGCCGCTCTGCCGCAGGACACCGTAGGACGCCGCAGGACGCCGCAGGACACCGCAGGACGCCGCAGGACGCCGCAGGACGCCGTAGGACGCCGCAGGACACCGTAGGACGCCGCAGGACGCCGCAGGACGCCGCAGGACGCCGTAGGACACCGTAGGACGCCGCAGGACACCGTAGGACGCCGCAGGATGCCGCAGGACGCCGCAGGACGCCGTAGGACACCGTAGGACGCCGTAGGACACCGCAGGACGCCGCAGGACGCCGTAGGACGCCGCAGGACGCCGCAGGACGCCGTAGGACGCCACAGGACGCCGCAGGACGCCGCAGGACGCCGTAGGACGCCGCAGGATGCCGCAGCCTGGCCGGGTCTGTTCAGAGCCGCCCTCTTGGCCGCTTCACTGCGGAGGCCAAGCTGTGTCCCAGCAGCAGATCTGTGGCCTGTTCTAAAACACAGATTGAATTCATCGCCACTGTAACCTCTGGTATCTCATCCTAAAGGACCGCGATAGGTATTTTTTGCAGAAGACATTTTCTACTCTGCCTTGTCCTAGGTGATTTAAATGTCCTTAGAGAGCTACTCCACGCTTTGCTCACAGGATTCCCCACAGCGCAGCAGAGCTTGCTGCCAGCCCAAGGTTTGCCATTATTCATTCCTTCCATCATTCCTGCTTTTATGATCTAAAGTAATTCCCCTCCCACTTACGTGTACGCTGTAACATCTCATCTCTGAGGCCAACTCCTGGCACTTTTCTCATCGCCCTCTCGGCCCATTTTTAACGTATTTTGATTCTTGCTAATATTTGCAACTCTTTCCATTTAAGTACAATTAAATAACTGTATTAATCACTCTATGAAAAATTCAAGTTAATGAGTTCAAACTTTGCACCAGTTGTTGGAAAACCCAAGCTGATCCTCCCCACTGCTAATGAGAAGCAGAGAGGTGAAGGTGCCACCGTCCCTGCTCGTGTATTGTACCCCTTCCTTCCGCGCCATGAGGCTGGTCCCGCTGGTCCCGCTTCTGTTCACCTACGCTTGGCAGCACTGCGTTCAGTCAGGTACCAGAGTCCCATCTTTTGAGGCCACTTGAGCATCAGACTCCTCCATGGCCCAGACACCTTCTCCGGATGCCGCAACCCTGGCGCTTGAGACACTCTCTGTAGCCAGCCCGGGCGCAGCGGGTGCCAGCGCCCGGGGCCCAGCAGCCCTGCCGGCCGGGCCGGCTGCCACAGCAGCTTCCCAAGGCTGCTCCAACCCCCCACCCGCTGCAGAACTGCTCACCTGTGGGGTTCATGCAGACCAGTTTACTGACAAGTCAGACCGTCCTGATCCCGGCTTGCTTTGGAGCTGCGTGTGACGGGGACTGGTTCTGGAGGAAAGCAGGGCATGGCTGCCTGCAGCTCTGGTTCGTCTCCGTCTTATTTTCTAGGTTTAGGGAAAACAGCCCTTTTCTCTGGTGACTTGTACTGTACACAGAGTAAGGATTTTTAGTATATATTACTAATAAAAGAAGAGTGGTACATTCCCATGACCAGAGTCACCGATTTTTTCGAAAACTAAAGAATCTTGAAAAATGAAAGGAGCTGTTATTTGTTTGGAGATTACTTTACACAATCCAAAATTAATAATAAAATGCCAGCAACGCGATTTTCAGTATAACAGTCTCCTCTTTTAGAGAGGTCTTTTCTCATTCCCTGCATTAGGGATGTTTAATTGAAAGGTTACGCGCAGGGTCATCAACAAGGCTCACAATGCCTCTAGCCTTACAATACGCTTCACTTCAAAGGGATTGGCTGCATTCCTGAGCCTTGTACCAATAAGCACTAATAACACTGAAAAATGAAAACTGAAACAGATGTCTCCAATAGCATTGATTCTTATTAGCTGTTCACAGCTATTCTTACACCTCTGGGCATAGCGACGCAAAGCCTGCGCGCTGGGTGTGCGGCGGCAGAGGCCCCGGTAATGCTGCTGGAATGCTCCCCTTCGCCGCGCTCGCTGCCTTCTGACAGACTGTCTCCATCATAATCTTAAGAAAACTTCTTTAAAACGTCATTTAAAAATGTACCAAATATGTAAACTCTTACCTAATAAGAGCAGCATTTGTCAGTAACATGTATTTCTTAACACTGACTGTGAAAAAAAGTGACTGAACGCACATAAGAAAGACTGAACTGAACTGCACATCTTTCTGTGCCTCGCTGCAGATCCCAGATCTGTTCTGACCACCCAGAAAGAGCTCAGGGCAGCTCTGTGGCAAGAGAAGGGAATAAAGGCAATCAATAAGTAAAAAAAGTGTTGGGCATGCTACGATGCTGTGAATACCCCAAGCAGGCCAGTAAGAATCATCAATTCCTTACGCAATCTGTTTGAGCAAACCTGTAACTGATTTGGAGCTGTTGCAGTGGTGCTGTTGCAGAGGAGCTGTCACAGCGGTGCTGTTGCAGTGGTGCTGTTGCAGCGGTGCTGTTGCAGAGGAGTTGTCACAGCGGTGCTGTTGTGGCGGTGCTGTTGCCGCGGTACTGTTGCAGAGGAGTTGTCACAGCGGTGCTGTTGCAGTGGTGTGGTTGCGGCGGTGCTGTTGCAGAGGAGCTGTCACAGCGGTGCTGTCACAGCGGTGCTGTTGCGGCGGTGCTGTTGCAGTGGTGCTGTTGCGGCGGTGCTGTTGCAGAGGAGCTGTCACAGTGGTGCTGTTGCGGCGGTGTTGTTGTGGCGGTGCTGTTGCAGAGGAGCTGTCACAGTGGTGCTGTTGTGGCGGTGTTGTTGTGGCGGTGCTGTTGCAGAGGAGCTGCAAGGGCTCTGTGTCCAGCACAGAGCTCAGGTACGAAAAGCCGGGGTGCAGCGCGGGCCCAGCCCCAGGTGTCCATCCTCCACGCAGGAGCCAATGCACATTGCATTTTGCTGTGGATCTCTTAGGAACCAGATCCACTGCCAAAGTGACTGGTGAAAAGACCCTGCTTAATACTATGTGACCCACCCTCCCTTCCCTGCATCTCTCATCCAAAGACCTCCACATATCTCTGGAGACCATTTTCTACCTTTGAAATATGAAGTCCAACTTATTCCTGCATCTGAAAGTAGTCCTGAAAATCACCCTCGGCCCTCAAAGTAACCGAACAGAACTGGGAAAGAAAGGAAACGTGTCTGTCTCGTGCAACCGAGGATGGAAGTGCGGTGCTGTGCTGAAGCAACCGTGTCACGTTCTAGATGCTGTACAAATCGTATGCGCTGTGGAAGAAGAGCAGCAATCTAGCGCGATGTGCCTGTGGAACTTGTCCGGGCTAAGACGACCTCCAGCCAGGGTGCAGCTCCGGCTGCCACCGCGCCCCGCGCAGGCAGGGCCCCGCTCAGCGCCCGCCCGCACCGCGCTCCGGGCACCGACCGGGCCCAGCGGCTCCTCCCCACGCGTGCTCTGGGGCTGGGGGTCCGGGGCGGTCGAGCCGAGGTGCTGCGCGCGGGCAGGGAGGGCGGCTGCTCCTGTCTGACCACTCGGAGGAAGAATGCGACCGCACAACATACCGCGTAACCAGACCGGCTGTAAAAGTCACTTCTGGAATATTAAGAATGGGCCTGTGATGCCTGCACAGGTCTGCAGGGATTGTTCGGCTTGCTCGAGGGGAGGAGTTCACAGCATTTATTGTGCGCTGCATCACACAGAACACATAATTTGACTTTTCAGAGAATACCCCTGAAGCGAAACATCATTCAAATGGCAGAAAAGGGAGGGGACCCTTTCCACGGAGGTTGTGCGCGGATGACAGCCTCAGATACATCAAAACGATCAAAAACACTGCTGCAAGAGTCTTCCCACTGCTCGGTCCTTACTGCTGTGAGGATAAAGGGACAGGACCTGCATCTGCAGCTACAAACACACTGTAGCTGCACCTCGGCTGTGAAAACTTACTTTTATCTTCAAGGGTAAACCCAAGTTTTGCTTTGGCAGGTGAAACACAGGAACATTTCTGGCTCCCGAGCGAGACCTCGCCGCTCCGCTGTGGGAAAGCAGAGCTCTGCCCGCGCTGGGCCGGACGGCGGCACCGGCCCCGCTTCCCGTTGGTGCCGGTCCAGAACATTCTATGTCAGTAAAGGCTGCACAATGAGAGGGATCCAGATGCTTCACCCAGATGATGCATAAAATTCAGGAAATTCAAATACACATCTGGTTACTAAAAAAAGCAGTAATAAAAGCAGAATTTCTTATTATTAAGAATGACTTTTTTCTTGGTTAATATAAAGGTGGTTGGTGCAGGTAGCGTCAAGACGCTTGGTACTGGAGTGACTCACTCCCCAGGGCACAGGCCGAAATCGTGAGCCCCACTCCTGCTACCGCCACGTCCCAAGGCACGTTTGACACAGCCGACGTGGGCAGAGGAGAAAACCACGTCAGCCGAACCACTGGGACCAGCGCTCCCGGGTGACAGCGAGAACGGCAATGGAAACACGACCACCGCTGCCAGCCAGGACCAGGGCTATTCTAAAGGCTCTGCGGTGATGAAAAGCACAGTAAAGGGGGAAACACAGACGACTGCATCAACGAAGGGAAGTTTCAGAGAACAAAAATGTATTGGGTCCATTTGGATCCATTTGTACGTAACAAGTGAAGCATCTCTCAGCTAACTGGCTCAAGCTCAAGGCAGACAGACAGACAAAGGACTTCACTAAAATCAAAGTTGCAATGACTTGTAAAACATGTCTGTTGATTCCTGGTTTCAGCCATCCCCGCTTCTGTCTGTAAAATCCATCCCACAAGCTGCAGTGGGTTATATCCCAAATGAGATTATTTTACACACAACTACATTTAATTTGCAGTGAGGGGAACACCTTGGTTTATGTCCACATGCCTGTTTAATTTGGCTTCTGATTATTTAATGTCACTGCTGCAGAGGCAGCCTTTATGAGGCACAAAAGAAAATGTAATGAAAATTATTCACAAGCCCAACTTCTGACCAGTAAAACCAAGAGTTTGATGTGAGAGGCAACGTCCCCATCTGGTACTTCTCTTTGAAAAGAACAGCCCACGTGAAGGATTTATTGTGACATTACAATGCTTGATGTCAAATAATCTAGCCAGAGGAACAATATTGCCCTAAAGAGAGCCATCAGGCCCCGCGCGACATGGGTATTTGAAGGGATTAACTACACTTAAATCAATATGGGCAATGAAAACAGAAATAACCAATCTCTTAGCTGCTCAATTATTTAAGAGTGTCTTTAGTCCCCACAGAATGGAATTAAACGCTTGTTTAAGAGGGCTGACAATTAAATCTATTTCTTTAATGTCGAGATGAGGATGTGGGATCTGCGCCTGCCGCGTGGCTGCAGGTGACGCTGCAGAGGGACCGCGCGGGAGCCGCTGGGCCCCCGACTGGCACAGGGGTTTCCCGTGGGGGAGCGGCCGCGTGCCCCGCACAGACGAGCACGTCTGCTTCCCCAGATGTGCGGCGCTCCAGATGTGCAGCCCTGGCAGCCGCGCCGGGGGACACAGCGGCAGCGGCAGGACGGGCAGGACGGGCAGCAAACGCCCACCAAAGCCCCGCAGGGCCATGGCGCTTCTGTCCCCGGTGCTGCTTCCCGGCTCTTCCTTCTCCTCCTCAGTGCCACGCCTTAACAGTACAAAATGCTGGCTTTCACATTCACAGAATACTAATAACTAAGTGTTCTTTCAGGTGATAACGTAAGTGTAAGATCATCTAATTGAAGTGGGCTGACAATTTCCCAGTTATTTGAGTTTTAAAAGTTTGCCTGACCTACCCCGATATTGTCAAAGTTTTCTTTAAAAGACGTTTCACAGGGAACCGCTCTGACCTTTCATGATGACACTATTTCTCCTGAGGTGTTTGTTCATCTCAAGTGCAATGAAGAAATTCCTGGTGTGGAAAATTCTAACAAGACGTTGTGTGTTCAGGTGACAAAGCGGCGGCGGCAGGAGCAGGACGCGGGCGGAGCGCTGCGGGTCCATCCACCGCACCGCAGCCGCCCGGGCGCCCGGCGCTGCCGGTACCGCTGCCTCCAGCCAGAGCCGCGCGCCGGGAGAGCCGGGAGAACTCATGGAAAAGAAGCTTTCTGCAGGCTGGTGTCCGTCGGTTTTTCAAAGGCTTCTGTGAGCTGCAAGACTCTTAAAAATCACAATTCTTCATTTTTAGGCTGCTTCACAACAGAGCAAACGAAAGCAGAAGCCCTTCTCCTCTGGTTTGCAAGCCGCACGTCAAAGCCATTCTCAATGTGCCGTCCTGACCGCTTGTCACTCGCTACACACAAGATCTTCCTACAGCTTCCATCCCTTTTTCGCGCTTTGCATCTGTCCATTAAAATATCACTGTGGTTTAATGTATTTGTTTCTTTCAGCTAGGAAAAAAGTGCAGCCCATAAAAGCTAATATTTTTCTAAGTATTTTTTTAAAACAATTTGTGGAAAAGTACTGCAGAAAATCATTACTCATTATTTTATCTTGACACTTATAAGCGTAACAGCTTGGAGGTATTGTTGATTAATGATTTCTGGTCCCTCTGATGTTCTTGTACTAACTTGTCCACATTTCAGAGTCATAGAGTAAGGTGTAAAAAAAAAAAGGAGAGAGAGAAAGACAATTGTCACTTTGTAACCAAAGACCGTGGATTTTATGGCCCGTATGTGCCCTGACAGCTTTGCATGCAATCCTCAGCTTCAACACCCTCGCTATCGATCGGAGGGCTGTGATGCTGCGATGCTGAGCCTCACCCTCTGCACATGTCTGGTTTTGTGGTCACACTGTTGGTTATTTTCATGCCATTATTTTGCTGATCATCACCAAATGATTTATTTCCTCGTCTCCTGCATCAGTATTACACAGCTGTTCATTCCTCTTTAGAGCATTTAAATTGCTTTCTGTGCCCTTCTTGCCCTATTACTCTTGATACGTTTCACAGCCGTTTCCGCGCTGCTTTGGCACACATCTTTCAGCCACACATGACCCTTCTCAGCTGCAGCTCCACTGACGTTGCACCAGTGCAATCCACCCTGGAGAGCTGACAGTCTGGGTACAAGATGATTCACAACAGGTAAAGATCACAAGGATCTGCAGAACATAAGGCACCCGGCGCCCGCGGGCAGATGTGGTCACAGCACATCTGCAGCCTGAGCGCTGCCGATGCTTTTATAGCCACGGTCGCCTGTGCCTGCAGCTGCACATGTGCGTGGGGAGCGCGCCGGGGCCCTGGGCACTGGGACCGGGGAGGTGCGGCGCCGGCGCCCCGTGAGCTCCTGTGCCCAGCCCAGCCCCGCTCCGCCCACGCCGGGGCCGGGCTGACGGCTTATGGGGCCAGCATGGAATGAAGTCTATGAATCCAAATCTGGAGCACTCATTCCTCACCAGTTTACTTCTGCAGCACCCCAAGGATACGGATCTTGAACAAACGTGACACTGCCGGAATGCTGTTAGAGTCTGTGAAGCGGGGAACCAGCTATTTTGGCCGATAATCTTAATGAACTAAGCAGGATTAAGAAACCGAGGTAGAGCGGATGGTCAGTCTCCCATGGTGCCAGCTGTGCCAACACCTGGTGTTAGAAGAACTCCTGGGAACTGAAAACTACACAGGAATCTCTCGCTCCTTCGTCTGTCTGTCATTCTGGCCTCAGCTGCTGCTGAAGGCTGGGTTCCGGACACACGGACACTGCGCCACAGGCAAAGGAGCTCCATTTTTCTCATCATATTTTACTTTCCATCCCCTTTTACTCTACAAGAATTACTGTTTCTGCACACTGCATGTAAACACTGTTCCGAAACGGCGGTTGCAAGCTAGGAAATACCCGTCCAGAGCTGGTGCCGACCTCCTCCCCGTCCCCCTTTTAGACCTGAAAACATCTTCTGATTCTCCTGGTAGGAAGACACAAGTGCCAGCAGGAGACCTCCACCCAAGCCGGAGAGGAACCAGGCTGTTTGCTCTCAGGACGGGCTCGTGCCGGCTCTGCCGCAGCTGTCCCGACCCCGGCACCGCGGCTGCGGGCGGGAGAGCGTCGCGCTCCGGCTGCGCTCCCGCTGCTCCCACTCGACAGCAGACCGGTCTGACATGGCTCTTGTCACTCAAGCGGTGCAGAGCGCAGATCCCTTTAATCCATCTAACAAGAAGTTCTCTTGTCTTCTCTCAGCACCAAAACTAATTACACAGCAAACCACAAGCGTGTGGTTTCATGCAGGGATATAAGGAAATAAAAGACAAGTTTTGCATGAGGGTATCCAGAATACCATCAGACACAAAGGCTGTCACATTTTGCTTCCTTTCAGCCCATTTCCCACACCTGAGGAAAGTCAGGGCAGTTTCGCTTAAGCTTAAGACTTAGATCCTCAACTAGCCTCACCTTTCCTAATGCCAAAGCCTTTGCTCTTCACAGCAAGCCCCTCTGTAACTCCTGATACAGGTTGTCTTCCCCAGGCTTTGCTGCAAGCTGGAGCACATTACACCCTCTGGCTCTGTGTCCACCTCATCCACGACACAGCTCAGACACCGGCCCACGCTTCGGAGGACTCACTGGTGGCCACGGCCGTCACCGCTCGCTGTAAACGCTGCCTGTGCCAGCCTGGGCCTGTGCTCTTCAGTTCCCTTTTATTCTTATTTTTAAAGATTCAACAGAAGAGAGGTTCAGCCTTTTCCAGATGAGAAAACAGGGATGTTTTCCCCATGTCAATTATTTTTACTGTTCTCTACAGCCGTAGCACATCTGGAGCATCACATCTTAACTGCCTCTTGCCCAATTGCCAGCTGAGGGACAGAAAAACAAAATCATGCAAGACAAGAATTCATCCAGGGCTGGTGCTTGTCGCTTGTCTTGGTAACTGAAGGTTGGTGTTCAATGGAAATAGAGTTGTGTCTGCTTAAGCAGAAAGATGAGGAATGAGCCAGAAGCAAAATAAGAGGTCTAATCTCCCTAACACGAAGCCCATTAACATGCACGGCATGGGGTGCACGGAGGGAACTCCAGAGTAACTCATCCCCGTTCCCAGCCCCGGGAACACGGGGTCACATCAGCGGGAAGGAAGGCGCCGTGAGAACAGTGAGGCTGTTCTCCTGTGAAGGGACCTGACCGGGCCGTCCGCGCTGGGAGGAGGGTGCTGGATAGGCTTGATATCAGCATTTGACTTGTGACTGTACTGTTAGTATGGGCTGCTGGCGTAACTGTAACCGCAAGCACAAGAGCGCAGGACGCGAACGCTGCCTCCAGCCTCCGCAGCCACCTGCCACCAAACTGATTATTTTCTGTCCTGCAGAGCTCTCAGGTCAGGAAGTCAATCAACTGATCACAATGGTATTAATAATTGCCAAGTGTTCTCCTATAAATGAACTTCGGGACAGGGCCACTATCGGCCGTGGGAGTAATAAGGGCTCTTCTTGTGGGTGGTTCAGATTTGTTTTTTAAACGCAGTCAGCAATGGTCACGAGGTAAGAACTGCACTTTCAAACTGGTTTCACTGCTTATCACTTGTGTACAGCAAAGTGACGTTGAACAGTGAATGGAAAGATACAGCTTTCAAGACAGTGAAGATGTAGCATTTCTCCGTACCTGTGACCCCCTGCTCCAGGTGCCCTGCAGTGCAGCTGCTGCTCGGGTGGATGCACAGAACCAGCTCATCATCTTTAATGTACAGTTTCAAACACCTGAGCTGAAACACTTCAGGCCTTCCCGACCCTGGTGAAGAAAGCCCTTCCCCGGCTGGCGGGCAGCGCTGCTGGTGCTGCCTGTCCCCAGGCAGCTGTCCCCACTGGGACCCTCGGCAGGGAAGGGGAGCCCTGTGGCCAGACGGCTCTCAGGAGCTGAACATTCCTCCAGCAAACCTTCAATCCACCTGTTTCTAAGCTGTGCCGCAGCTCCTCCCCTGCCAGTGCACCTTTACTCCTATTTACTAGGCAAAGCGGGGGGTTTGGCCAGGGAGCGGTGGGGTGCGGGACCCGGCTGGGCGCTGCGCTGGGGGCAGAGGACGCCGACCAGCTCTGCAGCCTGGGAAGCCCATCTGAGACCTGAGAGACCGCCCGGCACGGGCTGCGAGGGCTCGCGGAATGCTTCCTATTTGATTCATTTGTTGGAACGTAACATAGCCAGGAATACCTCAGAAATCTCCCCAGATGTCCCCCTCTGCATCTCTTCTACATTAATGTGAACAAAATCGATGGAGTCTGAAGTAAGATGCCCTTTATAAATAAAAGATACAGCGCATCTAAGGCGGCAGTGACTTAGCACTTCCCAGCCTGTCTGAAAGCCCAGGCAGTTCTGAACGCAGCAAAGCAGCCAAGCGTGCTGTGCAGAACTGCAGAGAAAGAGAGGCAGGCCGGCCGCTCCACCGAAACGCGCTGGAAGCGCACGGCTCGCGGCCCCATCCTCCCCAGCGTGCGCCGGCGACGGGAGCTGCAAACGCTCCGATCAGTAGAAGCCAATAATTCTGCTTATTCCTACACAGAACACAGGGAGTAACTTGAAATTTGAACCTTTTTCAAGATGCACTTTAACTGTAATAAACCAGCATTTCTGAAGCAATGTTTCTTACGTCTGTCACTATGGCAACCTGCGAGGTGCCAGTGTGACAGGAAACCTGCGTTACGAGGCTGCATCCCAAGTGGTCGTACCAGAAGGCAAAGGCAGTATCATATATGCCGAAGAAACAAACACAGTTTAAAAGCTTCTTTTCTTGTCTTAAGGCAGTTCACAAAGGTGTTGAGCAGGACTTTTCAGCAAACGCAGAAAACAACCTGAAGCTTGTCAAACAGCTCAATCTAGAATTACCTTTTAGAAAGCCTTTCAGACTATTGCCTCCCCCAGCCATCCGAAACTGTGACACCAAAACCATGGCTTTGATAACCAATTCTAACTGCCAGTAAGAACTTCTTAATAATTAAACATTCAATATTAAAGAGCAAATAAAGAAAAACATCAAGAGAATTTCTCAGCTAAAAGGCTTTAGTGATTATCAGTGGTACGGAGCTCAGAAACCACGTTCTGCCCTTGCACTGCATTTGCGAGGAAGGCCGGCGCAGTCTCAGGACAGACGCTGGTAACGTCCCGTAAGCAGCCCTGGCTTGCCGTGAAAGCACAAGTTCCATTTTGCCACTTTTGACCAAACCCATTTTTCCTACAGTATCTACATTGGAAAGTTAACTTCAAGCCGTGAGAGGGAGAGAAAAACCACTTTCAAAAGAAGTCCTCTTCTGTGTGTGATCTTCGAGGATATTTACAAACTATTAAGTATTTTGCTTTTGTGTTACAGAAATTAAAATCCTTTAAGAAACAAGTTCAGGCATTTTGCTGGAAACAAATGTCCTGACCTGCAAATTAATGCCAGTTCTGTAGTCAGAGTTCTCAGAAGGATAAACATTTCTTGCATACTTATTGAGCAGTGTCTGCCACTCATCCTGGGCCCGCTCAGGAGCCACTGAACCAGACAATCGCCTTCCCCCCAGCCCCGAGGTGAAGCTCTGATCCCCGTGAGGCGGCGGCACAGACCGGTCCCGCGGTCGCCACCATCGCTGCCGAAACCTGCATCCCCCGCCGGGACCGGGCGCTGCAGCACGGCCCGTCTGGGCAGAACCGCGCTGGGACCAGGGCCCCGGGCCAAGACCCGCCCAGAGCCACGGAACAGGGTGGGCAGGATCCGACCTCCCCTGTAACAACGCCTGCCCCCTCCCAGAGCAGCTGGTGTTTGCAAATATGCTCTTTTTTACCTCCTCGCTGGGTAGCAAAGTTTCACACAGCGGGAATCTCCCTCCCAGGTGACCGAAGATGTCAGAGGTAAAACCTCGAACCACACACAGCTGCGCCGCAGTCGTGGAGACAAGAAGCGTTCCACAACTTTGGTGCAACATCAGCCACGCACCAATGTCTCTGCTTTCACGGGACAGAGCCTTGTATAACGAACACACCACGGAGGAACAGCATGCAATAAAGGTGCCACAACAGAGGCTCTGCACCTTCCATGAACAAGATGCCCAAATAAAACAACATTTTCTGAAGCTAGTGTTTCCAATCAGAAATGAAAGCATCTCCGACCAATAGACACATCTGTAACTACTGGATTCGGAGCCAGCACCGGCACACAGGAGCCCATCTGGACTCTGCCAGCCCAGCCGAGCCCCCCGAGCTGGCAGGAGCTTCACCTTTTGATCAGAGTACCCGGGGCGGGACCCACGGCACAGTGGGGACAACAGGTTACTCAGGAACGGCCAGAGAGGCACCAGCTCTCCTGCAAACAGCCTGTGAGAAGCAGGACATCCAGAAATGTCTAGTTCACTCACCTCTGCCATGTTTCCAGCAAATCTGGTGCTGTACTGTGGGTACACAGGGTACACAGGGTCATAACAACGCAAAACACCTGGACGGGGAACACCTGCCTGTCCCTGTTGCTTGCAGGCCGCTGACTCCGCAGCTTTGCAGAAAGCAATTCCCCTGGAAAAAGAGACTTCTATCAGTAAATAATGTAAAACTTGCAATGAGACACAGCGAAAACAGAGAGGCAGAAAAGCTGTGGGGACACCTTGTTCCTCTGACACAGGGACGACACAGACTCTACATCTGCACCGTACGCTTCGCACCTCAGCTTCTGAGCTGGTACTCCTGACAAGCCACGGCAGGTCTTTATTTCTTTCCTATATGGACACTGAACCTGTAACACAAACTGGATCTGCTACATGTACCTTCTGGATCTGGCCTCAAAAGCCTCTTTCCTGAAAACAGTACAAAACAGAACTGCAATTTAATTATGCATGGTAGCCTTCTGCAGCGTCACAGACACGTGCGCAGCGTGTGGCGAGGACGACGATAACGTTATTAAGGTTCTCAGGACAGACTTCTTCGATGACACGTTCACAAAGACCCGGGCCCAGTGCTGTGAGGCCACTGATCCTGCTGAGGATTTCACAAGACGGAGCTTAACAGCCCAGACCGCAAACCCTGGCGGGCTCCTTCCCACGCCGCACGGAGGCCCCTTTTCCGTGCCGTGCTCTCCTGGGACCGCACCAGCGCAACACGGCACTGGAGCTCCCACCCTACAGAGGGCTGGTATAGAGGTATAGAGGTATAGGGGTATAGAGGTGGTATGTCCAACATGAGAGGCTCAAGCTAAAATTCCATCCTCTTTTAATTTTCTTTCTTTTAATCACCCCAGAAAAGTCACCATTGGTTTTTCATGACAATTTTGGTCAACTTCCTTTCCTGGGAAGAGGACGCTGTGCCTGCGTAAGCAGCAATTTTTTGTCAGCTTCTTAGAAAATTTCAATATTTCGGTTTCATGTGCTCGCTTCTGGCTTCCCCCAAATATTCTTGCACTCCGACTTCTTTTTTAAAACACAGAGGCATAAAAAATGCTGCACAACCATACACCTATGTGTAAGGAATAACTCAGGAAGTTCACCATAACTCATACCAGGAGCAGAAACAAGTCCATGTCTCCCACAAGAAATGGGAAATACAGATGTCCTGCTCTTCTCGTTCAAGCACTCTTCAGAACCCGGAGAAGAAACACTGAAAGTACAGGATCAATGCCGTTTAGATGGACCCCTGCGCACTGTCTGCAGGCGCCCGTCGTGCGCGCTCTGCCGCGGGTCCGCGCTCAGCAACGCCCAAGGGTTCAGCGCCTTTGGAAACCCACGTGAAGCCCACGGCTGTTGGCCACCACGCAGCACCGCGCCCCGGCGGCGCGATCCACCGCGCCAGTGCAGAGGGACCAGGGAGCTCCTCTGCTACCTTTTAAAGTTTTTTAAATTCACAGAAGAAAACAATAATATCATTTCTAAAAAGTGGAATGAGGTCATAATTTGTTTGTGGGCATTCCACAAACAGAAGAGAGGCCAAATTCATTTAGTAAATGATTCACCATGAATTACACACCCAATACAGACAAAAATAAAGTTCAGGCACACAGCCACAACCCAGCCTTGATGGTTTCAGCCTTTGCTTTCTCTGCGAAGTGGTATTTCATTAACAGAAATCAATGAGAAGATATTAGGTGCTTTCTTACTATCTCCATGACTGGAGCAATAGCATCTGCTGAGCTCAAGGGCCAGGAGGTCAGAAAGAAGGACCTCGAGCGCAGGTAGGAAATCTCAGCACCCAGAGGTGAGGCGGGGATGCGAACAAGCTAAAAATCATTATTATACAGAAATTGTGTCTGATAATAATAGCGGACAAATACTGTCCTTTAGCCAATACTATGAAATGGGTAACAAGTTCACTGCAGAATTACTGGGACGTTTAATGGATTACTCTGTCTCCGAGATGCTCGATGGAAGCAAACACACTACTAACGATCCAGCCACAGCGGCCCCTCCTCCTGCAGCGCAGGTCCTCCGAAGCCCCCGTGCCCGCCCGCGCGGAGCACACCAGGCTGGCGGCAGGAGGAGTCTGAGGTGGACACCGCTTGGGAGAGCGCTGTGGAACAGCTGAGCCGGGGACACCGGTGCCTGCGGAGGCGGGGGCTGGGACGGCCCAGAGCTCCCGCACGGCCGCGGACACGGACCCGCAGAGCTCGGGCGCCAGAGGGGCTCCCCACGCGATCTGTGCTCTGGGTTCATCCAGGGTGCCTTTTCATTAAAGATGGCTGAGCATTAAGACGAAGACAAAGACAGTGATGGTGAACAAAAAGAGCTGTGTATTTATCAAAAGGTTTCGCATAAATATGGTGCTGGTGAAGGGTTTCAGCTGTTTGACGTCTCAGCAACAGTTTAAACAATAACATCCATATCACAGAATGGTGTAGATAATATCTGCAATAAAACTGGGTCCTTTATGTTCAGAAGCAGACAAAGCCAGGAAAGCACATTGATAAATGAAGCCGAACCTGCGCATTTCGTTGTGGTGGAGCTCCCTCTAGCTTATGGCATTAACCTGTATCTGTAAATCATACTTGCTTAAACTCATCCCTCCATTTTCAGGGCAGAAAAGGCTTCCAATTTTATATTCTTGGAAGCAGTTATGACATTTATAATTTGGGTGAAAAAACCCCCAAACCAGCCCCTAAATCCCACTGCTGGTTCAATGGCGTTAGGGGTCCTGTGACAGCACATTTCACACTTCTAAAAGAACAGCACAGGGAGGCGTCTTCTGGCTGCAGCAGCACCCTCTGCCTCCTCCAGCGGGATCCTCGCTATTTATGTATGTAAATATGCATCTTTACTCCCTTGCTTGAGAGAATCAGCCATTCTAAAATGGCAAGGAGCAAGTTTAATAGATTCTGCAAGGTTATTTGCTAAATTAATGTTACTGCATTAAATAAACGAGTCTGAGTAACCCAAATTCCTCACCAAATTATCTAATCACCTTAGCTTATTGACAAGAACAAATCATGAGAAGTGATTAAGAGGGGTCTCAGTCTGATTAAAGGCAGGGAAGTCGCCACCACGGCTGCTCTTGGTCACAGGGAGAGTTCTCACTTGCTGTAGCTGCCGAAGCCGTGCAGGTTCCCTTTCCAGGATTCTTCTGCTCTTCAAGGCTCAGTTAATGACAGTAAATACTGACTGTTCCTTTAAAAAAAGGTGGAATGAACGGTGCACTATGGAAACACTGCTTTGCTGAAATGCTAATGTGAGGAGATTAAGAAGACATTTCTGAAGAACAATATCCAAAATCTGAAATGATAAGCAGGCAGAGCTACACGGGAAGAGTTAATTAAAAATCTCCACGGCAACTTATATTCCTTTGTCACCAAACAAACGCTCTGCTGCTGACACCGTACCTGGAAACGGGAAAGCAGCTGCTGCAGCTGGCCAGAGAGCGGAGGAGGGGTTCTTGTTAGCAGGGTCCTGAATATTCTGCATTTTAAATGCATTTGGCCACATTTCTTCATAAATATTGCTCCCTGGGTTTTCTATTTAACTTCACAACTACTTATCATAAGCTCCTTTGTAACCTGAAAAATTAAGTTCACTCATGTTAAAATGAACAAAGAATCAGCTTACTGCAGACTTTGAAGAATCTGATTCAATAGGAGTGAATATTAAATTCAGATTGGAGACCGAGAGACAAAACCTTCTATATACCTTGTTGGAGAGACTAAAGCACAACGTGAAACTCTTCAGGGCTGTAACTCTGTCTATATTATCGCTCTCTCGCCCCCAGTAAATTAATAGATGAGATTCTTTCTATTTTTAGAAATTACATGTGCTGTTTCAATGTTTCCGAATGCTGCTAATTGAGAACCTGGATGCTCTGAAAATCGTCTAATCAGAATGCTGACCGGTCTGCGAAGCAGCAGCACTGAGAGAACATGTTTAAAATGCACCGTCTGCTGAAGCTGGCTCTTGTAGTCAATGGCGAGTAACCCACACAGAACCTGCTGCAACTCAGGTTACTTCTGAATATGTATTAAAGACGTGAGTGAGAAGAGAAAAGGAAGATTGTGAAGGGAAGAACAGCATGTCTAGTTCCATTATTCTTCTTTCTAACTACTACTGCTCTTGTCAAAGTGTTTGGTTCGCACAGTGTTTTAGCAGACAGGTTTACGCCTCCGTCCCTGCGCCAGCGGGCCCAGTTGGAGCTGCACCCGGCCCCGCGGGGGCTCGGCCGCACGCCCCTCCGGGTCCGTGCTGGGTCCGTCTGCCCAG
The DNA here is from genome assembly GCF_037038585.1 of Patagioenas fasciata. Classification (NCBI taxonomy): domain Eukaryota; kingdom Metazoa; phylum Chordata; class Aves; order Columbiformes; family Columbidae; genus Patagioenas; species Patagioenas fasciata. The sequence goes on from NC_092539.1 coordinate 11,875,496, forward strand.
CTCTACTTTGCCACTTGCTTTGCCCATAAAATTCGGGACGGCCTGGGGCGGCAGTGGGTGACCAGCCCGCAGCACAGGCTGCCGGACGCCCGGGGCCCAGCCAGGCCAGAGAGAGCCTGTTGGGGTGAGCGGGACGGCACTCGCAAACACCCCTTATTTTCACATGCACTCCCATCCCAGGGATAACAGGCTGAAGCAGCAACAGGCAGGTCACAGCTGAGCAACATACTTCTCTGCAAACACTTGCCTTAAGGGAAGCAGACCAATTTTTCTTGCATCCTCTGTTGTCATGCAAAGCTGCACTTGAGTTCATGAGAAAGACTCTTAAATAGGATTATTCACAGGCAAATGCAACTTTAAAAAAATGTTTGCTAAAATGTTTGCTACACGATTATTACAGGAGGTAAGAAAAACAGATGCCAGATACACTGACCTACAGTGCTGCCCGTGCTGAAAACCCCAGCAGATGAGGGCCAGGCCCTGGAGCTGTGCTGCCAGCTGCTCCCACCAGCGCCGGCCGGCGCAGGCAGCGCAGCCAGGGAAAGCCCCGGGGCGCCCAGCCCGGCTGCTCCTGGACAACTGCAGGTTCACCTGCCAGCCGCGGGGACACGAGCAGAGGGACAGCCGGGCTGCTCCTGGACAACTGCAGGTTCACCTGCCAGCCGCGGGGACACGAGCAGAGGGACAGCCGGGCTGCTCCTGGACAACTGCAGGTTCACCTGCCAGCCGCGGGGACACGAGCAGAGGGACAGCCGGGCTGCTCCTGGACAACTGCAGGTTCACCTGCCAGCCACGGGGACACGAGCAGAGGGACAGCCGGGCTGCTCCTGGACAACTGCAGGTTCACCTGCCAGCCGCGGGGACACGAGCAGAGGGACAGCCGGGCTGCTCCTGGACAACTGCAGGTTCACCTGCCAGCTGCGGGGACACGAGCAGAGGGACAGCCGGGCTGCTCCTGGACAACTGCAGGTTCACCTGCCAGCCGCGGGGACACGAGCAGAGGGACAGCCGGGCTGCTCCTGGACAACTGCAGGTTCACCTGCCAGCCGCGGGGACACGAGCAGAGGGACAGCCGGGCTGCTCCTGGACAACTGCAGGTTCACCTGCCAGCCACGGGGACATGAGCAGAGGGACAGCCGGGCTGCTCCTGTACAACTGCAGGTTCACCTGCCAGCCGTGGGGACACGAGCAGAGGGACAGCCGGGCTGCTCCTGGACAACTGCAGGTTCACCTGCCAGCTGCGGGGACACGAGCAGAGGGACAGCCGGGCTGCTCCTGGACAACTGCAGGTTCACCTGCCAGCCGCGGGGACACGAGCAGAGGGACAGCCGGGCTGCTCCTGGACAACTGCAGGTTCACCTGCCAGCTGCGGGGACACGAGCAGAGGGACAGCCGGGCTGCTCCTGGACAACTGCAGGTTCACCTGCCAGCTGCGGGGACGCCCAGCTCGGCGCCTGAGACCCGGAGCCCGGCCACGCACCCGCGGCCACGCTCCCGAGGGTAAACGGCAGCACCTCTCCTACAAATTCACACGCGATCCTCCGTCTGTGGCTTGGGTACAAGTGTGATAATTGTTTAACTGAAGGGTTATGGCTGGGAGCAACACATGGACTGTCATTTCCTTAATGCCACTGATACTTTCAAAAGCTAATTAGCACATGCAGTATCATCTCTTTGGGTTGTTTTCCTTTTGTTATTAAATTCCATATAACTAACAACTGCAGTGTAAATTAATTCATGCTGCAAAGTTGGCTGCAGCTGTATCAGGCCGTTTTCTGCTCCGTGACAAAGAGGGCACTCATGTTCTACCCAGAGAGCAAGTGGACTTCACAACAGGTGTGATGAACAAAGCTGTTGCTCCATTTGAAGCAAAGTGGTGTCCTCATCACCCTGTGTCGAGCTCTCCCTGCACGCCCAACTGCAATGGAGCCGGAGCTCTACTGTCTCAGGTGCTATAATTGTATCTTTTACACTATAAATATAAACAAAGTGTGCATTTAAGAAATAAAATGGTGGGAAACAAGTGTCTGGAAAGTCTTTTTCCCACTGACACAAAGATTAGCTCACACACGCTGTAAAGCTGTGGTGGTGGGGCCACGTGGAAGAGCAAGAAAACTGTCCCTGTGGAAAGTGGTGAAGTGAAGGGGCGGCGAGGGAAAGCGCTCCCGCTTCCACACAGCTTCGCCGCTCCTCAGGCAACAACAGCCACCCGGCTGCTTCCAGAGAAACACACGGCATTTTCTCCTCAACAGTATAATTAAAATTAATCATTTCTCTTTCAAAATTTTGTTACAGATTTGTTTCAAATCTGGGTGAAAGTTTAATACTAGATGCAAACCAACCCCATTTTCTGTTGAAAATATGCTGCAGTATAAAGTTCAAAATGACTGTATTGTTATTCTAAACACTAAGGTATTTGTTAATGTGTGAATTATGAAATTAATAATTTTTGATATACCACTATTAAGTAAGTTGCCAGCACATTCTGGATTAAGCTTCCTAAAAGAACCCAGTGAAACCCGGGGCGAACACACAGACACTGGGCTGGAGAGGTTAGAAGCGGGTTTAATCTCTTTTCTCCGGCAGCTCTGCCCCATCGGGGTGAGGAGCGGGGCCAGGAGCGCCCAGGGCCCCGTGACCCCCCCGCCCTGCGCGGGACAGGACGGCCCACCCGCTGCCGAGGGCCGGAGCTCTGCCAACAGTGAGAATCCTTCGATACAACCCTAAAATCATACCTCGGTGTTCATTTCTACATAATAAAGTCAAGGAGAATCAGTACAAATTCAGGGACAGGTTAGTGCAGCTGAAGCTCAGAGATAATGTGATGTGTGATTTAAAGAGCTCATAAAAGCAGACAGCTGGCTTTAGAATCTATGGAAAGCAATAAAGCAGTTAAAAATTCCCCAGTTGTAAGGCCCATAGATTTCCTTATCTTAAATTCTTTGGTCACCCCCCGGAGCAAACCGTGGGGCGTAATCCACGGGGAGCAAACCGCGGGGACAAACCGCGGGGACAAACCGCGGGGAGGAAACCGCGGGGAGCAAAACGCGGGGACAAACCGTGGGGAGCAAACCGTGGGGAGCAAACCGTGGGGCGCAATCCACAGGGAGCAAAGCATGGGGATCAAACCGCGGGGACAAACCGTGGGGACAAACCGCGGGGCCAAGCCGCGGGGAGGAAACCGCGGGGAGCAAAACGCAGGGACAAACCGTGGGGAGCAAACCGTGGGGACAAACCGTGGGGCGCAATCCACAGGGAGCAAAGCATGGGGATCAAACCGCGGGGACAAACCGTGGGGACAAACCGCGGGGCCAAGCCGCGGCGCGGGCTCCGCGCACCGGGGAGCCGTGTCTAGACGTTCCCAGCTCCCGTCCTTCCTGACAGGATCATGCCCGTGGTAATTCAGAAGCTGTTTGGGGTAGGCTGTGCCGCACAGACACAGGGAGCCAATAATAACCCCCAGTTCAGTGACCCGGTCGGAGCATCAAAAAGACGGTACAGGCAGCCTCAGTTCAGCATTGGGTCAGGAACCGCGACCTCCTCTGACCTTCCTTGTAGATTTAAAATTGTTTTGAGAAAGAGAAGGATAAAAAAGAGACAACTGCGGGCAGTTCTGAAAAGCACTCCAGCTTCCTGTACCGTACACATGCATATGAGCAACATGTTTAAACAGATGCAGCTCTGGCAGGCCTGAAAAATTAGGATTTAGATGCTTCGTATGTTTTTTTTTAGTGGAGTACACATTGCTTACATTTACTTTGAAAGCTCTGAAGTGAAAAGACAGGGTATAAAACGTTATTTTCACTATACTTAACAGCAAATACAAAAAAGAAGAGCAGGTAAGATTGCAGAAAAAAAAAAGAGAGAATAAGCCAATCAGAAGAAAAAATAAAATCACCTTGTGTGGATTTTTCAGCTACACTGCAGAAAACACCATCCGGTGGATCAGCTGTGTATTCCAGATGAAAAAAATTAACACCGACATTACCAGACAAATTGCCTTGTAAGAGTCAAATGCACACAATCGCAGGCTGGTTGGCTTTCAAAGGTTTCCTTTGTGTACACAGTATTTGCAGTCGCAACCAATAAAACAAAATATACTAGCACTTTATTTGTGGTTTTGGTTTTGGAATTGCATAATGGTGACTAATATTTTCTCAAAAGCTACTTTATAGTGTTTACTTAGCAGAATTTTCATGCACTGTACCTGGAAAGTATGAAATGTACCTTGTGTGCTTCCAAAGGGTTGCGAAGGCTCAGGAAGAGGTTTACCAGCGCACGGAAAGAGAGCAGAGTGTTCCTCCTCTCTGGGCTTTTACACGGGCTGGCACAGATCAGAAACACATGAGGCAGGAGAGAGAAGGGAAGAGAGGGTAACAGGAGCTCTCAAGGAAACAGAAAAGCATGGAGCGGGCGCAGGAGCTCCGCGCTGCAGCAGAACCACAGGCAGATTTTACAGAGGCAAACGCAGTTTAACAAGACCAAGGACATCCACGCTGTTGCTGTTTACACAAGAAAACCAGTATACATTTCTGTCACAGCAATGAGATGGTGAGCAGAGCGTCCCCTGCGCCCCGGCTGCAGAGGTGGCTGATGGAGCCCAGGGCCTCCAGCGCCCGCGTCCCCCAAGCCCCCGCTGCAGAGGCGGCTGATGGAGCCCGGGGCCTCCAGCGCCCGCGTCCCCCACGCCCCGGCTGCAGAGGTGGCTGATGGAGCCCGGGCCTCCAGCGCCTGCGTCCCCCGCGCCCCGGCTGCAGAGGTGGCTGATGGAGCCCAGGGCCTCCAGCGCCCGCGTCCCCCGCGCCCCCGCTGCAGAGGCGGCTGATGAGGCCTGGGCCTCCAGCGCCCGTGTCCCCCGGGAGCTGCTGCGCTGCAGCTGAGCACAGCTGGCCCAACACCCTCCTCAGAGACAGGTGGCTGTCTCCACACTGCAACAGTGCTGATTACAGCCCATTTACATTCTAAAGTTGTCTCCGAAAGCTTTAGAGGTACAAACTGATTCCATTTTGTATCACAAGGTTACAGCCTGATCTAATCACGGGAGCACAGGAGACAGGGCCTTACAGTTGCATCTGTCATTTCCTAATCCAGTCCTGGCACGACTAAGCTCCTGCAGCATAAACCATTCTTAGAGGGTAATGCCTCACCGAATTCCTTTATTTAACTAGAGATAAGTCTGTCAGCATTCTCACTGTGAGGAACTACTGGCACAGAGTTTAAGCAAATTCAATAAAAGCCAACTGTTAGGTAAAATTCCTGAAGACTTCCTATTCCCATGGACCAGGACAAGAGAGGCGCAGCAGAGCCCGCTGTCCCCTCTGAGCGAGCTGAGACACGGTATTCGTCTGCCAGAAGCCATTCGTATTGCAAATCCTTTACAACTTTTTGTCCTCTCCAGCCCTCTCCGGCAGCAGCAGCTCCTGTAGAAGAGCAAGCGGAAGAAGCGGGTGATTCTGATAACACAACCTGCCATGGGCCTCAATCTGCTCAGCTCTTACTGATGCAGCACTCATCCAGCACAGAGCTTTTGTACCTCTTTGTAATCAGCAATGGCAATTTAAAACAATAGCTGTCTGGGGTTTTTACACCCTGTTTGAAGTATCACAGCACCAGCCCGCCCTTTGATGCCAGAGTATGTGCTCACTAGGGTGTGCAACGTCAGTAAACTGATCCAAACACCACAACTCACAAGGACTGAATACAACAAAAAGCTCTGGTTCCCATGGATTCCTTGAAGCTGCAAATTATTAAAGATTACCTGAAACTACTGTTCTCTATGCACCCAATTATGAAGTCATATTGCCTGTCTGAGACAAATACCATAGCAACAGTGCTCACCAGCACTTTTATTACAAAGGTGCTTTCCTTCCCTTGTGACCTGCAGATATTGCCGTTCTTAAATGGGAGTAGGAGGAGGATATAACAGAATTCTAAGGCTGAAGTGCTCACTGAATCATGACACGGAACTCGTGAAGGGCCTGCGTCAGGCTGCTGGCCACATGATGGTCAGCACTTCCCAGAGAAAGAGAAGATTCCCAAACCACCAGTAAAAGAGAGGAAAACATTCTTGAGTCATATGTCTCCAAACAGGAGGCAAACCAGAGGGTGTAGGGGGCTGGGAAGCAGCTCTGAGTAGGGTCTGCAAGCGCAAGAGCCGCGAGTCGGGGTCACAGCGCGGCTGGGCGCAGGGACGCTCCTGGGCGCAGGGATGCTCCTGGGCGCAGGGACGCTCCTGCTCAGGAGCCCCGCGGGCCCGAAGGTCTCGCCCGGCTCTCTCTGGGTTCGCATCTCCCATAGCAGGCTAAAAGTTTCCCTCCATGGCTGCATCAATAGACAACTGAAACAGAAATCAAATCAGTCTTTCGAGCAAGCAAACAATAATACTAACAACAAGAGGAGTGCTAATAGGAGTTATGACGGCTCTGGTAACTACAGTGTTAGTGGTGCTAATAATTAGTTGCTGTAATTTTAATATAGTATTAGTAGTGTAAATAATTAAATCTGCATGAGAACGTCCAGCAGGAAACCCAGGCAACCAAAAGAAAATCACTTCTAAAACTTAACATCAAATTGATTAACTTTTAAGGCCTGAATTTCTGCTTCCCATGGGGGCTGATACAGGAGAGAGAGAGGTTAGACCCGACCAGATGCTACTGTGTTTCCATGACAACGTGGTGTCTCAAGTAGCCTCTGCCATTACCCATGATTGGTAAAATCACTCGACAGTGTATAAAGTGGCCAAGAGAAGCAGCAGCCAATAAATGCAGAAAATCCTTAAATCAAAAAGACACAGAAATAAGCGATGGAAACAACCTGTTAGATCATCTTGCTCATTCCCTGAGGCCCTGTGTAGTATTATTAACAGTCTCAAAAACCTCGAAAAATCCTAAAAATTTCATCCAAGACACTTGTAAAAACTTACTGAAGGGGAGAGCAATTTCTCAGGAAGTCATAAAAGATCTTCCTGATCCTCCTTGTGCGCGGGCGCCGCTCGGAGCACGCCGCGGCACCGCTGCCAGCGCGGGCAACGGGGCGCACGGGAGGGGCCGCGGGGTTTACTGACCGTAACGCGAGCTCTTTTGCCGAAGATACGACCTCCTCCGGCGCCGGCTGCACCGCACCAAACCCTCCCCTCCCCACCCCGGAGCAGCCTGCTGGACCCTGAATACAGAAGTATTTTGAAGATCCTACAAAAGCCTTTGCTACCACTGGTAGGTTCCAGGTGTCACACTGCTGATTTACATAATACATTTCAAATAGAAGACATTTTAGAGCAGCATTTGTTTCGTAGTTATAACTCCATGTCTGCTTTTTTAGTGAAAGGGAAGAGGGGGACCAGACCAACTCAAAACCCGCGAGTCGAATGCTCGTCCCGCGTTCAGCCAGGGTGCAGCAGCACCTTCCCAGAGCAACTGCAAGCCATGCCCGACAGCTCCTGACTGAGCCAGAGCCACCGCCGGAGGGCACAGGTACTGTGCTAACGTAGAAAAGGAGCACGAAGTGCAAAGTTATCCGTTTGGATCTTTAATATTCAGGGCCACCTTACCCAAAACACAGGGTGGGAAAAACCCCTGGAGTCTTGCTCTCCATCAGCGGGGAGAGGCCGCTCGTCTGGGCACAGGATCCTGCCAGGACAGAGAGTTCTGCTGAGCCAAGCTATTGCACCTACTGACAACCGGGAGAGCGGGGAAAGTGCTGAGCAGCTGACACCGAAGTGCTGGCTTCTCTGCACGTTTTGTTCTCTTGAAACCATCTACTGATCACCCTTGGCCTCTCAAGAAAGGAAAATATGACATCTCATCCCACACTTTTATTCCTATATTTCATCTCATCTGCTGTCCCTTCCAAGTGTGGGACCCTGATCAGGTTCACATTCAGGACTGACTCCTCTCCTGACAAAGAAGTGTGGACTTTGAAGCTAGCCCGGGCTGGGATCACGTTACCGGGCCAGTCGCATTCCCAGTGGAAATGAGTCTTATTTTATTTACAGATAAAAAATAAAAAAGTAGTATCGTCTGTTATCCCAAGGGCGTTGTTTACATTAATTTAGCAACTGCTTCCAAGGAGCTACAGAGTTCAAGAGCATTGCTAAACAGTGAGAGCCCATCCTGGATTGAGTTACTGACAGAATTATAGCTGACACTAAGAACTGTTTGAAATGTCTTGAGGGGAACTGCAGACAATGGGCTGTATTATTTAGCAGAAAAAAGGTGAAGTTACAGGGGATACTTGAGACCAAGAAAGGCAGAGTCAGCAAGTCTACCACAAGCATCAGCTGTGGGTACACCAGCAGCTCCCAGGGATGCCAGACCAAGGAAGGGACGAGTTAACGTCAGCCAGTTTGCTGAAACTTCAGCTATTTTTGTTCTTTCTTCTCCCAGTATGTAGCCACGCGTTGGATCATCACCATTGTTCTATCAATGCCTTCCTTTCGCATACGTAAAGAGGTTTCCGATGCAGAGAATCTCCTCCACTCTGAAGCTAAATGTCTCTCCCCAAAGGCTGCGACTCCAGCAGTCTCAACGTTTACACCAGTCGTGCCAAAAGTGAGATAGCAGAGGGTGCAAACTGCTGGTCTCCTCTGGGAGACAGCAAGGCCTGGAATTAACACCATTCCAAAGAAAAAGGTCGGTACGCACAGTACTCCTGTACTACGCAGGGTTTTGGAAGCACCGTTTACCCCCAGGTGAACGGGCTGAGCACTCGGATCAGCCAGCGCTGACGAGGCTGTGCCGGAGCTGCCCCTCGAGCTCCCCGGCGCGGTCCGGCTCAGGGCTGCTGCGCTGTGGAGCGGCGCGGGGCTCGTGGGTGCTGAGCCTGTGCTGCGCAGGGGAGCCCCCTCCAGCGCCTCCCTCTCATAAAGCCGCGTGCCTTCGGAATCCTGTGCGATAAACTGCAAAACCAACAAGGACGTTCCTAGCAAGGGAACCTCTAAAGACACGGAACTGAACTTCCATGCCCATATCCCGCAAGTCTTTGCACCAGATTTCTTAACTCAATCTGTATGAGAAAGAAGATTTGCAAGCACCACATACGCTGTCTGACCACTCCTTGTTAGGCAGCATAGCTTGAATTCCAAATATTCATAATCATTAGCACAAAAGGTGGAAAAGCGCTTGAGTTAGTCTTTAAAAAACACAAAATCTTCATGGTATTTCACAGGCAGAAAATGAAAATAAATTTGTCAAAGAAATTATTCACTGGAAATTATCCTCTAGAGTCCTCATATTATTAATAGCTAAAGAAACCCAGCACAACATGAAAAAACCAAATGAAAGTGTTTAGTTCAGGTTCTGATACCAGTGTTCATTTACCATGGGGCATGTTACCATTCTCCCATTTCAGCGGATGTGGTGAAATTCCTTTCCAAGACAGGTGCGATATTTTCTTGACAATTATCAAGTGAAGGTAGTAATATCTTATCAATAGTGCTGAATGAATCTCCTGTCTGCAATTAGCTATTCCAGCACAAATGCCTTGTGCTCTGCTGGTGGGGAGGTTTATTGCACTGTGGGTAGGGACGCTGGCCAGACTTTTCCCATTTCACACATCCAAGCAGCTCTCAGCTCAGACGCATCTGCACTCGGCCGTTCTGTGGAGCGCTGTATGAACTTCAGTCCGTGAGCTTCTCTCACTGCCCCTCGCCAGGGCGCTTCTCAGCCCCCTGCGAAAACCTGCAGAGAGCAGTACAGCCCCATCGTCCAACCAGCTCAGCCATTGTCTCAAAGCACTATCGGGGTTCAACATCATTCTTCACCCAGTGTTTTCACCCAGTGTTTCTCACGAGTAGTTACTCTCTAAAACTCTTCTCCTTTACCGCATCTACACGCTATTAATATTCTAGCACTGCTCCAGACTTCTGAGCAGAAGACAGTAATTGCCTAAATGATAATTTTGTTGCTTACTTCAGCTGGGGCACGAGCTACAGCCAACCAGCAAGAGCCAGCAACCCGCCAGAATGTCCCCCAGCACCTCCCAGCAGAGCGGGAGCGCAGCAGCAGCTGACGTGACCCCATTTCAAACTATTTCACTCTCTGCTCAACTGGCCTAATAAGGAGCCATAAAACGTCTCAAAAGTGAGATCTTTTATTTTGCATGAAAGAGCATTTCCAAGAAAGTGCAGAGATAGAGCTGAAGATTGAATTCCAGAACAGTCAGAATCTAGCAGGAAGCTGTCTGCTGTGGTTGGATTACTTTGTAACCAAACTCATATTTTGAACCTAATTTCCTTGCAATTTTACTCTGAAATGTCATGGTCCTGGTCTCCATATTTTTCTGCATTATGTTCTTTGTCACTGTAACTGTTGCAAGCATCCCCAAATACCGGACAGGCCTCAGTAAGCCCAAGCGCTCTGCGCTGTGCGCCGGGGCAGCCCCGTGCCGCACCGCGATTGCTCCGTGCGGCTGCTGGACCCAGGGCCGAGCGCCCCAGTTCAGGCGTACACGAGGCTGCCACGCTTCTGGCAGCCCTGCCCGGGAGCCTCGGCTTGCATTTCATTGTTTCTTGGAGGCCATGGAAAATGTGGGCCAATTTTCTTCCGTTTCCTGCAAGAAACACTCATAGCAGGCAGCAACAGGGAGAGTCTGCCCTGACTGCACCTGCTGCAGCCTCCGGCCACCGAACCGGGCTGTGACCCTGCACCCCCTGCTATTGACACTGCACAGACACCCAAGTAACGCCTCTGCCGGCCTCACCTGCCACGCTGTGTGAACGGGCAAAAAGCTGCACTATCAAACACACGGGCTACAGTCAGAAAGGCGTCCTCCCCCACGAGAGCAGGGAAGGGGCTGTGATTATTGGTAGCAGTAGCTAAACCTTTAAATGCTGAAAGCTCTGATTCCCCTCAGAAGCGCGTCCCCTGCAGCTGTGTGCCAGCGACGTTCCTCTGCGGATCGCCAGCCCCGCGCTCCATTTCTCCCGACATTCCTCGTCCCTCCCACCTTTTCCTTCCCCACCTTCCACGGCAGGACTCTGCAGGAAGGCAAGAAGGAATCCCTCCTCCTCTCCATGAGCAATGGGAGACCATTCCTCATGGATTTTATTCCATGCTATTTTGACATCTTAAGTGAAAACAAGATCAGTTGTCAGCAGGGCCAGCGAGCAGCGTCTCCCTTTGCGGGGGGTCAGCGCGGGTCCGTGCGGGGAGCGCAGGGAGCAGCCCCGTCCCAGGCAGCGCACAGCACAGACGGAGCTCCGCACAACTCACACAGAGCGGCCGGGCTACTGAGGCGCGGTGAGGACGTGTCCTGGAAAGCACACGGAGGCCCAGGATGGTGTAAAACAGTCACAGAAGCTCGTGGCCTGACCTGGCTAACCTGCTGAGATCAATCTCCCATTTCCCGGGATGACCTATCTGTTCAATGCGTATGTCTCCTGGAAAAGAGCAGGGCCGGCCACTGCAAACGTGTGCTGCTATTGTGGAGTAGAATACCCCCTGCACACCCACAGAAAACCCTCACGGCTCAGCACACGAGCTCTGGCTGCCATCTGATCCGTGCCAGAGCGCACCCGCGCCGGTCCCCTTGCTCAGCACCGCATTCCAGCTGTGGTAAGCCACTGACGCTGTCACACCTGGTCTCCAATGTGAATGCATTTTACATTTCAATATATTATGTCTGAACGTTAAAAATTTCCAAAAGAGGCTGATTTTTTCCTACTCCGTCCAGTCAACCTGCAGCACAGTCAGCCTGTGAAGGCCAAGATTTGGTATCAATTGCCTCCTCCCCTACCAAGGCCTATGGAGCAGAAGACGCCGGAGGGGAGGGCGGCTGCAAACGCGGGGTCTGTGTGCAGATGAGCTTCTGTATTAATAGCTCCACGAGGTGCCTACAGGACCAGATGAAATTCGGATGGAAAGGCAGCCTGTACGAGGCCAGCTTTTCACTCAGACCAAAGAAATATTAAAGAAGAAGAAAAGCTTAAAACTATATAAGAAGCAGGAGAAATAAATGATCATCTTCCAGAAGCTAAGGGCAATTTCAAATTAGAAATTGCAGAATTTGTTTTGGATGATAATTGGTCTTAACAAAAGGAAACAAAGAACTTCAAAGGAACACAAGCCAGACGTTAATTGCACCGTGCTTATCTAAAAGTAGTTTGTTTTCCTTTCAGCTGCCCTCTGTGTTGGACTAGACGCTCCTTGTGGGTCCCTTCTAACTCAGGACATTCTATGATTCTGTGTCCTCATTTAGTAGAAATGCGGTACTCCAGACAAGGAAAGCATCTGTGGAGTTGCACCTCTCCCTGTCCGCAGCGAGGAACCGTACCCTGTCTCCAGTGAGACCTGGAGCTGGGCTGCTGAGAGTAACACAGCGAACTCGGGGTCTTTCTGCCCCAGCAACTTTCCTGTCTCACCTGGCATCGGGGTGGATTCACATCCCCCTGTTAAAGACGCAGTAACAACGCAACTGCTGCTGTCTTTGGAGCATGCTACTGCCCCAGAGAATGTTCTTATTCACCTGCAGATGAAGTAACACGCAGCCAGTCATTTTGGAAAGGGTTCAAGAAAGAAAATCCTACACCAATGACTACAGCTTTTGTTTGGTGGGGTTTTTTCAATGTTTGACACAGTCTAAAAGTTCATCTCCAAACATGACAGGCAAGAAAGGAAGCAGGTGCAAACCACATTCTCGAGTATTGTTTCCACCACAGGCAGGGAACAAAGGGACAGTCTTACCAGACTGCTGAGGCACAGCTGCCACTCACCACAGCATCAGCACACGCAGCGGCTACAATTTTACACGAAAACTAATGAAGTCTCTGTGATCAGAGCTTTTGGTTTGTGTCTTCCAATTAGTCGCACTGATCTGCTAATAATAGGATATGGCATGCTTTTCACCATCAGAGAAGCTGTAGTTATCAGTCAAACCCGAGGCTGCTGGTTCAGTTCACTGTTCTCTAGTACGTCAGCGGCAAAGCTGATGTGCAGCAATGAGGCTGCTGGCTTAGCTGGCACTGCAGGAACACAGGAGCACCAGGCGCCCCCCAGACCTGTGCACTTGCCAAGATGGTCAGAACGCCCTGGATCCATGGACAGGAAAAAGGGGGTGATTGTTTTCTCAAAAAGGCAAAATAAGGTCTAAATCAAGCCAGGCCCAAACATCTTGAACAGTATCCCCACCCCTACCTGCAATTTTTCTAAGTTACACAGTGGAGTTTATCTAAGAAGCATCTGAAACGAAAATAACTAACTCAGGGAACATTTGTCTTCTCAAAACCTCAGGTGGTTCTGGCCAAAGTCCTTTCGGCTGCGCCAGCTGCTGGGTGCCTTTGTGGGACCTGGAGTGAAGGAGTGATCTGGGCAGCAGCTTTGAGCTCCACTCCACTGCTGGTCACTAGTAAAGGTCTGGATTTGGCTCGTTCACCTTATCCCCTGAGCTCAGCCTCAACAAAGCCAGCTGCCTAGGGATGACACGCGTAAAACATCGCATTGAACTGTGTGGGTTGCTCGCAACTACAGAGATCACATCACGAGCTTGACTTGCTCTACTGAATAATATCCATGTCTTGTCACCACTGGGCAAGGGGGCTGACAGCAACAAAATGAAAATCAGTCAATAAGAACCACAGCATTTCTTTCAGCAGGTTACAAGGCAAGTCACTTTAAGAGGATTTAAAACAGGGCATATAAATTGGCAAAACCCAAAATAATACAGATCAACACAGGAGCTTAGGCAATGCTGCAGAAGACAGCACGCTCGGGTGTGTAAAACGGCACCTGTGGGTCAGAGACTCCCTCCTGGATGTGGGTTTTCTGCAGCTGGCACGAACTGCCAGGGAAAGGCCGGTGCGAGGTACCCGGTGAAGTGCCCTGTGAGGACGGGTGGCGAACTCGGCAGGGCAGCGCCGGCACAACACGCCAGAGCTGAGCTCACGCCAGAACCTGCTCTTCTCTCCTGACCATTTCCACAGCCAACAGCATATATATATATATATATATATATGTCATTTATTCCCACATTAGAACTTAGCCTTTCCCTACCGATTCTTTCTTAGAGCTGCTCCTATTAGCATAATTAAAATTAGGACAGTGGAGTCTTTTGTGTGCCGGGCTGTTTTTGGCTTTTTTTTTTTTAGCAAAAGGCAGCGGCGCCACCTACCGGTGAGCCAGAGCCGGGCTGCTCCGCGCAGCTGCCCGGCTGCGGTGCCCACGCTGACGCTGCAGACAGCGCAGGCACAACCGGACCGTTCCACCGCGTCTGAGCGGTCAATTACTAATCCTGGACACTGGCAAGACCGAGCAGAGCACCTTACGTTACACACAAGTGCACATCCCCACACCCTCAGCCCCTGCGCATCACGGGTCTTGCGAAAGAAAATAAAGCAAATAGGGTTTTACGCCAAGGGTATGTCAAATTAAATCCAATGTCTAAGAACTAAGTTACCCGAGTGCAGGAGAAAAAAATCCCTACCTGTAGTTCCCTTCTGCTTTCCAAGGCCACAGGACAAATTTCCAACACATAGAAATCATAGAATCATTTTGGTTGGAAAAGACCTTTAGGATCATCAAGTCCAACCATTAACCTGGTGCTGCCAAGTCTGTCTCTAAACCACGTCTCTGAGTGTCTCTAGTACAGCTGTGGGAGATGCTTCATCTGTACCAAAAGGTTTCTTACACAAGAGCCTTTTGCCACCCATATGCCTAGGCCCGCTTCAGCTTGTCACCTTTTCACAGATGTTACTCTCTAATTAACTTCTTCCTATTGTGCAGGAGGTGTGGACAGACTCTATCAGTACTGATAACTCCTGCACAGATCTGTCTAAATGTCTGTTCACTTGCTAATCATTTCTGCGACTCTCTGAAAAGCAATTTCCCCATCAACTTCATTTATTTAGCAGGATGTGCCAAGGAAGCGCTTTCATTTTAACATAGTCTGAAATTCATAACAAAACTTTATTTTCTTTTTCTATAAATATGACACCGACTGTTTAATCTCTGAGTAATGCACTGGCAAAAACAGCTGGGAAGTCCTGTTACTTTCTTCTTTGGCTTCTGAGATCTACTTGTTAATCCAAAGTAGAAAAAACCCCATTACTACCTATAATTGCAGCCAGAAGGGCTTCTGGAGTACACAGCTAGTGCCACTGTCACTGCCACCACGCACGCCCGACCCGCGGTCCTGCTCACGACACCTCAGCAGCCGCGTTACGATGATCACTGCCGGCTCTCGGTGCCAGCAGCACCGTGTAGCCCCACCACCCTGCGACAAACGCCTCACATTTCTTGTTACTTTTGGCAAACAGGGACCTAACCTGATTTCAGCCTCAATAAAGTAGAGGTGTGGGCGGCTTGCTCTCTTTCTGGAAGAGGATTTGGGGACTCTTGACCTGATATGACCTTCACTTTAATGCTATTTACAGCTTCATACTGCAAAACCAGTTTGGACTTAATGAATTGTTTTTACTACCAGGAGAGTGTAAAATCCGCATGTGAGCTGCGCTGCGCGCGGGCGGCTCCGCTCTGCACCGCGGCTATCGGCTGCTCCGGCGGGGTCACAGCCGGGCAGCAAATCATCTCCAAAGCATTGCATAGTTTAAAGGGTAATTCAGTGGTCAGCCAATGTCCGACCTTTATAATTCCATAAATTATCTCTCCAAATCATCTGTAAATTGCATTAAACAATGAATTTTACACAGTTTCCCCATTGACTGTCTGTCCTACACAAGTATGGATTTGAGGCAGGTAATTGTACATGCTCCAATTGTTCTCATGACTTATGTGACAAGGAAGACAAGCTGACTATTGTCCCTTGTATTCAAAACGATGTGTAACAGAGTCCTACCGAAAGATAACTCAGGAGGACACCATTTCATGGACACACAGGCTCGCAGCATTTGGGGCTGCTTTGTCCTCAGGGTGCATCAAGAACACTTTGTACTCTATGAGCTTCACTTTTGTTTCTTGATTTGCTTTGAAAACAATGAAGACTCTTACAAGCATTAAAATCATGAGCTATGTGAGTTCTATGGACTGTACAATGGGTTCTGTCAACCACTCATTTAAATCTGAGCTGAATATGAATTTTAGAAGTATTTTCATCTAAATACACAATTTCCCAAGAAGTTTCTACTGAGCATGCCCATTTTTATGTAGAAGTTTAACTAATCTTGTTTCTATTGCTTTCTAAACATCTGAAGGGATCACGTCCTTTTAATGTGCTTTCCTCCAAGTAAATCAGTCTCCAGCAAGTAACTCTGAACGCCAAGGATACCGGGATACAGGCAAGGCCCGGCCAGCCCTGAAGCAGCGGCTCGGGCAGGCAGCGGTGGGGCCGCAGTGCCTCCCACGCTCCATCCTGAGCACGGCTGCGCAGTCCAACAACCACGGCCCCTGCAGCCGCGCACCCCTGACCGGGGCCGGCGAGCCCTCCCACAGCCGCCTCCTCGGCCCAGAAACGCCGACTGCCTTACTGGGCACCACGAGGCCACTTCGGGGTGGATAAAGATCCTTTTTTCAGGGGCTCATTAACAGACTCCACAAAGCATAGCAGACAGTTCTTCTTCGGGGTGCTGATCTTACATTCCCCTCACTATTACAGAACAATGAAATCTAGAGGAAACTAACATATCCATTTATTTAACCTAGAAAACTGATGAGCAGATTATCGAAGGTTACTGTACCTGTTTCAGAGTTTAAACATCATTTGGAAGTCAAAGGGCAACTATTTATCGGCTGCAATGTATTTGATTCAGAGCCTTGAGCAGGATTATATTTCTCATGGGTATCTGCGCTGATTTCAAAGGCTAGACTGACAGACAGTGTCTGAAAACAAAAGTACAGAGGGATGGATTTAAACAGAATGTTTTTCTTTCCAGAATCCAAAGTGGCCTTATTTTTCAGTTGCTGGACTGAAAAATACTTCCACGTCCTTGGAGGATCAAGGGCTATCAAAACAGACAAAAGGAAGATCTGTGGTTTAGTGGCATCACAGTTCACATGGTTCATATTTCTACTAAGCTCACTGTGCTGTTTCACAGACCATGTGGCTTGGGATTGCTTTCAGACACAAAACTATGCACGGAAGTACAGATTTAGATACAACCTAAGATACATCCACAGATATTTGGTGCTTCTGAACAATCTGTATTGAATCAAACCTGCTTATATTAAAGTATTAAGTACATGTTGTCTTTAGAAATTTTCAAAGGCATCTTTGGGAAGTTGTTATGTGGAAAATTTAAGTAATAGCTTTAGACCAAAAGGACAGCGTGCCATCTGAACAAACAGAGTCTGCATACTATCTTTTAGGGTGAAGGACTATTTCACTTGTAACTGCCATAGCAGTATCATTGCATCTTATTATTCTAGTACATGCTGTAAACAAATCACATTTTTCATTTCTTCGTCACTAAACCAACCACTTTTTGCATTCATTCAGAGCTCCCAATGCAGTGTTGAGGAAAAACCAATCTGAAAGAAACGTCTGAGGTTACTTTGGGAGTAGCAGAAAGTGAGAGTACCTCTTGAATCCTGAGAGACAACCGCAGCTTCTACCTGACAAATGATACGAGGAGAGCTGAAAGTCTCAGCTGCTGTCGGGTAAATGCTGTGGGTTAACCCGGCAGACGTGAGTCCCGGAGCCAGCACCGACCGCCCTGACCCTGGGGGGTTCCCGTTCGCCCAGGAGCCAGGCTTGCAGGGCTCTGTCCCGCGGTGCCACCCGACAGCGCGGCAGAACCGCGGGACATGTGCGCCACTGACACCGGAGCCCTCCAGTTCCCTCCTTCAGGTCACGTCGCTTCCTAAAGCTCTTTTGCACGACCTCTGACCTCATCCCCTGCCAAAACCCTGGTGAGAGAGACCCTGTGTCACTCTCCCTCAGAGTACTCACTACCGAGACAGAAGTAACAAAAGCGAGGGCCAAACAGACTGCATGGCGAATACAGAACTTCAGCACCGTCTCTGGTCTAGGCTGCGAGCTCCCTGGAGCCCACGTCCTCCGCAGAATTGAGGGAGACGGGATTCAGGCACTGCAGTTGCTAAGGTTTTAGCCCCACAGCTAAAAAATTTTCAGCACTTTTCACTCTTCACAGACCTCAGAATTCCCTGATCTGGATCATGAACAGTTTGAAAGGCAGATAACTGAGTCTGGACTCCTTTTGTTCTGCACAAGAACTGCTACACCCACGAGCCCGGCTGGCTGTCGCAGGGTCTCCTCACAGGACCCGCAGAGCCCCTCTCTGCCCCAGGAGCATCCCCGCCGCGCTCCGAACCGGCGCGCCCGCGGGACGGCTGCTGCGGAGCGCCCCAAGCCCCCTCGGTGGTCAGTGCTGGGGGACATTAGTTCTGGATGACTAATTATTTGGTTTAAAAACAGGTCTTTTGTTTCTTGGGCTATAAAGACAACATGACCACTTTCTGTACTTTTGACCCCAGGGAAAGAAAAGCCACAGATAATAGAATTAAACCCTCATTTCACTTGAGATAATATTTGTGTAAGCTCCCCTAGTAAAATGTCATGTACACTGCCAAGTCTGCAGGTTATCACTTCCACAGTTTGAGTGTTTGGAGACAGGGCTTGGAAGTAGGGGGTATTTGGGGGAAAGCTCTGAGAATTGTAAGACCTGTAACCGTAGAACTTTTTTCCTACTCAGCCCAACATTTCATTCAAGACTTGAGCTCAGACAAAATAATGGTTAGGATATTTTTTATTGGCCCAACACAGAAGCATTATATAAGGTTTCAAGGCCACACAGATGATTTTTCCTATTTTAGTAAGGCTCTCTGTAGACTTTGCAGGGAGAAGAATCAACACATTCAACTGCGATTCCAATTGTGCTCCTTTTTCAAGGGATTATTTTAGAATTCTAAGCACCATGAAGCAAGAGTGCAAGTCCTCCCCATCAGCACATGAGCTCTTTCCTTACAACTCTGAAATCACACCAACAATAATAAAGCTTCTTGGCCAAGTGCTAGTTTGAAACGTCATTTCATTCCAGGGAAGAAATGAGTTCTCCCTCCCTTTTCCTGCTGCAGTCCTGTTGTGTTTGGTGGCCATATGGTTCCAGGTAACCAAGATCAAACTCTTCCGTAACTTGGGAGCCAATCCTTCCATTGCCTTCTCCCTTCCCCATCATGTTATCTTTCTTAAAATAGTATTGCAGTACAACATTCTGCAAAAAAAACTTGTAAAGAGAAAATTTCAAACCCTCTTTGACACAGGTAGTACTCTGAGCAAGTTGGGCAATCTGCTAACACAGAGCTTTTTAGAACGGTTTGGCTGCCCCATAAGGAAATGGGAGTTAAGAAACTTAGCTTCAAAAAGTACAAGCGCATTCTTTCAATATTCATGATATCATCATGTGCTGGTTTTGGCTGGGGTGGAGTTAATTTTCTTCATAGAAGCTATTATGGGCCTATGTTTTGGAGATTAGGCTGGAATAGTGTCGATAATACAAGGATGTTTTAGTTACGACTGAGCAGTGCTCACACAGCGCCAAGGCCGCTGCTTCTCACCCCATCCCACCAGCGAGGAGGCTGGGGGTGCAGGGCAGGCTGGGAGGAGACGCAGCCGGACAGCCGACCCTGCCCACCCGACCCGGGGGGTTCCCTCCACCTGACGTCATGCTCAGCACATAAAGTGGGGGGAACACGAAGGAAAGGGGGATGTTTGGAGCGATGGCATTTGTCTTCCCAAGTCCCCGTTACGTGTCATGGAGCCCGGCTCTCCCAGAGATGGCTGAGCACCTGCCTGCCATGGAAGGAGAGAATGAACTCCTTGGTTTGCTTTGCTTGCATGCATAGATTTTACTTTATTTATTAAACTGCATCTCAACCCATGAATTTTCTTCCTTTTACAGGTCTGATTCTCTCCTCCACCTCACCGGGCAGCAGTGAGTCCGTGGCCGTGCGGGCCTTAGCTGCCGGCTGGGGTTGAACCACAGCACATCAGCACCTCTTAACCGCACAACGCAGCTCCAGGCTTTCCCGTGAAGGAACTGAAACTATCAGTTCTCTGTTAGGCCTGTCCTCTACCAAACTTGAATAAAGGTTTTTAGGGCGTGCATGTTCATTCAATAAATATACCACAGTACAATCTCTTCCTTAATTTATGGGGGGCGGGGAGTTGTTTGTTTATTTGTTGGTGATTTTGTTGTTGCTGTTGTTTGATTGGTTTGTTGTTTGTTTGCTTTTTAATCTCCATGCAGGAACTATAGACGCAAAGCACTGGCCTGCTGTGTCTTCACGTACAAAGCTGGCTTTTGTGGGCAGGCCAGGGAAGGCTGCTGAGCCAGCAGAGAAAAACAAGAGACAAAGAAAATATCAGCTCTGCTTTGTGCCTTATGCTTTGGTGTCTCGTTACAGAATAGTCGGTCTGCAGTGGAACTCGGAGTCCCCGTGCAGTGCCACAACTGAGACCTGACACAGTATGCAGGTGTTGTTTAACTAGGGCATATACATACAGGGATCCTCTTTCGTTCAGCGTCCCCTCACAGATCGGTGTCTGCTTTGAGCAGCTCCAGAATGTTTGTTTGAAATACTTGTCCAAAAACACCGAGAAAGCTGAGATGTGAATAAGCTCTGGGAAAGAAAAGGACAAGGTTGTGATGAAGAAAATTTGAAGAAAGCAAATAAAGCAACGTATATTATTATGACTAAGCTGCAGCATTCTGGGATCGGAACAATACAAAAAACACTGGAAGTGGAAAGATCCTGAAGTAATGCTGCTTAGGTCCTCATGGAGTTTATCGTGCTTCCGGTGGCGGCCAGTTCAGTATTACTTGCCATAAAGAGATATGACTGCACGTACGGGAGGTCGGCTCTGCTGCCCACGGCCAAGCCAGTCGGAAGCACAATGCAAAAGGGACCAGAAGTTCTACTCATTCCCATGTGAGATGGGCACTTGTCAGTCAAGACAGGCAGGGGCTGTCAGCTCTCGGCAGTGGCAGCTGCAGCCTTGACTTGTTATTGCTTGTGTCTCTCATCGTCATGTGGACCATGTACTCCAAAACATTTCTGCAGGGACTTGATGCATATATACGTGTGTGCGTGTGTGTGTGTGTATACACAGGTAAACACACACACACAAAGATTTGTCTGGCATTATCTCAGGAATTTGGATAGATACTAACTGGGATTATAGGCTGTGCATCACTTCTATTACTCCAGTCTAAGCCTGGCACACAGCCTAGCACTGCACCCCAAAAGTAAGAGACCATTTTTAAGGACAAAAGAAGGCTGCTGTGATTACTTAGTACGTACTATGTTATAACAACAAGCAATACAATAATCTCTTACTAAAAAGGAAAAGACTAAGGTTTGAACAGAAATCCTGGGGAAAAAAAACAAAACAAAAGGCAAAACACTACAAAACTTTCCCCAGCAGTTGAAACAGATGATTTTAAAAATCATACTGTTAGTAAAGCCTTTAAAATTCCATGTGAGGAGGATTATTCAGCCAAAATCCCAGGGAGCAGCTGTGGATAATTTCTAGTTGTCCTACTGTTCAAGCAGAGTCCTTCCCAAGGATTTCTACAACTCATCCTCTGTTTCCACCCCTCCAACAGAAAAATAAATGAATCATGGGACTTCAGGTTTGGGTGGTTTTTTATAATCCAGATACTTAATATTGAGCAATATGCAGGATCCAGAAAAGAAAAAAAAAGAAATCTTCCAAGTCTTCTTTTTCAGCCTTAAAAATGCTACAGAGGATACAAACACTATTTCTTCTCTTTCACAGGTCACTTCTAATAGACAAGCTGCTTGTGATACATTCCATGCTGGGACCAGCTACAAGCCATGCATCTGCTGAATTTAGGAATAAAGAGCTAGACCATAAAATGTGGAATCAGAGGAGTGGCCTCAGGGGCACAATGGTGCATTACTTCTGTGAGACCGGAGTGTTTCACTAAAAGATATATATCGCCACAGGAAAATGGCTTCATGCATTTTGATTCTGTCATTATTATTGTTTGCGTAGCTTGTTCTATGCTAGATCACACAGCACAAGTAACCTGAAGAGAACACGCTTCATCTTACTGTGGAGCTCACGTTATTTGCCACTGCAAAGGAACCTTTTACTATCAGAGTAAGTTCTGTGCAAGAACATTTAAGCTGTTGCTCATCTAAGATCCACGGGCCTCCCAACAAGTGTGAAAAACATTTGGTTCAGGAATAACCTTGCTCACACAGTTTTTCCTCTGTGTCCCTTTCTCTTTTCCTTCTCCCTAGAGAGACATTCATGTAAGAAAGGCCTCTGCATGGACCACTGGTTTTAACTATCCTAGAAAGTACCTTTTACAAAGAAAAGGATTTCCAACAGTTTTTCTCACTGCAGTTATAGCGACCACAGTCTGTAATGAATTACTTATATCATTACTTTCACAGCTGAAAGATCATTCAAAGTAAGCAGTCTACCCAGCATGAACTAGAAAGACAAAAGTGATTTCCTTTTTAATGAGGACATTTATCAATGAAGATCACTATTTCTGCAGTGTCAGAAGTGCCACAAGGACTCGCTTTGCACAGTAAGATGACTGTGATGACAGAGGGCAGCTGCAAGTGGTAAAGAAAGATGGGGAATACCTGAACAAGTCCCATGCTAAGTCTCTTATCAATACTATAACTATAAAACATATGCTAAATCCTCTCTGCTGGCAAAACACCTGCCCTGCAGCGGGACTCTGCTGCTGAGGAGCCCAGCAGGAGGGTCTGGCCCAGGTCCCCAGGGGTCTGCCCAGGAAGAGGCGAAGCACTGACAGGGTTGCACTGGTGCACAAACATTCAGGACACGCTCTTCCCAATACTTCGACACCTCAGTGATTTTCTCTGTTGTACTTTCACATACCCACTCTTTGAACTCAGATCATGAAATAAGGTATCCAGGATTCACTACGATGCCAAACACACGGAAAATAAAACCCCCCCATTTCCACTCCAGATTTTATATTTACTATCTGCTCTGTCATGCATGCTTATGACATTTGGCTTTCTTGAAGAAAACAGCAGATGGTAGCAAGCCAGATGACACGCCCGAGGCTGTTCTGCCCAAGTTGTCACCCTGCCCACGCAGACCACAACGGCCGTGTCACGGTGCTCAGGGCTCCTTCTCTTCCAGCCTGGCCACCACTACCAGCAAATGCTAAGGGGAAACACATGGATCAGCCTTCCCCAGGAAAAAATCCCATTTCACACCGACCACCAATTACGGATTTCCATGTTTTCTCATAATAAAAAAGAAATCTCAGATAGCTGACAAATGTCTTCCATAACCCAGGTTATCTGCATTGATAACAGCTTTGCCTTCTTATTGACTGAATCTGGTATCACCTCGTGCAGACCCCTCCTGTGACTGTTGCCAGGCTCACAGGCCCGTGAATTACCTAGCTAATCACAGTTACTTTCCATGTTAGTATAGAGCTCACAACTTCTACCCTCGGGTACCTCACCAGAGATGCTGCCGCGGCTGCTCAGGCCGAGCCGGCCGAGCCTCCCTGTGCCGCCCAGGCGAGCTCGGAGGGGCGCTGCGCCCGCTGCCTCGACAGGCGCGAGGGACGAGCAGGACCCCGGCGGCCGTGCCACTACCACAACCCAGTTTCACGCTAGTCCCAGACGCAGTTCCAGTTCTCACCTTTTTGATATCAACAAAAGGCAAATATCCATTCCATTCTGCTCAGCCCTTCATTACTTCGAATCCCCAGGCCCTGGGAAGAACTACTAACCAGCTGAGTGTAATCAGCCTTAATTATTTACTAGCTACAACTGAAAACTGTGACATTTATCTAGCAAGAGCCACTTACCTTCCCATGTGATCAGCTGTAGATAGATTTCCAAGGCTTTTCCTTTTCTGTAAGATTTTCTCCATAGCATAAGCTTATAAGCACATCACTTCTCAGGTCTGTCAAATAAAAAAATATGGATTAGAAGCTGCTTGAACTAATTATTAATTAAAGCATCTCACGGGATTTGTGCCTGTGGCAGTTGTACACACCCGGCAGGGCCCAGGACTCCCAGCAGGGCGGCAGGCGGCCCCCCCGAGCCGCCGTCCCCGCCGCGCTCGACGCCGCGTCAGGGTGCGTGGCCCGCGCGGTGACCCGGCAGGGCAGGAGGGCGGGACCTGGCCAATGGACAGGCTCCTCAACCAATAGACAGGCTCCTCGACCAATGGACAGGCTCCTCAGCCAACCAGCTGCCTGGGCCCGGAGCAGGTACTGGACATGGCCCGCCCGGGCTGGGAATGGGGCTTCCCCGGGCTCCGCAGGGGACTGTCCGAGGAGCCTCCGCGGGACGGAGAGCCCTCCCTGCCCCGCGGTCGGTCGGTGGGTGGGTGGGTGTTCTTCTGGAGACCCCCTGGAGTGGGGCCTTGCCTGCGTACCTGCGGGGAGAGAGGCCTTGGAATGCGGGCTGCGGGCCGAGGACCCTCGTTCTTGTGTGGTAACAACATCCCCAGCTGGTACATCCGACCCGTAACGTTGCCGGAGTGCTGGCCGGTTTTCGGTTGCCCCCCGCTTGCACTGGTTTCTGTCGATGGTTTGGGTTCTGAGTTAAAGTCGGTTTAAGCTTACATTTGCCTGGGGTTGTGTGGGTGCCCTGTCCGGCAGCAGGAACGCGGCTGCGGGCGGAGGAGCCGCGCGGCCCCGGCAGCCTGAGCGCGGCCGGAGGGAGCCGGCGGGACCCGCCGTGCTGCGGCCGCGGGGCAGCCAGGCCGGGCAGCGTGCTCCTGCTGGAAGCTTCGCACACGGGCAGCCTCGTCCGAAAGGCAGAGCAGCGCTGAGTGACGGGCAGGAATGGATTCCGCATGTTGGGAGGTGTCACTTTTCCTAGGTAAATCAATACCACATTTCCCTTCTTATCTTGAAAGCTATGGGAGGACAAATCGCATTAGTGTGGATCTCTGCCTTGGCCCCTGCCGTGCTGCTGCGGAACAGCGGGCTGCACTTCTACAAACCTTTGCCCTGACATGCTCTCAGTCAGCTATTGGAAAGGCTCTGGCAAGCCTGAATGTGTTTGGGGTGTTTTTTTGAGGATACAATGGATAGACAGTGGCTGCGTGCACCGTGTGGAGCCAGCCGTGGTCATACTGCTGGTCCCTGTTGGCTCCAGCTGGCCAGGGACAGATAAAACCAGCCTCACGTGGAGCTGACGTCACCAGAAGCACCATGAACACTAACTCCGCTCTATCTTTGCTGTTTGTTGGCTTCTCAGGAAGTCCATTCATACATCAAGGGGGCATTTCTGAGCATGAATTCATAGCTTAGCTCACTGCCCAGAACTGATTCTGGGAGCTACAGACTATGCCAGAAAAAAATGGCAGAAAACATACAGAATAGGATTAGTGGACAATAGCTAAATCTAGTTACACTGGTTTCATCGCTTTTCAGCATTGGTTGAGTTCTCCCGATTTAAATGTTTCTTTCAGGAGAAACTCTGCCACTTCTACCCTGTATATGAAATCTGTAGAAGACAGAGCTGTTGGTACAGTTGGTTCCCAGACTTTCACAGAGGTGAGCTGGATCCAGTTACGCCTCTTTGAGCCTGGCAAGGCTGGCGTTGTCGTTGAGAAGGAAGGCGCGTTGCCGAGGTGGTGGTTCTGGAGGCAGGCAGCGGTGGGAGCGCGGTCACCAGCCGGTGTCACCGTGGGCCATGGCCGCTGTGTGTGTGACCCCCGCGCCGGGCGCACCGAGCGCTGCGGGGAAGCAGCAGATGGACTGTGTGTGCTGAGTGGTTTTGTGCTGTGGATCTGGTTTGTAAAGATGATCCTTGCTATACAGAAAGCCTCGTCGCTATCGCACAAGGTATCCTTTATTTCTTCTTCAAGTGAGGGCATACAGAACTTGATCTGGCATTACAGAGATAAAGTTCGTTTCGGCTTCTTATCTAGAAACTCCATTTGTAGATGCCAAAAACTGCTCATGGGACAGAACTGTTTCAGACTGAAAATTTTTATTGGAAACTGTGTGTAGGGTTACAGGTTAAACATGAATTTGTATTTTATAAAACAGTTCATGCTGCACTGACTTGTCAAATATTGACAACAGGCTCCCATATTTCCCATATTAGATTGACGATCTCACATATTCTGCTAAAATAAGATTTTTAAACCTGGCTTAGGTGCCTGTGATGTCACCAGGAAAAATATGGAAAATTCTAACCCCAAGTTCTGGCTGAAATAGTAAACAGGATATGGTATTTAAATCTTTCTTTTAAGTTGCATTTACCTTACATGCCTTCTGGCTAAACAACATCTGAGGTTTTATTCTGCATCAGGATTCTTTGCATCTTTTTTGGTAAAAGTTTGTGAGCCACATTTGAAGGAGTTTGGTTGATTGGTTTTTGTTTGTTTCTTTTCCAAAAAAGCCAAGCAAATACAGATGCCTGGAATATACGGTTAGAGATTCCACCGAGGCAATTCATGGATACTCTGAGAACAGAACGGGTTAGTCGATGCCTTCTTTAATACAAATGCCATAGATGCTTGATATTAAGTTGGACACTCGGCAGAGTAGTCAGAAACTGTAATTGCGGCAGGGTGAAGTGAGGAGAAGTGGTCTGTACAGCCACAGGCTCCTCACCCATGGGGACATATCACATCTGCCAGCCTAATCCAGTCCAAAAATCAGTGCTGAAAAGGCCAGGTCCCTTCTGGGCTTTAGACAAAGAAATCAGATGCAGAGAGAGAGCTGCAGCCATTCTGCGAGGATGAGTACTGGGTCACGGGTCTTTGGGTTTTGTTTGAAGAAAACCTTCCTGAGATGGCTATTCTCATGAACAGCCAAAACAGACATCCTTCTGACATTATAGTTTGAAACTCCAGAAACATTGTTCAGAATCAATCCCCTGTTCACATACAATCTTTATTTACTTCAGGTTTGGGATTTCTGGGGGGCTGGTTTTGGTTTCGGTGGTTTTTTTTGTTTTGTGCCCTTTTTTTTTTCTTGAATTTTACAGCACTACAAGGAAAAAATAAGTCTGTATTGATCTTTTAAGGTTAAGAACTTGGTGCACTTAAATTATTCTAACCCAGAGAGTTTGAAATTTATGGTCCCTCTTGAACCTCCCTGCCTCACCAGCTTCCTTGGGAGGACCCTGCTGCAGGCTGCACGCCAACTGCAGTAAAATTTAAAGAGGTGAGAGAGAAACTTCCCAGAAAATATAAACATTTCATGGAAATGAAATAAGTCTTCCCTTATAGGAACTCACCTCAACAAGCTTTAGATAAATGGAAAGGTATTCAGAATTGTAAGTGGATATAAAGTGTGGTGTTTTAGATACATTTGTTTATGAGCAACGCAGAAATGCGCGTTGTCTTAAGCCAGTAGAGCGGGACAGCAGGAGGCTCCCGCGCACGGGGCCAGCGAGCGCCGGAGCTGCGTTCTGCCGAGCGGGTGGCTCTGGCTGCGCACCTTCGCCCCCGGAACAAATCCCCCGCTCACGGCAGCCACAGCGCCCCAGCTCCTGACATCCAGGCACCCTGTGAGGGCTCTGAAACGCTCCCTGAGTCTGGAGATGGGAAACTCAGAATAATAGCAACGAACACGGCACTGGAAAGCGCTCTCCTTCTGCGTCAGAGGTCTCTGGCTGACACAACACAGAAGGCTCACGTGGCTGCTCAATAACAACTGTGGAGAGAAATAACGTGTGAGCATTAGAAGGGCTGTAAATTCCTCAGCCCCGCTCGCTGGGCACTGGCTCCAGAGGCCTGCTCCTCCTGCAGCCGTCTGTGACCCACGTGTCCCCGGAGACCCCAGCGCGGCCGCGGCGGGTCGGGGAAGCTGCTGGGGAAATGGCATGATGGAAGCAAAAAAAGCGAAGGGATTTAAGTAGGGAACTCTTTACCTGGGAAGGTGCTGGAGAATTCGAGTCCAGCGGCAGCTCAGATCCGGTGCTGCTCTCTTTCGGAAGGTCTCTGCCAAACAGAGCTAAACACCGCTTTTCTGGCCATCCTTCCCACACGGCCAATCGTTCATTCAGCAGTGAGCGATGCAAAGACCCTGGGTGAATACACGGTAGGTGCGCACAGCCCAGCCTGGCGGGCCCGGCGTGGGGTGTTTGCTCACACTGCACTCTACCCCAGTCGGCAGCTTTTCCTTGCAAATAGTTAACTGACCCCTAAGCGTACCCACAAGAAACAGTGTGTTCACTTTGTACATGCACAGAAATCACAGGCAAAATCATTCCCTTAACAGGCTCATCACATTTAACAGGAAATATAGGAAGGGAAGGCTAATGTACAGAACAAATCATGCAGTTTTACCAGCTGTTCCAAGCTCAAGCAGTGGCAGTTGCACTCTCACTGCTGATCTACGTAGCTGTGCACCTCGGGACGGGAGGCAGCCAGGGACCCCGTTGTCGCGGGCAGGGCCCCTGAGTGGTGCCTGCGTTGTGGTATTGTGGCTGCCACTTGGCGTTGTGAGAGCTGACTGGGCCGTGAATCCCACGTTAACGATGTAAAAGAATAAGAAGCAAAACGTCACAACGCCTGGCATTTCCACACGTTGTGACTGACTGGAGTGGCTTCTGAGGCTGGGTTTTCCTTTCCCAGTTGTTTCTACAGAAATGTAAAAACCCAGTTCATCTAGAACCTTAAACCCATGCAATATTTGTGCGCAGGAAATACGTTCTGTGAGTATTCAGCTCAGATTTGTTTTCTAGAGGCTTTCTTAAACAGCAGCCGCCCTCAGACAAGTCATTGCTCAGCGATGAAAGTTTGCTTCATGTTTACTGACACCACTAAGAGTTTTCAGAAAGTTCTCTTGAAAGGAGTCTTAAGAGACTCAAGCAGCAAGCTTGAAGAAGATGTTGAAACATACGTATGGAAAGGAGACAGTGCCACCGGCTCCTTCTGCAGGGAGGTTTGGGGAATGACCCTACGGGGAAGCATCGCAGGCCATAAATCTTGATTTTAATCTTTTAGCCAAAAGCCATATCTTTCTAGTCAGCTAATGGCATTTTGACAGGATGTGCAGCTGAATTTCTGTAAAAGTGAAGTAAGGGATACTGCTGGAAGATTCAGTAGTTTGGAGACAAAATTCGTCACACCAGTGCCTTTGAAATGGGAGCCCTGGTGGTGTAAGCCGGAAAGGAAAGCTTTATTGTCCGCGATTTGTTCTAGAAGTTTTAGGAGTGAAGTTACAGATCAAACAAGGATGTCATTGCTCTAGCCAGAAGGGGACAGGGTGCGCGCAGAGGGGTTTGCAAATACCCCCATGCCATCACCCCGTTCACAGCCCTCCCGCCAGTCCTCACCACACCACCAGTCTGCACCCCGGGCTGCCCGGCTCTGCCATCCCCAGCCCCGGACACACCTGCCAGTGGGGGCACAGCCGCACGGGGTCTCCAGAACAGACAGGCGTGTTACTGCCATGGCTCAGTAACCTCTGCCTGTGTTGGCAAACCCAGCCTGAGACCTGGGCTGCACGCCTGACAGCCCCGCGCCGCCAGTGTGACCTTCCAGGGACAGAGGGGCTCTTCTCCCCCAGGAGCCGCAGAGGGGTGAGGGTGCTCGTGCTGGCCAAGGGGCTCAGTGAAGGACAGCGGGCTCAGCGCCCAGGCCAGCCATCGCTCTCCCCGGAGCCACGGCCAGCCCGGGCACGTACAGTGCTTCTCTGGGCCTTCAGTCCGTGCTTATGCTTGTGTTTGTTCAATTTCTTCACCTTTCTGCTATTGAGATGGAGTAACTGGTTGCCCTTGTAGGCCTTGCTGTGCTCCCAGAGGGGTTTCCTGCAAGCGCAGAGGGCTGAATGTGTATGGGTCCTCTGGAACATGTTTTAGCATTTCTGAGAGGTCATCACCTACAAATTCTGCTGTGAAGGCACAGGCAGCCCCTGAGTGTGAGCATCGCATGAGAGGGGAAAGAAGCCGGGGCTTGCTGTCGCTGTTTAATGTGTCTGCAGTGTCCCGAAGGCACGCACGTGGAGGAGGCGGAGGGACAGCAGCGGTGCTGCAGCTCCGCTCCTTTCTGTGACATATGACATCCAGAAGAGAAAGAATTGCCTTGTAGGGAGCATAAATCAGGTGCTGCTTTCGGCTTGTAAAATAAGGTAAAGTTTGTATGAATATAATTATAGCCTCTGATGCAAATAAAACAAGATGTGACAGATACAGAAGGCTGCCACTACTAAGCTAATGCTAT
Organism: Patagioenas fasciata; assembly: GCF_037038585.1. Taxonomy (NCBI): domain Eukaryota; kingdom Metazoa; phylum Chordata; class Aves; order Columbiformes; family Columbidae; genus Patagioenas; species Patagioenas fasciata. The sequence goes on from NC_092539.1 coordinate 11,905,568, forward strand.
AAAACTTCAGTAAATGACTAGCAGTTGGCAGGAAGTTCAAAGAAGGTTTTCCTCGCCCCTGACATTGATATTGTGTTTAAGATATCTCTTTTTAAAGGTTCGTGTTGAATTTTATATACTTTTAAAAACAATGATTAGTGAAGATTGCCTTGAGCTGCATCATTTAAGCCAGTTCTAAAATACCAAATAACCTTCTTCAATCACCAAAAAACAATGGTATGCTCTTTGTGGTATTTTTTTGTTGACAGTGATGTTACATTTTCATACGACAAGCATATTTTCCTAATTCAAACTAGTTGAGGTTACTCTTTAATTTCTCTCTGAAGCCAGTCTTACTGCACCTCTCTGAAAACAGACTCCACTCTGCTGTCCCACAGACAAATACATGGAGTTTGCGTGCATACCCACGACCTTTGGCTCCGGTTCCTCTGGAGCCCGAGCAGCTCCCCGCGGCAGGAGGGCTGCGCCGGTCCCTCCGCTCAGTGTCCCGCGGCCATGGGGACCCCGCGGCAGGAGGGCTGCGCCGGTCCCTCCGCTCAGTGTCCCACGGCCATGGGGACCCCGCGGCAGGAGGGCTGCGCCGGTCCCTCCGCTCAGTGTCCCGCGGCCATGGGGACCCCGCGGCAGGAGGGCTGCGCCGGTCCCTCCGCTCAGTGTCCCAAGGCCGTGGGGACCCCACGGCAGGAGGGCTGCGCCGGTCCCTCCGCTCAGTGTCCCAAGGCCGTGGGGACCCCGCGGCAGGAGGGCTGCGCCGGTCCCTCCGCTCAGTGTCCCAAGGCCGTGGGGACCCCGCGGCAGGAGGGCTGCGCCGGTCCCTCCGCTCAGTGTCCCGCGGCCGTGGGGACCCCGCGGCAGGAGGGCTGCGCCGGTCCCTCCGCTCAGTGTCCCAAGGCCGTGGGGACCCCGCGGCAGGAGGGCTGCGCCGGTCCCTCCGCTCAGTGTCCCGCGGCCATGGGGACCCCACGGCAGGAGGGCTGCGCCGGTCCCTCCGCTCAGTGTCCCAAGGCCGTGGGGACCCCGCGGCAGGAGGGCTGCGCCGGTCCCTCCGCTCAGTGTCCCAAGGCCGTGGGGACCCCGCGGCAGGAGGGCTGCGCCGGTCCCTCCGCTCAGTGTCCCGCGGCCGTGGGGACCCCACGGCAGGAGGGCTGCGCCGGTCCCTCCGCTCAGTGTCCGTGGCCGCTGTCTGGGGAGGCCCCGTGGGAGGAACTGCGGTTTGCATGCTCTGTTCTCCTGGTTCTCCCTCACATCCGCAGCAGCCGCTGTCAGAAACAGGACCTTTGGTCCGATCCGTGAGCCCGGGTGCCCAGTTGTAAGTGCTTGGCTTCCAGGCAGCTGCTCTGACCAGCAGCCTTCATTTCTCTTCCATTAGCAAGAAGCAGTTTCATATGTCTTTTCACGAAAGAGCTGATCTATAATGAGGCGTTTCAGAACCTGCAGCTTTAAATTTCAAGGTGTCCTCCAGTTTTGGTTTGTGTTTTTTTTCTAATAGACTGCTTTTCTTATGTGTGTAGCAGAGGAGTGTTCAGACGTGGGCAGTGTTCTCTGTAAGGTGTGCAGGTTTCATAAATCGATGGAGCAACATTATTTATGTGCCAGGTGAAGCAGGTGGATCAAGTACACAGTACCTAGAGGACTGTCCTCTCAGGAATTTTCAGGATTTAGGGATTCTGCTTCTCTCTGTTAGAAGTTACCCAACTGTTCCCCATTTGACCGCGCAGACACTCATCAAGTAATCAATCACCATGACTCCTCGCAAAGATAACGTTCTGAGCCAGAGTAAATTATAATGATGACGTCTCAAAGGGAGTATTTAAGCAAACTATAATTACAAAAGGTTACTATCTATCACACTTTCAACTGTGTATTCCTTATCATCAAGTCTCCTACAATTTGTAACCTTAATTTATAGCCTCCTGGGCTAAGTTTATCTTAGAAGTTGCCAAATTTCTCTGGTCTGACCCCTAAAATGCTCAGAAATTATGTTGTCTGATACACATTCTGTGTTTTGTAAGGCCACGTGCTGTGAGCATCATCATCACCACTGCCACAGTGGTGGTTTAATAAGCAGGGATGCATAATTCACAGAGGTCGCTGGCTGCCTTGGTCTTCAGCCGTAGCTCTGTGCGTGTCTTAACAGCCTCCTCTTCTGTGTGGTAGGTGACCTTTACATCTCAGGGACGTCACACACAGGTGTGCCACGCCGCGCGGTGCCGTCTCGGAAGGGCCACCTGTCAGCACGGCTCCTCCGCCTGGGCCGCTCAAACACACGCAGAGCAAAGCACCAGAGTTTGCTCCCTAAGCCGGCGAGTTCTTCCTCTTCATCCTCGGACAAGCCGTTCTATGGTGAGCTCATTCCAAAAAGAAACCTTCCTTGTCACCTGGAGGCAGCAATTCCCGGTGTCATTAAAGCAGATCTTTCCATACAGTGTCGTGCGCATACCTGAGCGCCAGTTCTGCCGCAGCGAGTTCCTGTGGCGCATCAGGGTGGCCCCTCCGAGCCGCACAGGCAGAGCGCTGCACGCAGCGCTGGGCCGCGTCCCCCGCAGGGAGCGGCTCCTGCTGCCTCTCAATGCACGAGTCAGCTTTGTGCTGCCAGGCTGGGAAGGGGTGGCTATAGATCTCTGATCAGAGACAACTAGAACCACCGCTTGGAAGATCCTGCAGAAACCCATCCAGGCACCCACAGGCGTGAAGCTCCTGCTCTGTTCCCTTTACCTAAAAGGGAACCTAAAGCCAAACCCCAGGAGGCTGGTGTCTCGCCTCCAGCTACTCATCATAGTGGATGCAGGGAAGGGCGGGAAAACCAGCAGCTCGCACAGACCAACATGCTGTTCTAAATCTCAGATGTAGCAGGAGCTGTAATAGTTCTGTTCATCTTCCTTAGGTCATTGCAGCAGAAGCAAGGGGAGCATTACCACGTGCAAAAGGGGGTGCATGACGTCGGAGATGGTCATGCGGTCCCTGCCGTTCTCCTGTATCTCTCACTGCCACAGGCCATTTAGTCTTCACCTCTGCAATTGTAAGAGCCACCTAAATCATACCTGCTGTCACTCTGAGCAATGTGACTTTCACCAGCTCATTTGCTGTTTTGAGCATAATGAGGTTTTGCAAAATTCCTGTTTTTTTCAAACCCACTGAATAAGAATATCCTGTAACATTACACTACTAAGTGCCAAAGAACAGGCAGTCATTGGGACTGCCTGCCGATTGTCCCTCCCCATCTGTTCTAGTCTGAGATGACACCACAGGTCCCCTGAAGGACTCAGAAACTGAGGGAAAGAGTGACAAACGGGAAGGTCCGGGGCACCCACAGCGCGACCGCCACGGCAGAGGCCCTGGGCCCGCGCTGGGACAGCCAGGTGGCAGCTGCGGTTCGCCCTGCTCAGTGAAACAATTACAGCAATCAATTACTTTCCAAGAATGTCTTGTTAATGAATCACTGGGCCATTAACCTGAACGGTTGCCATGTATATTCCCAGTGGCAGTATTGTTTCAGTAATCCCCACGGGAATTATTAGCAGTGCATCACATGGAAGAATGTGTAATGCATTACTAAATGCTAATAGAGATAACCCTAAAGGGCCTCTACCAGTGAGTCTAGAGGATGGCGAACTGGTGCTGGATGAACATCTCCTGTCAGTGTTACAGGGGGGCCGGGGGGCGACGGAGGAAGCCAAAAACAGGGAAAGAAGGAAAAACTGAGACACTTGTCAGGCGCTGAGCTCTCACCGCCACGTCCGGGGGAAAAGGCAGGTCCTGCCTGCTCCGTCAGCCTGGTTTGCAGTCTCCTGCTCGCCTGTCTCAAGCAGGTCAGAGACGCAGGGAGACGCGCGCTGACCAACGAACGCGGCTGTTCCGTGGCGCAGAGGCCGCGCCAGCGGTGCTGCCGGGGCTGGGCACGCGGGGCAGCGGCGCCGGCCTGCGGGGACGCGCGGGCACCGGAGGGCGCGCAGCGGGGCGCAGGGACCGCGGGTCCGTGTGGCCCTGGCTCTGGGAGTCGGTTGTTACAAAATGAAGCTAAACTGGCTATTCATGAAATCCCTGTGGTGAAAAAGCTCCCTTCAAACACCTGAGACTGTGTGAAGACATAAATAATTCACTGTCCTGTATATTTCTTAGCGCAGAAAAGATTTTGGGTACTAGTGACGATATAAGAACATCAAAACAGAGAGATGCATCCACCATCCACATTTTTTTTCCTCATACGGATGGAAAGCACATTTAGTGACCTTCCTTTCCAATAGGATAAGAAATCTAATGCCAGCTTAAGAATCTTAAAAGTTGTTAGCAGTTATATATTACTGGCAACATATTTTACACTAGGCAGCTATGAAAAAAAGTCATAAAAAATGCAATTAAATGTCTGAACTGTTGCTATTTTGGAAATTAAAACAACACACAGTATCCTTGCTGCAGCTTATATTACTTACTTATGACTTGTGCACAGTTATTTTCACCAGTTTAACCATTCTTCATTTCCATAAAAGGCCGCTGTTAATAGGTCCCTTGGGAACCCTGAAAATAACAAGATCTGTAATAAAAAAATTAATAACACTGCGAGAAAGCTCAGGTTCGAAAGGCTTTTCAGAGCACATTAAAGGTTCTCTTTAGAAAGTGTTTGCAGAGAAAGCTCCAGCGCGGCGTGGCCGGGACGTCTGAGCGCCGGCGCTGGGGGGGGCAGGAGGGTCCGGGCTTCGGGAGGGGTCGCGACTTCGCTGCGTGCGTGACTTTGTGGTTAACCGAGAATACTACCGGGCTCTCTGATGTTGCATTAATCTTGTTCCTTTGATAAAGTCAAACACAATAATATGAAGTGCCAGTGAACATCAGTCATGCGTATGTTATTTCTATGTAGAAATTCTTCCTGCATGTGAAAAAGTCTAAAGGTAGGACTGCCCGATTCACTAAGCAGAAGATAGAAATCAGGTTAATTTAAGGTTACAAATGTTCCAAATGGAGAGTATAAGCTAAGGGAGAGAGGGAAAGATAATTATGCAAACAAAACACATTACTGAATATTGCCACTGGTAGAATTCTGAATGTCTGTTTTCAGACAATAGTGATTTGCTCTTCCCTCTTGCTCGGAATTTGTCACGTTTGTCCAGTTGAGACACTGTGGGAAGGGTCGTATGTAGCAGGACTACAAAGAGTTTAAAGATTGTGCTGTTTCCGATGGAAATGGTAAACTCTCTGATGAGGCAGCGTTCAGCATATATTTCTATCCAAAATGTGAGTTTGCTCAAGAGGTTTCTCACATACCCTCTGGCTCACGGTCCGCCCTTGCTGCATCCCCACTCGTTCCAATATCACCGTCCACGAGACTGCACTGTAAATTGAGTCTTTGGAGTGACCTGGCTTAAAAATAACCCACTTTGAAAAAAGTGTATAGAACAAATTCCTTATCAGCAAATAGAGCTAAATTAAGATTGCAGTTGAACGGGCAGCCCCAGCTCGGGGGCTGCCCAAAGCTGCGGTGTCGCGTCCAGCCCTTGTACCCGAGCCCAGGGGTCCTGTGGCGGGGCAGACGGGCAGCGGCTCCTGCGGCCAGCGTGGCGGCGCCTCCTGGGTGACCGCGGCAGCTCCGGGACGTTAACAGCGACGTTCCCACAGACCGTTAATGCCTGATTCATCTTCCTGTTTGCTGCTGATTCTAACCTGATCTCTGGATCTTCCTGAGGGTGCAGCAGGGGTTGACGCATGCAAGCTGAATTATTTTGGCTGCTAATCAAGATTCAAACATTTGTACAAGAAGTCTGCAAAGACCACGCATCCTTATCTGCGTAGTATATGCAGGAGACAATAGAGCAATCCTTGATGCATCTTCTAGTGTTGGACTTGGTGGCTGTTCCTGCTGCAGATGCTGTTGCTGCCTCTCAGAATAGAAAATGTGAGGATGCGAGGCAGGAGCAGCACCAGGAAGGACCAGTCGGTACGTCTGCCTGTGTGCCTGGAGGAGCCAGGAGGGAATGAGGTGCACTTAGAGAAGTGCTGGAAGAAAAACCCGCTTCAGGAATAAATCAGCGGCAAATACAAAATGAATAATAGTCTAACTACTTTCCCATCTCTCAACTGTTGTGGGAAATACGAGGCAGCTGTGGATGCATTACACATAGTTCTTGTGTTTGAAGATGATGAGGATTTGTTGCCACATCCTCCGTTAGCCACCGCGGCCCACAGCACTGCAGGCGTGCAGAGGAGCGCCGTTCTTGGTGGAGTGATGGACATGCAGCACCACAAAACACTCCTGTGTCACACGAGAGTGCGCAAGCCCTCCTTGTCCACCATCCCAGGGGAAAGGATCCCTCAGGCCCCTGAAAAACCCACCATGCGAAGGATGGTGTGTACCCTGTTTGGAAACAGGTGATCTTCGGTGCCTGGGTGAGGGGAGGAACACCTCAGGGCTTGTGTCTTCTCCTCTTCCCCAAAATGCCCAGTACCCGTCCTGTCTTTTCCTTGAAGCCAGGAGCACGCCAAGGAAAAATCTCATTTGCACTGGGTCCCTTGGCTGCAGAAAAGGATCTGCTATGTGTTTGAAACGAGTGCCATCAGGAAGAGCGACTTCTCCAGCCGCAGTGGGCAGGAGTCCTGTTGGTCACATCTGTAGTTCCACTCAAGGTTTCGGAGGCTGCGTGCCTGCCCTTTTCGCCACAGCACCGTCCATTTCTAGTGCACCCTGTGCTAAGGTCTGAGGTGCCAATCCCCCCAGTGTTTCGGGTTTGTACTGGGAGCGGGTTCTTCATCACCGCTGCTTTTTGAGGATCTATTGTCAGTGCTGACAAATGTGCAAGCCTGCCTTCAAACCAGAACTGGAAATATTACTGGGATTATCTTGCATGTCAATGTCACCATCCAGTCACTTAATGATCACTCAAAGAAATGATATAAAATATCACTTTTTTACATAGATGAATAATGGAGTGTTTGTCAGTCACTTCTAGGCTGACTGAGCCCCTTTAACTCTCTGAAACTGGAGTCGTCCTTTTTTCTAAACCTCCCGAGAAAATGTTGACAAAACAGGCAATTTTCTGTAATTTCTCTGCGAGCTTCTGTCAGCGCGAGAGGCGGTCGGAGCCCCCTCATTTCAGATAACGCTGCGGGGCAACCTTTGACATCCACCCCCTCGCTGCCCTCCGAGGCTCCTCTAAGTGCAACAGTTGTGTCTTTCAGGTCGCAGGATGCAGACCCACAATTTGGGCTCTTGTTCGCTGAAGGCAGCCTTTGTTTCCCAGCTGGCTAAGAAGCTCTTATAAAAGGGATAAGAAATGTAGTTAATAGCTCGAGAGTGGCCTAATCATCGGCTGCTATTACCCCTTCAATATTAGGGAGGATGACAGACCTATCAATAACAGAGCCCCAGGTGAGGTACGGGAGCTGATAACGTGAACTTTGGCTTGATCTTTGCTCTGCAGAGCACAACACTTATTTGAAAGAGAAGCCAGCATCTATTTTTTTCTTCATATTGTGCCAAAAATCATTCAGCTGAGCAGCTTTTGTTGTGTATTTCTATCTTAAACCTCAGTGATTTGAGCAATTTCATTTATAAGCAGAGATGAAAACTTAAGAACCCTCCTATCATAGCACGTAAGCTGGAGATACGCACCTGTGTGCTTGTGTCCACTTCGTGACAGCAAAATGAGGGGAAATGGGAAAGCAGCTCTTTGTGTGCTGCTCATCTTTATGTACGTGTGAGTGGTCACAGGTGTGCACAGATTTGCACACACGACATACGACAGCATACCGCAAATGCAGTGATAGCTCTTACGGTCACGACAAGCTAAAGCGCAGGCAAAAGCAGCCGACTAGTGGACTGGATAAATAAACTCTTGCTTAAAACAAGGCTTGCTCGCACTGTACATGTTAATAAACATGGAAAGCAGGTGATGAAGGCTGTCAGCTCGGGGAGCTCCGCTGCCTTGGTAGGGCGAAAGGTCAAGTGTCTTTGCGTCTTCCAGCCTGGCTGGGAGAAGGGGGAGGCGATGTGCCCGAGTCCGGGGGAGCGGGGGCGGCGGGAGCGCGGGGCCGGGGCAGCAGGGAGCCGGGCAGCAGGGAGCCGGGCAGCTGGGGCGTGGGGCCAGCGGCTCTGCGGCCCTGCTCCCTGCCCCGTCCGGCCGTCAGGAGGGCCCGCTCGGCACCGAGTCCCACTTGGCTGGCTGCCCCGCGCTGGGCCGGGGGCAGCGCCGCTCCAGGAGCTGCTGCTGGGGCCGATTCGCTGTCGTGACACTGAGGAGCCCGGGTGCAAACAGGGAGTCCTTAGCAGGTGTCTGCACACTCCCATGATGTTGTACCGAATGAAGCCGAGTATTTAGAACACAGCACAGGAACAGGTTTTCTGCATTCTCGCTATGCTTAGTTTGGTGTGGTTTGGTTTTTTCTTAAAAAAAAAAATCTCTTCAATCCATTACTTTTAAACAAGGGAACCTTTAACACAGCCAGAATGGGTGCTGGTTTTAAACAGACCCAGTCTTCTGAGAACGGCTCTTTTTTCATCAGGTATTTAACTAGAGTTTTGTTACTAATGCTGGACTTAAAGTAGCTAAAGTCAATATAATACTTTCCCGAAATATTACTCAGAAGTGCTTAGGCTAATATTTCCAAAGCCAGAATTCTTTAAAAAGCTAAGGGCACAATCTCAAATGGCTCAGAGCCACATTCCTCAAAGTCTGACACTAAAACGTTTTACTCCAGCCAAGTTCTGTGTTCTTAAACTATTGTGGTAATTCTTGCATCAGCTTCTGCTATGGCAGCGTTTTCCTAAGCACTGCTCACGGCACTCTGAAGGCGTGAGAATTTATAATCCTAACACTCAGGAGAGGGTGCAGTGAACAGATTTGTATCTAAACCCCGGGAAATGTGAGCCCAGGAGGAACAGCCCCCATGAACGTACAGCACGCGGAGGCGCAGGAGCCGCCGGGCCGCGCTCGGGGCTCTGCGGCTCCCCGGCTCAGAGGACCAAGAGCCTCTCTGCAGAGGCGCTGCCCTGAGCGCCAGGAGCGGTTCTGCTCTGAGGGACGCGGCGGTTCCGGACGCCACAGCGCAGCGGGCGCTGGCGCGGCCCCGCAGAGCAGAGCCAGCCCGGCCCCGCGGCCCCACACGCGGGGACCCCCAGCGCGTGTGTCCGCGGCGCAGCACCAGCGGCCGGCGCGTCCCAGGCCCGTGGCGTCCTTGAGGACGGGGGGCCCTGGGCCCGGCCGCCCGCCCAGCGCGGCAGCGTGCGGGCGGCCTGGGGAAGGCACCGGGGCGCAGAGCCGAGGGCGGGCGGGGCGCCGGCCGGCGGGGCCGTGCAGGTCACCGCGGGTCGATCAGCGCCCGTCCTGGCAGCTGCCACGTCTCGTCCAGCCTGGAACCTGCGTTGGGAGCATCCTCCTTTGTCTGCTGGGCTCGGCCGGTCTGCTGTGTGCGAGGCCGTTTGATGTTTCCATGGTGCTGCAGCAGTGCCATTAGTTACATTAACTACCCTCCACCCAGAAATGACAATCCAGCATATCTCCAAATTAGCCTTTTTATTGAAATCAATAAAGGAGAAAACACATGACACTAAACTATTTGGTGGCAGCTTTGTTATAAACTCATTACTGGAAAAACAGCAATTGGACAGACCTTTAACCACTGTCATTGATTCCAGCACAGCGAGAGTGATCTATTGAGTTAATCAGCCGAGTTCTGCCGGTAGCAGCGTCTGTGCTGCTCGGGCTGGCCGCTGCCCGTCAGCAGGGCAGGTGTGGGCCAGGTGAAAGTCACCGAAGCAAAGGTTACACCAGCACCACTCTCCAAACAGTGATTCGGAAGGAAAAATTACACCAGCACCACTCTCCAAACAGTGATTCGGAAGGAAAAATTACACCAGCACCACTCTCCAAACAGTGGTTTGGAGACAGTGTTTCGCTTTCCAGAAGCAGCGGAACGGAAAGGCCTCTGCGCAGCCGCAGGTGCAGGGCGGCCGTGCCCAGCGCGGGTCTGTGCAGGAGCCCAGCGCGTTCGAGCACACGTTACTGCAGGTGATTGTGGCGGGACCGACCCTTCCTGCCCCTCGCTGCCAGCGCCGTGCGGAGGAGTCAGCCCCTTGAACACGGGTGACTTTCAGGGCTGGGTATCTAAGGGAAGGTTGATGTTGCTTTTGTCTCCGCCAGTGACTTGATTTTAAGTTTCATTTGTGTTTCTCGAATTCCTTTTTCATCAAGGTTGCTGAAAGAAAAGAGATGGCGTCAGTATTAACACAATGCTCTGTGTCTCATTCCTGGCCTCATGACAGGATTTAGACAGTAAAACACTTAAAATAAGGTTTGTTTCACGAGAAAGAATGAACTGAATTTTTGCAGGTATCCAATATCTAAGAGATTTAAATACTCACCATCTGATAACAAATTATTCTTGCAGGAGCCTAGTGTCAGTTTGTTCCTAAATACGCATTTACTTGCAGGCACTTGCCATCAAGCTGCTTCTCGATGATACCAGGATATGACGTGTGATGCCAAATGGCTTTTCTAACGTTCTTTTTGGCCATGGTGCCCCAGATAAGCATCTTCTCATAGCTGCCCGTGCAGTTTGAAAGCGCAACAGAAGGAGTTCAGGCAGAAGCAGACCCAGGGGATACCTGGAATAAGGCATTTTGAGATACGTGACAAATAATTTGATTTTCCCCCTCAGAAAATATCTAAAACAACAACCACGATTCAGAACTGAATTTCAAGGTGCTTCCAGCCCCATTTCCAGTTGAGGTGCAGGTGCCTTTCGCCTGGAGGAGGGGGCGGGAGAGCCGCGTCCCCAGCCGCGCCGGGCAGCGACGCGCGGGCCGAAGGCGCCGCCAGCAGCAGCGCGGTCGCCGGCACCCGGGAACCGTGGGGTGCGCCCGGGATCCCAAGGCCAAGCGCGGAGGTGCCAGCGCGCTGTGCACCTCGTTGGAAACTTCAGGAGCTACGCGTTTTGCTTTAAAGCGATATCCCAGTTTTGAAGGTGAGGATGTGGCTCCTCTGCAGACCGTTCGGGCGCCGCGCTCTGAGCCCTCACTCGGCCCAGAGGAAACGCGCCGGGGAAAGGGTTTTGTTAAGTGACCGGGTTCCCTTGCACCCGCCGTGCCGCGGGTCAACCACGTCCCGTTTCAGAGGGGAAGGAGGAGAGGCTGCTGTGAAGCGCACAGGCTCAAGCCCTGATGTAATATTGGAACAGGCTGATGTGCTTATGTGGGGAATATATATAAACACAACGCTTGAAATAGCTCATACAGAGCAGTGTGATGAGAAATGTGTTCGGATAAAACCATTAAAAAATGTGTGGAACATACAAATGAGGAGAAACGCACAGATACTGTGTATTCCAAAACTTCTAAATTTTGGTCATTGCATGATTTTTTTATCATCGATCCCATATCCAGCAAAATTAGATTTACTGTCCTTGCTTCTTATGAAATTACACAGAGGCTGATGCTTTATTCCTCTCCAGGACAGTGAAAAGCAATAAAATTCTTGCAGATTTCGACAGCAGGCAATTCAATAAAAGGCTATGTATATTTTATAAGTACAATAAAGACAAGTCTATAGCTGAATCATAAACGGGTTTCTGTTTGGTTGGTTTGTTTTCTGTGAGCTGGGTCCGTTTCGGCGCGGGCTGGGCGCTCAGCACACGGGCTCCCCTGCTTGGAGAGAAGCAGAAGGAAATGTGTGTCTTTATCGCGTGCTATTTCAGGTTTGCTCAAGGGATTTTTTTGTGTGTCTGTTTAAAATGTAAAGGTGGCGTGGAACTCAATCCTTTCCTGTTCTTGATTAGTGCTGTACAATTTTACGTATAATTTCTGTTACATGGCGAAGTGTATCTGTGTTGTCACTGTGAGGTTCCCTTTTGTGAGCAGATAACACGTTTGCACACACGCGCTGTTTCCTGGACTCGCACCAGCGCTCAGGTGTTGTTCCATCCTGCAGTAGTGTGGGATAACACGGGGATTTGGCACGTTCGAGGTTCTTACGCAGCAGCCGCAACGTTACGTACTTGTTTCCTTTACAAATTTCATCTGAAAATAGGTCCTTCCTCATTCAAAACTGTCTTGCCCTACTACTTATCGTTCTCGTACGTTGCTTAATTTGTTAACGTAGTCTGATAATGACTACGAAGCACAACCAGACAATTGTGTTGTATTAAATATCAGGTTTCCCTTTTCCTCTGCTTGTATTAAAGTTCCTATTAATGTAGGAAGGACAGGGCCTTGAAATCTGTGAGCGTGCACACACACGCACATACACACACGCATACACGCACACACACACACGCACACACACACGCACACGCATACACACACGCATACACGCACACACACATGCACACACGCACACACACACGCATACACGCACACACACACGCACACACACGCACACTCGCGCGCACACACACACATACGCGCGCGCACACACACACGCACACACGCACACACACACACACGCGCACACACACGCACACACGCACACACGCACACGCACACACGCACACACACACACGCACACATACGCGCACACACACACGCACACACACGCTCGTTCCCGGGCGGGCGCCGCGGCCTCGGGCGCCACCTGCTGTTCCGGAGGAGACAGCGGCTGCCAGGCGGACCCGCGCGGGGGGGTCGCTGTTCCGCTCCCCACGCTGTTCCGCTCCCGCCCTCCCCCCCCCGGACCGCGCTGCGCCGTGAGCGGTGCGGGGAACCGGTGCGGGAAACCCGTGCGGGAAACCGGTGCGGGGGAACCGGTGCGGGGGACCAGCCGTGACGGGTCGGCGGGGCGCGCCTCTGCTCGCTGTAACACAAGCAACTTGTGGGGAGTTGATGCTCACCGGAGTGAGCGCTTCCCGTGGTGTTCATGGGACACCGCAGAGCACATCGTGGTCTCTTGTAACAACACTTTTCAGCAACTGAGACATTTTGATAAAATGATCGTGCTCTCCTTAGCTGCTGCTGCCAAATGTTGGTTTAGATTTGGTTTGGTTGGACTAACTCGCTCTTTGGCAGCAGCAGCGTTCGGCAGGGCAGACCAGACGCCCATTGCCAGACCCTCTGCCTCCAGCTCTGCTCCAGTGGCGCGAGCAGGTGGGTGCTGGCGGATCCCCGCAGCACTCAGCGCAGCGGAAGCTGTGGCACCACGGTCACAGTGCGTTATCGTTCACTTTTCCTCCAGGAGATGCTGTGAATATTCGGTTTCTCCTTGATTTCTCAGCAGAGCTGCTGCTCCTCCTTTACCGCTGTCTGTGTGACCCCTGCTCGTGCGCTGGGCGAGCGGGACGCGGGACGCGGGACCCGGGAGGGCCGCCGGCTCTGCGCAGGCTGCGCCAGCAGGGGGCGCCGCCGCTGCCCGGGGAGAGCCGCGCGCCGCAGCGGGGCGGGGCGGCCGCGGAGGGGGCGGGGCGGGGCGGGGCGGCCGCGGAGGGGGCGGGGCGGGGCGGGGCGGGGCTTCCCCTGGCGGCCCCAGCTCTCGCGCCTCCTCGCGGGCAGGAAGCAGATGGGCTGACCTGGCTCGTCACGTGACCAGGATGCGGAAGCTATCGACAGGAAGGGGGGGCTGCTTCCGGCGTCGGCCTGGCTGGGGCGCGGAGGCAGCGCCGGCCGCACCGACACGGGCCCGCGGTCGATCCCGCTATGCGAGGAGCCTGAGGCGCGCAGGTGAGGGGCTGCCCGCGCCGGGCCGGCCTTCCCGCTCCCCTGAGCGCTCTGCCGGCGGGGCGGGGGCGGTGCTGGGCCCGGCGCTCCTGGCCCCGCTCCGGGCGGAGCCGCTGGGCCGCGGGGGCCGGTACCGGGGCCTGGCCGGGCCCGCTGTTCCAGGCAGGGCCGCGCTGGTGCTGCCGCGGCGGATGCGAAGGGATTAACGGCATCTCCTGGTGCCGGGAGCGGCGGGGCCCGCCTGCTGGCGCTCCTTACGGGGGTTTATTTTCAAGCAATAACATGTGCCGGGCGCGTGTGGCTCGGCGTTGCGGCACGGACGCTTTGTGTTAATTGAAACAGACTTTGTGTTGGGATACAGAAAATGTGGAAACGGAACGAATTGTTAAAGGAGGAAGTGAAGCCTTATTGGAAAAACAAAATTTTCTTGATTTATGTGGCTTTACTAATAGAAAATATTTTACTTAGGTTTTGGTAGCTTTGGTTGACATGGGAACCTGAGATAAACAGCGGTCTGCTCCCAGCCGGAGCTGCTGCGGTGCGGGCGCCGTGAGCCCGAGCGCACGCTGGCGGTGACCAGGTTGCTCTGTAGACGTCGCGTTGCGTTCCGGCTGACCGGCCCCTGAGGGTGGTCTTGTAGGCAGGTGTTGGAAAACAGCCTGAAATCTGAGAGTAGTCTGAAAGGGTGAAATTTAAAAATTTCAAAAGTTTAACTTATTCAGCCAATGTTGGTCTTTCGTAGTCGCATTTAAGTTTCTGTCGTTATTTCTAATGATAACAACATACAAATTTAGTTCAAATTCAGTTTAAAATTTGAAGTAGAGCTTCTAAAGAATTACCTTACTGCTTGAAAGACTGGTAACTTTTGAATAAGACCTGGATCATGCGCGAACAGAAACATTAAACTCTGACCTGAGCTGAGTTTCTTGCGTATAATTGTTGCATTGTTACAAATATAAAGGCACATTCAAAAAAATACAGCAGAGGTATCACTTTCCTGATTAATATTTCAAATTCCGTAAGATTTTTCCTAAAGAATAATGTCTGGAAAAGCTCAGAACTAAAAGATTGGTTTATAGTTCTGCAGCTGCACTGATGTTGCTGTTCCACCTCTCCGTTAATAAAACAACAGGGAAACATCACTAAGAGTCATGAGCCTCATTCTCACTGGGGTTGTGTCTGCCGCCGCTGTCACTGTGTGAGTCAATGCGCTTCCTTTTGCAGGCTTCCTCCAAAGTGCAGTGTTTCTTAAGAGGACGGTCAGTCTGCGTTGGGGGATCAGTGCGATTATTGGCAGTTGGAATGCAGAGTCTTTCGTGCGCTGTTACAAGCTCTGCAACATCCTGCAGTCAGACCTCTGTTATCATTTTGTCAAATAACTGGTTTTATTATCCTAAACTCATGCTTGAAATGCTTCATCTATCTCAGCTGGGTAACGTGGTGTCTGTAGCTCCTGCTGTAGTTGATGAGTCCTCATGGATGGAAGAAACACACCAAAATGTGCTGGTATAGCCATCTGTGGTCTCAGTGCAACCTTCAGAAAAGAGAGAAATGAGTTGGGGTAGGAGAAGTAGAAGTATAGCAGTGGCACAGGTTCCACAGAATGTTGGGTTGAGTTCCTTATGAGTCTGCCTGAGTGTTATTTGTTAAAGATAAAAGTGTGGAAGGAAATTGAAAGATCAGTACTGTAACAAGCAGAAATTCTGATTTTGTTTCTTTTCCTTGCAGCACAACATTAAATTTGTAATGCAATGGAGTCTGGGTCAAGCTCTTTTCGAGTGGAATTTCCAGATTTTTCTAGCACCATTTTGCAGAAGTTAAACCAGCAGCGCCAGCAAGGACAGTTATGTGATGTGTCCATTGTCGTGCAGGGCCATCTCTTCAGAGCTCATAAAGCCGTTCTTGCAGCCAGTTCACCTTACTTCTGTGATCAGGTTCTCCTAAAAAACAGCAGACGAATAGTCCTGCCCGATGTGATGAATCCCAGAGTATTTGAAAACATTCTTCTGTCTACCTATACAGGTCGGCTGGTAATGCCTGCTCCAGAAATTGTTAGTTATTTGACAGCAGCAAGTTTTCTTCAGATGTGGCATGTAGTGGATAAATGCACGGAAGTGCTAGAGGGGAACCCAACCGTCCTCTGTCAGAAGATGAACCATGTCAGTGACCATCAGTCCCCCAGCAGCAGCAGTTACAACGGCCTTGTTGAGACCTTTGAACTTGGCTCAGGAGCACAGACGGAATTCCACAAAGCTCAGGAAATAAGGGATGGTGAGAACGAAGAGGAGATCTCTAAAGATGAACTGTCGTGCCAGTTGACCGAACATGAGTACCTTCCCAGTAATTCTTCAACAGAACATGATAGACTCAGCACTGGAATGACAAGTCAGGATGGTGAAGAAGGAACCAGCGACAGTGCGGAGTATCAGTACACCAGACCAATGTACAGCAAACCCAGCATCATGTCTCACAAGAGGTGGATCCATGTGAAACCAGAAAGGTTTGAACAAGACTGTGAAGGTGTTGATAATCCGTATGATGAACACCAAGTTTCTGAATCCATGAATGCCATTCAGGCAGATCATTCAATCCAGTCTTCAGGTGTTGAAGACTTTCATATAGGTGACAAGAAGATGGAAGCAGAATTTGATGAACAGGCAGATGAAAGTAATTATGATGAACAAGTTGACTTCTATGGCTCTTCTATGGAAGAATTTTCTGGTGAAAGGGCAGATGGAAATTTAAGTGCTCACAGACAGGATCTTATGATAGCAGCAGGCTATGGCGAAGGCATTGAAATGGCCTCGGGAATTAAAGAGGAAACATCCCTCACTGGATTCTCACATGCTGATAAGCTGTATCCTTGTCAGTGTGGTAAAAGCTTCACACACAAAAGTCAGAGAGATCGGCATATGAGTATGCACCTTGGCCTTCGACCTTATGGCTGTGGTGTCTGTGGTAAGAAATTTAAAATGAAACACCATCTTGTAGGCCATATGAAAATTCACACCGGCATAAAACCGTATGAGTGTAACATCTGTGGGAAAAGATTTATGTGGCGGGACAGTTTTCATCGGCATGTGACCTCTTGTACCAAGTCGTATCAAGCTTCCAAAGCTGAGCAGACTACTACTGAGATGAACTAAGACATTAGTGCTACATTTGTTTAGTAGAGTAAGCAAACAAAACTACTTATGCAAATAATGTCTGGTACTTGCTATTGTAAATTCTCAAAGAATCAAGTTTTGATGATTATGCTAGTGTAAGCAGACCAAACTTTTACTTTCCACAGTATTATTCCAAGTGTTCAATGTGTGAAGTGCAAGTGGTAAATCAGAAAGGTGCTTGCAAAATTAGGTCTGTAATGTCTTTGTGACATTGATTGTAATCACAGCAGTATTTAGAAGGCCTGTTGTTTTTCTAAGTCTCCTGAATTCACAGTAAACCCCAGCTCTAAATTGACCCAAATCCTGCAAATACATGAAGCAGGAATTCAAGTAGACCTACTTAATGAAAAAGAGAACTAGGATGCTCAAGGTTACATGATTCACATTTTAATAAAAAAAAATTAGAGTTCTACCTGCCCACATACTTAACATGCATCAGTGGACAGCCTACATCTTCTTGTATTGCTTAATGAGAGGCTGTGTTAAAGATGGTTTAGCTTTCCTTTATCTGTCTTCCATTTTTTATCAATCTTTAGTAAAACAAACATTGTTTAATTTTGTGTCGACTTCTGTATAGAGTCTGTAAAGCACTTAAGTATAGTTGAGCACTATATAAACTTCACTGTGTATCAAGTATAATTTGTCTTTGATCCTCTGGGGTCTGATGCTGTATGGCTTGGCTTGGCTTGATTTGATTGCTACATCGTGAGAGCTAAACTGTAGTTTTCTGTTTAGACTTTTGTGGCTTACTACAGTAGCAAGTACCAAACTCTGTGCATTCACAAATTGAGTTTTTATTGGTACAAAAACTTCTTTGAGAACTGTCTAGTTTCAGAAACCTGTTTTAGGAAAATAATTTAGTCACTGATAGGTATTTATACTTTTACTTCTTTACTCTTTGAGTAGTAAGAATGATAATACAGATTCTTGGTACTGAACTACTGTGACTGGTTACATGTGATCACAAGCAGCCAGAGGTGTTTACCTCTTCAAGTGAAGTTGTTTGTGGAAAGTACAGTCATTGGATCTGCTGATGGTCCTGCAGAACATGGTACCGCGCTTACGGCCGAAGTCTGGATTTCTGATGGGGAAGTGGCGCTCCTGCTCCATCAGGATGAGGATCTACAGCTGGGCTCTTGTTCCGGGGGCCAGATGGGGTGTTTGTAGTTCTGAGAGATGCTGCCAGCTCTGCAGGTAGAGTGGATGCATCGGTTGTAAAGGTGGCAATGGGATTTTTTGGGTGAAAGCTTAATGCGGTCCTATGCAGAAGCAACTAACCCTTCTTTGTCGTTTACTGAAACATTATAAAAAGGAAAGAGCCTCCAGAGCCTGCATAGACTATAGCAGAAAGAGGTGAGGTCCAAATGCAGTGCTGGTAACATGGGGAGAAAACCCAACCAGCATCGAAGGCCTAAGACTGTCTGGCCCCGTTTATGTATTAGGTACTGCAGTGTGCAGGATAACGTACTGAAACAGGTGACCCTGTATGGTGAAGCAAAGCCACACAAAGATAATTACTCTTTAGATGCGTTTTTGAACTCCCAGTTACAAACTGTCTGAAGACACAACTGAACTGTATCCTGAACATGAATGTTTGGCACAAGCTGGGGGTTCACTGCTCAGTGGGCTGTAGTTACTGTAACTTCTTTTCTGGCATTCTGCTTACAAACTTTGATTGATTTTTTTTTTTTTAAGAGGCTCTTAATTCTTAATCTTCTAATGCTTCAGATATTTTTCATATGGAATTTTGTTAAAACAGATATTCCCAAATATGATGAACCCGTTGCTGGCAATGGGCATGAATGGTCAGCACCAGAGAGTTCCTATTCTTAGCACTTAATTGAACTCTATGATATACCATGGTGGCCATATATAACCCTTGTAATCAAGGTAACAAAACAGGGATTTGCTCACTAACACTGTAACCTGCTTAATGTATAGAAGCACTTTGTATTATAAAAAAAAAAAGCCCACACCATAAAACTTTATAAGTATGTTTTTTAACTTTAGAAATTATATTCCCTTTATGGTTTGTTTCCACACTGCTAACACTGTCTTTTTTAATATTTAAAAAATATATATAATGCTTGCCTGTTTACATGAGCGTAGAGGAAAGGGTTCCTACACTCAGTGGCCCTATTTTTCCATTCTCCAAGGCCTTACTACATACAGGGTGTCATTTCTGCAAGTACCATCGTCACATTCGAGGGAAGGTATTGTCATACTCATTCCACAAATGATCTTGTATATTACATTAGTTTTCAGCCCCTTTCAAATTGTCACTTCAGCATAGCATAAGAAGGCTAAATGTGCCTCTTCCCATGTAACCGTGGAAAAGGCTGGACAGAAACACCAGGCTGAAAACCACGCTTGAGCAAAAACTGATTTCTGTTAAACCCAGACCACCCTACAGAGCTGCCAGTAAAACTTTCTTTACCGGCTTGGAATGACTTTTCTATGGGACATTTCAAAGTTAAACATTACTCTTATTTGCAGTTAGATTACTTTGAAATAAAGCTTTAAAATACAATGTACTGCGAGAGACACTTTAAAGGTTTTATAATAGGTACAGTAGATCATATTATAGAACCGTGTTCTTTTTTAATGACTTAGCACAAATAGTAACTTTTTAATATTTGCCTATTACCGTTTTACACCACATTATGATATTGTCTTGAAAGTCCAACAGATGTTGCTCCACTGATTTTGTAGTGCTTGGCTTTCTGATGTTAATTTACATGAAAACAATCGATTGCAGGAAAATACTGATATAATTGTGATGAGCTGTAGTTGAGAGGATTGATGATATAAGGGAAGCTTGAGATATGTGTCTGAAATCCTTACTTTTGCTTACCACGGGCAAAACTGTTGACTTGTGTTTTTCCTGAATTTGATTTCTTGCCCTTTGACAAACTTCTAATCACTGATTCAGGTATTGTGGGAAAAATATAACAAAAAAGTACTTCAGCCATTATTGAAACATCTTTCCTCCCCGTTCCTCAGGCTGAACTGAAGTCTAACGCCTCCGCTCCCCGCCCTTGCAGTCTGTTCCCCTTGTTTTCACCAGCCGGGCTCGGTCGTGCCGGTTCTTTCTGTGAGGTGCCCGATCCCACCGGAGGTTGGGTTGCTGGGCGTGCTGGCTTGCCTGACGCTCCTTATTTCCTCCTGGGTGTCCTCTGCCGCTCCGCGCTGGCCGGTGTCACTGCTCGCCGTGACACCAAGCCGCAGCCCCTCCAGGGATGTGCCTCTTCAGCTCAGGTCTCCTGTGAGCCTCGCTCACTTCGGAGGGGTCCCTGCTCTGGCGTGGCCAAAGTCCCCTTGGGAGTGACACACGGGGTGTGTCTCTGCACATGTACTCAGTGTCTTTTCCGTTTGTTTTCCCACCAGCAGCTCTTCAGTTTCTCCGCCTGTGTTTCTTCCCCAGAAGTATCTCCTGTGTCTCCGTGCACCTGTGCTGGCAGCTGCCGCTGTTACCTGTGGTGACGCGGAGGCGCTGGGAGCAGCTCTGGTGAAGTTCGGGCAGGGGTGGGTTGTTGCCGTCAGCCCGGGTGCCACGCAGAACCTGCGCTGGCTGGCACAGGGCGGCCACAGCCTCTTGCCGTGTGTCACCCTGCAGCCCCTGCTACTGAAACTCTGCCCTTTATGGCCAGCCCAGTTGGACACAGTAAACCAAGACACGCAGATGCAGCTGCTGTCAAGCTCTTAATCTTTGCTGAAGGAGTGGCCTTGTTCAAGATACAGGAAATTATTCCTTGTTTGTGGGGAGGAGGGAGCGATCCATATATAGAATATGAATGCATATGTATGTGATAAATGTCATTAATCGTTCCCTTAAGCTTCATCATGCTAAATGCCACGGCTTAGCAACATCTGTGCATTTTTATATTGTTCACTGTTGGCTGTAGTAAAGTGAATGTCTTCTGAAAACCAGGGTGGTTGTACACACAGGAGGCTTTCGGAACAGCCATCCCGTCCTGTCAGCAGGAGGACACCGAGTTCTTTTCATTCCCTTTTGTAACTGGTGTGTTAATTACCGTGGAGTCTGTGTAGCTGCCCCTCTGCAGAGTTCAGCCATTTAGCAGGGTTAAGATCTCTGCTCAGGTGTGCACGTGACCCTCTGAGGGAGGATGTTCCTGTTTCACACACCACTGTTGTGGGTTGGTTTGGCTTTTTTAAATGTCACCTGGTGTTCTGTGGGAGAGCAGGTGGGCTCTAGAAGGTACCGTCACTACAGTTTTTGGTCTTGTTTTTTTTTTTTTTCATGTGAGTGTTTCTGAGGTCAAGAAACTTTGTCCTGTACCAAAACCCAGGCGGATGATCAAAGGTGATGTATTGGGTTTCTCATTATAAAATATATTTGATATCCCTCTATTACCAAGCCTGAAAGGGGGCACATCGTGTCTTGTCATCTCAATGCTTCTGCGCTGGTGCCAGAAAGGTGACCTGTCTCTGGATTGTGAGAGCCTACAGCAATATATCGGGTATTTTGCTTTAACAGAATAAGAACCTTTCTCAACATAACAAAGGAAAGCTGGTTTTTGTCATTTAAATGCTTCATTGGATAGCTGGGCTTCTTTAGCTATGAGCTGTGAACTGTCCGTGCCCTAGGGGAAGATGCTGGAAAACAAAAGGTATATTTTTAATGTGATTAAATTGTAAGTTCTGATTTTTGCTTGAAGCCTGTGTCTGTCGATTGCTGCTCCTTTTTTATTATTCATCGGATTCCATATTTCTTCCAGAAATGTAACTGTTTATGCAAGTCAAGTGAATCTTCCTTAATGAGAGATAAGTTTTTATTCTGAACAAGTCATTTATAATAGTAAATTTGCCTATCTTGATATTTTGTGAGATGTTATGCCTGTATTGCAGAGGTTGGATAGTTTTGTCGATAAATATTGCTGTCCTAATTGTACAGCATGGTTTTAATTTAATGTTGTTATTCAGTATTTTCTTCTTATAGAAGAGTCCCATGTCCCTTTTTTGTATAACATGTTTTAATAAATGTTATCTGTCAACTTTGTAAATGTTTTCTTAAGCTTGAATGAAAGGAATGCATGTCTAGTACTAGTATTTAATATTTCACTTTTGCCAAAACGATGAGTGCTCAAAAGTACAAATCCGAAAGTTGTTGATATATAACTTTATTAAATATATAAAGGAGAAGTGTATCTAGTAGTGTGTCTTCTTGAAATACTGACAACATGCTAAGCCTAGCCTAAGAAAACACTGAACTAAAACCTGACTTCTATAATACAATAAATGGTTAAATCCATTTCTTCGGTGTTCAGGGAATTAGTGCCCATGTTAGTCCGAAATTCCCGAAGAGGTTTTGTTGTAGCCGTTTCCAGGACGGCGCTCTCAGAGCTGCGGTACGGGGCGTGCCGGCCGCTGGGGGGGTCCCGGAGCGCCTCCTCCCGCCCGGGAAGCCCGCAGGCACACCCGAAGGATGCACGGAAAACATGTCGATCCTTTTCTTGTCTAAGTATGCAAGAAACTTCATCCTGTGCAAAGGTTCCCGTTATGTTGCTGTGAGGAACCGGATGCACTGACCGAGCGGTTCCCGCTGCCCCGCCTGAGCGAGCGGCGGATCCCCGGTCACCGGGAGCCTCTGCAGAGCGCGGCGGTGCTCGGACTGCAGCTGCTTCTTACGAGGCCCGAGTGACCCGAGCACCGCCGAGCTCCCGGCGCTGCCCGGGGCCGCTCTGAGCCCGTTTGTCTGGTTTTTGCCGTCCCTCACCCCCGGCAGCTGCCGAACGCGCGGTGCGGAGCCGAACGCCGGGACAGCTCCGGGAGCTGCGCGCACCGGCTTCGGGGGAAGTGCAAACTCCCGCCGCGGGGGCTCCGCAGCCGCGGGGGTTCTTCAACCGCGGGGGCTCCGCAGCCGCGGGGGTTCTTCAACCGCGGGGGCTCCCCAGCCGCGGGGGCTCTTCAACCGCGGGGATTCTTCAACCGCGGGGGCTCCCCAGCCGCGGGGCCGGGTCCTCGTTCCGGGCTCCTCGTCCCGGGGCTGCCGCTGCTCCGCCCGCTGCCGGGGCACGTCACCCGGAAGCGGAAGCGCTGCCAGAGAAATTAGTTCCGGGGGCGAGCAGCTGTGGGAGCGGGCGGGAAGCGGCGGTGGCAGCGGGCCGGGCCGGGCCGGACCCGCCATGTGAGGCGCCCTGACAGCTCCAGGTGAGCAGCGGGCGGGCCGGCGCGCTGCAGCGCCTGCTGGGCCGGGGGCCGACGCGGCGCTCCCGGGCGGGCCGGAGGCCGTTCTCTGGGAGGGGGTCTGGGCGCCCTGACAGGCCCCGCGGGGGCGGCGGGGCGGGCGGCCCGGGCGCCGCGCAGGGCTCGGCCGCGGTCCCGGATCTGCCGCAGGACGAACCGCGGTGCGGGCCGCCTGAAGGGAGCGCCTCCGCTGCTGCGACCGGCCCGGCTGCCGGGGCTGCCTCGCTGCCGGCCTCGCCCCGGCAGAGCTGTCACGGCATCACCCGGGGCTGTGACCGGGGTCGCTCCGGGGGCGGTGACAGCGGCGGGAGCTGCCGGGCCTCGGTCTGCTCGGACCCCCAGCGGGCACCGGGCGGTGCTGGGCTGGCTGCGGGGCTGGGACCGGGACCGGCTGCCGTGCTGTTGCCGGGGCTGGCGGGACCGTCCGCTGTGGCCGTGCCGGGAGCGGCGCTGGAGCTTCGCCTGAAGCCCCGACCGCTGGAATCGCCCAGGCCCTTCAGAATCGCCGCACGTGTGCACAGCCTGTAGAACTGGATTTATTTGAGAGTAAACCAAAGCTGAGGGTGCATTTGGAACAGGCTCAGGAGCGCTGGTTTGGGAGAGCGTGGCTGCCAGGAGAGGAGGGAGGTGTAGGATTAGCTGCGCTGCACTTGTCACGTGTCATGGAATTCCCAGCATCTGGAATCAGGACGTGCCTGTGCTTCCCGGCCCGCTCCAGGAGAGCTACGAAATCCTCTTTCTGACAGAAGTAACGCTCTGGGAAAATACCGTGAGTGTGTGTTCCTCAGCGCTCTGTCAAACCAGCGCAAAAATGTTGCTTATATTAGAGAATATAGCTGCTTCATTGCTGAAAGAAACATTGCAGCTAAAAACTTATGGTTTGATAAAGAGTGACCAAGGTTCAAAAAAAAGAAAAAGTAGATAGATTAAAATGCATAACACTGACCAAGTGTTATCTTAGTAGCAAATAATTTGTTATTGTAATAGCAGAAGGTACAAAAGCTCTCTCCTCCTCTGTCCCTCCCCGCTTCTTAAATTTCTGAGTGTATATGTTGCAAATGTGATGCTTTCAGTTGGGATTTGTTCACACTGAGAGTGGCTCATTGAAGCATTCACCTCAGAAAAGCTGGACAGTAACTATTTAAGATTACACAATGGGTATATAATGAAAGTTGTGCACAAAATAGAAGTTTCTGCTCATTACTGATAAGATCTTGCTGATCTGTGTCTGTGTAACAAACGTGCCCCTTTGTTCTGCTTACCTGACACCACACCTCTGCTGATCTCGGTTATGTGCAGTTTGCCTTCTAGTAACTGTTTTTTTCCTGTATTCAGAAATAAATCAATACCTGTAGCTGCTTTTGTAGGAACTTGACTTCTAGAGCCAATAGTTAGAGATTATTTGTAGTGAGGTTTCTAATTGTTGGGTGAAGTTTTGTTCATGCATCGACAGTAATTCTATCTTTACTCTTCAGCCACTGACGTACAAACAAGCAGTTGTGAGGAGGGCAGTTAGAGAACGAGGGATGAGGGCGGCAGTTTGGCTTCTGTTTCTCAACCGCTTTCTTTGGATATTTGCTCAGATAAGAGGCTGCTGGGATTTTTTCTATTAAACGCTAAATACGCAGTTCCAGTAATTTTCCTGCTGTACCATACTAAGCACTGAGAACGGGTTTGTAGTGTTAGCAATATTAGCATACGTGTGTGTGCACAGATACATATAAATTAATTGCTTTTCATTTTGATATTAAAGCCATCCACTTCTTCAAGTGGTTTTCTTTTCAGATGTTTTGAATTTTGGTGAAGTAAAAATAAATCCTTTTCAATTTTTGCTGAACGAAAGTCTGAATTAGTGAAAACTTTCCCGCAGAAGGCGTGGGTGTTGTGTGCGTTGCTCGCCACGCGCCGGGTGCGATCGTTCTGGACGCTGCGGCCTTGCTGGGCAGACACGACTCTTTCTCCTGATGACACCGCGGGGTTTGGTACTTGGAGTGCTGCCTTTGTCTGCAGAGCAATAACGACGCTGACTTTCCCTGTAGTGTTCTGGTGTTCACTGGTGAAAGTGTCCAAGAACTCCGTTTTCTAGAAACTCCATTTCAGCCTATACTAACTGGCTTCAGTTTCTGAGGAGACTGGGGGTTCCTGTATTTTTTGAAGTAAAGTAATGAAGTTTTAAATTGTTCTGTAGTCTCCAGTGCTGTAACAGGTTCTGTATTTTAGTGTAAAACAGAAGTGGGGCATGCTCGTTGTCAAAGCTGTTTTCTGGTTAATAAGCCCTGTGTACCTTTTACTGTATGCTTTACTACAGATAATTCACTGTTTAAAGTTTAGGCCTGGCTATGTTTCCTTTGATTCCAATGGGCGCTTTTTTAAGCTTAATTCAAACTTCCAAAAACTTAGCGCACCTCTATAGAGCGATTTGTGGATGGTTAACATTTAGAGGAATGAAGATGTGAAATCCTGCTTTGTTAAGAAAGGAGCTGATTGCTTCCATATCCGTTGATTTTTGAGAGATGCAGTCATTTCCATAACTTTTGCGCTAGTGTTATTAGGCTACTAGACAGGTAGCTTAGTTCTCATTTAGGGGTTTTTTGGATGGCTTTTGAATGAGGAATCAACTATACTGTACACTGTTCAAAGCAGTACTGAGCTTTACAAACGTATGGGCAGGTATTTATGTGTACGCATGGGCTAGTGCTAGCTGTTCTGTTTAACCGGTGGAGGCGCATCGGACAGAATGGTGTGTTGAACTGGGCTGGAAGGGGTTTTGAGATCACTGCAGATGCAAAAGATGCCATAAATAAAGAGCATTTTATCCTATTGGAGAAGCTGCAAACAGAATGAACCTTCATGCTGCAAAATGGCAAGGGATGTTTTCTCACACCTCTGTGTGGGTTGAAAGGGGCGTGATGTGTATCGTTCACCTGCTGATGGGAACGGCAACTCATACATCAGTGGGTGAATGAAGTTAAACAGGTGCAGACTTAGCAGCAGAAACTAATACGACGCTGGCAGACGCACAGTGCCGTGTCGTAGTTATCTGATGCTTCCCTGCTGCTACTGTGTGATGTCAGTAAAATTAAATACCAAATATGTTTTGTCACTGTCTATTCTTGGGGTTTTTGAAGTGAAATAAGAACCTTCATGGAACATAATTTTTAAAGCAAGTTTGTTTTGAAATCTAAGGAGAAATGTTGAATGTGTACCACAGTCATGTTCACAGGTTACTTCAATGAACACTTTGTTTGAAGACATAGGGCAGCAATCCACTACTAGTAAATTTGTACCATGGTCTGCGTCTACTGTAGGAGACCCTGACACACAAATGTAACGCAGACACAAAGAATTTCTATGATTCTGTTGAGTGTGGATCATCTCCTACAGAAACAGACAGGAGGCTCAACACAGAGCGCTGGCTGCTAGGACTTGCTGAACTTAGTCTCCAGGTCTGGCCTCTGCTTTAAAACTAGAAAGCTTGCAGCCGAGTTCTTGCATACACAATGTCTATGAAAACCTTGAACACTTTACCTGCTTGGGCAGGAAGGTCAAGAGATGACCTAGTGGTGAACTTAAAATTTACAGGACCTTAACCTACCATTGCGCTGGCCCACAGTTGGGTGGAAGCTGAAGCAAGACAAAATGCATTACTTCTTAACAATGAGAGCACCTAACATCGCTGTTTGGCTTTCTGCAGTTGTCGTGTAAACACGGGGGAAAAGATGTTTCATATGCTCTTAGATCGGATGAGGGAAATAAGGACTGAAAGGTGATTATCAGGAGTGATGTGATCACAGCCATCTGTAAAGACAGCTGTGGCAGGACAGTGCTGTTCAGTGAATAAAACCACAAAATCATTTGGAGCTTGTGAGCTGATGCAAGTCAGACATAGGTCAGAAATCAAATGTTACATCAAACAAATGATCAGACAT